>NC_141879.1:540443062-540749625 GCF_056163025.1 Triticum urartu
GGCCCGTTTCTGGCCTGTTAACCCGTTGCGCCGTTTCCAGCCCGTCCTATATTCTAGCCCATTAACGACCTGTTATGCCTGTGACAGAATTAAGCCTTTGCTGTCCTACGGCCTGTTATCGTGCTGGGCCGATACCAATTACGCCCGATTATGGCCCATGTAGACCCATTTATCCGACGGCCCGAGGCCCACCGATTACAGGCCCATTTATCGATGGCCCGTAGGAGACCCATGGATCCTACAGCCCGTATATGGCCCATGGTAGTTGCGGCGACTAGCAAACCAGGGAAAAAGAAGACTAGGAAATAAATAAGGCCGAAACTAACGCTAGGCTATTAAGGCGATTGCACAGATCAGCATCAAAGATCGCCACCAGTGCAAATATAGGGAACACCCTACACTATACAGAAATGGCTTGCTGTTTTCTTCAGGCGGTGGCTGCACATTAAGAATAAATTTTGTATCGCACCAAAACAAATTACAACTATATAACAAAAGGAAGGTTGGCATAAAACTTAACAGTCTAGCAGATAAATGCACCACCAGAAGTTCAAAAGCTCAGTTCATTTGACCTGACTGTTACGTTTTCATGTTGTATTATCCGATGGAGCACCATAACCCTTGCCTTCATTTCCCCTAGGCTCCTGAACAACATAGCAATTGTCTGATAGTCTGGTTTCAAAACCATGCATATCTTGACGACATTGAGCAATGTTTCTCCTTGTTTCACAAAGGGTCTCTGTTAGGGAATGGACTTGTGTCTGGAGTGCAGATACAACATTGCTTTGAGCTTGCATATCTTGATCATGAGGCCATTTCGACGATATTGCCTTAACAACCAACCCAGTATTATGCAGGAACGTGCTTTTGGCACTGTTAGTGGACAGGTACTGACCCACTGCAGCAAGAGCTGACATTGCGGTTATAGTTGCCTCGCCACCTTCAGAAGGTGGCGGTTCCACCATTTTTTCCATAGCTCGCTGAAAAGTTGAGGTTTTACATTAGTAGTACCAGAACAGAAGATATTAAGGAGGCAACAAAACCAAACAAAATAGCTTTGGTCTATGTACAGAACTTATTCTGGTGAACCCATGTAAAATATTAGTTGTATTTTATTGCAAAGTACATAATAAAACCAGGTTCCAAACATATAACCATGTACCATCGCTAATGTATTGTCTATTTCTTCACATTGTATTGAGGGCTTAGGATAAAGAGACGAAGTTTATAATACGGTTAGCATAGTATGACATCATTCATATCACAAAACAACTAAGAACAGACAAACATGCAATTGTAACGTTGTGTGGGCAAGTCCAGCACGAAACTAGATTACGGGTCAAGATCAAAGGAACATCACTCCTCTCTTTGAAACCTTGTAAGGTGCAATGATACGGTAAGACAATTGTGTATAAAATTGAAAAGAGTAATAGACATTGGCTGCAAACCATGCAGTTCAAGGCACAAGTCAAAGTAAGTAGTAGTTAAAAGGCATGAGGATTAAGGACTTACAACAACGGCTTTGACTGGTGTAGTCATGCCCTTCTTCTTGCTGGTGTGACAGTCCTTGAAGATTTCCACAGCATTTGGTTCAGGTACTTTTTGGTCCTTGCGGGCTTTCCTATGCATTTGGAACAAGTCAATATAGATCTGATAATATGGTACAACAAAAAGAGTGAAACAGCAGCTAATTACAAGAGCCTCGCAGTGCGCAATATAGCTAAGAGATCCTGTCGTCTGTTGGAATTTCACTTTCGTACGGTTGTCCTTGTTCTTTGAACAGTTCACCTACAAGAAGATAGATTTGTGTGGCACATGTGTAAATAGGACTTCAACATGTGATCTGATGACATATATATATAATGTACCTGATACTTCGGATCGGACCAATGTTTAACGAGGCCTCTCCAGTCTTCATCAGATATATTTTCCACTGGAGATGTTTGGGCAAGTTCACTGTTAGCCTTGCCTTCAAAGTGAGTTTTCCTCAAGTTATACCGATACTGTCGCAGAGCAGACTTGAAAACATGGGTGCAAGCTTGTCTGGTTGCATCATCTTGGCTATCCAACTTGAACCTCATCTGTTGAAAATTATGGAAGTCCCATTATCAGCAACCTAGAAAGTATTGGACAGATCAAGACGATATTACTAGTTTCCATACATAACCATACTTACAGATAAATGGTCGAGGAAGATGTTGAACTGGGTTTCGTCTTTGTCATTCCTGTACTGAATCCATGTTGGGAGGATACGTACATGACACCTAACAGCAACCGCTGCCTCTGATACTAACTTGGCTGACTCTGTAGCATCATGTGGCCTTTTTAAACCTGCCTCAAAATGGATCTCCATTCTTCCTCCTCTAGATTTAGTTAACCTATCGAGCATTATCCCTGATATTTGTTTCCTCTTGCGCCTAGGTGCTAGTCCAACAACAAACATAGGAAGTGTTAGTGTACATCAAACTGTGAGACTACATATAAAGAAGCATGCAACTGTAACATGACTCCAGCAACTACCTTCTTGCTGTTGAAGCACACAAGTTTCATCTGATATTGCCAACTCGTCTTGTGTCAAGAGTGCTTGGGAAGTAGTGTCAGGTGGCAAGGGAGCTTGGGAACGTGCTGCTAGCTCAGTTGACGCACGAGTACGTCGTGCAGCAGGTAGTACTGTGGTAGGTGTTGCAAGAACTAGGGCTGTCTCTGCTTGTTTGGTGGCAGCTATTTGTTTCTGTTTGTCTTTTTTTGCAACTCGTGTAGCATGGGATGCCATGTTTGTCGAATTTTCTGCTGGACTTTGACCTTCTATTGCACCATCAGTACCAGCAGAATCTGCAGGATTCATCCGCTTCTCATTCCCTGCCATTATGTGTTTTTTCCTCTTTCTTTGTGCCATGTTAAGTCAAGCCAACAAGAAAAACGAATAACAATTTAGTTCTTCAGAACAAATTGATGCGTGATGCAGACGAACTGAACTTTGATGTTAGACAACCACATGATAGGAGGATGTAATATGTATGAAAAACAGGACGGAAGAGATAACCAGAACTATGATGTGTAAACTAAGAAGAACACATTTCACCAAATTAGAAGCAATGCAATGGAAGGTAGACACCATATGAAAGATGCTACAAATATCGCTCTGCCAAGTTAACAGTGTCTCATCATAAATGGCGTTTAAACAAATGTGAAGCAGTACAAGAAATAAATCATATGCAAGATGCAAACAACATCACACTACCATGTTAGAGGTCTCTCGAAATTAGTGCCATTGCATATTCACAGCATTGCATATTCACAGCTTATGATGTGTAAACTAAGGAGAAGGCATTTCAGCAAATTAGAAGCAAAGAAAGCTAGACACCATATGAAAGATGCAACGAATATCACTCTACCAAGTTAAAACTGTCTCGTCATAAGTGCCATTTCAACAAATTAGTAATACAAGCTAGAAAAGAATGTGAGATGTAACCTATATCACACTCCGAAGTCAAACGTGTCTTATGATAAGTGATTGTTGCAGGTTACACAACAGTAGTAATTTGATGTAAGAACATGGTGTGATAGAGAGATATTGTATGTTCTAGAAACAGGAACACGTGTCTTATTCAAGTATAATGTGTAAAGTAAGCAGATGGAATTCAACAAAATTTGAAGCAATACAAGCTAGATATCACGCATAACATGCAACCACATATAACAGTGCCAAGTTAGAGGGAGCACCGGTGATGCTGCACTAGGGGAGACGTGCTCATCATAAACACAGCTTTGTTGAGTGTCTATGCATGTGTTGTCTTGGAAATCTTCTGGGCGTGTGGAGGAGTAGAAACTGTAGAGGCCCTCCATTCAGAAGGAGCACCTTTATCCGTTGCCTTGCTAACTTCCTTCCGCTTTATTGATTTTGAATTGTTAAGTAAAACTGACAAGAAAAAGCAATAAAATTCTCTCTTCAGAACTCATTCATGCATGATACTGACAATCACTACTTTGATGTAAGGCAAACACATGATACTAGGATGGAATATGTACGAAAAACAGGACGGCATGGCATGTTCACGACTGTTTGTGTAAACTAAGCAGAAACCATTCCAGCAAATAAGAAGCAATGCAAGCTAGACACCACATGAAAGATGCAACCAATATGACTCTGCCAAGTTAAAAGTGTCCCATCATAAATAGAATTTCAACAAATTAGAAGCAGCGCATATACTAAAGGTGTCTCGTCATGTTGATTGATGCGGGATACAAAAAACAATAGTTTTATGTAAGGACATGCTTAATAGACAGATGTACTATGTACTAAATACAGGAAGGCATGTCACATTAATAGGTATAATGTATAAGCTAAGCAGACTAGCACATGCAGTTTAACCAGATTGGAAGAATTACAATCTAGACACCATATGCAACATGCAACCACATATCACACTGCCAAGTTAGAGCAAGCACCTGCGATGCTAGTGTAGGGGAAATGTTGTAATCAACTACAGAGCTACGTTCACTATCTTCATCTAGCATTTCTGTTTCTTGAGAATCATGTCGGGAGGCTGACGCTGCATTCTTTAAATGAGGAGTAGTCCCGTTGCCTGCATGCCTCGTCATAAGTGATTGATGAGGGATACACAAGAACATTAGTTTGATGTAAGAACATGGTTAATACACAGATGTACTAGTATGTACCAAAAACAGAAAGGCATGTCATATTCAAAAGTATAATGTGTAAGCTAAGCAGATGCAATTTAACCAAATTGGAAGCAATACAAGCTAGACATCCGGCTGGAGTGGTGAGCATGATCATCTAGGACCTAAGAGCCTGGTGGGAGGCGGGCTGCTTCGCCAACATCGCAGCTTTTTAGTTGGCTTCCAGGTGATGCCTATCTTTGTTGGGCTTGTCACTGGCTCGGCTAGTGCCCTGACTAGCTTTTTGTCTTCTGGTGCTCACGGGATGGTGGTTCATGTAAAAAATATATTTCCTTATCTTACCGACTTCGGCCTTTCGAATACAAGCTAGACACCATATGGAACATGCAACCACATATGACACCGCGAAGTTAAAGCAAGCACCTGGGATGGTGGTTCATTGCGAGTGAGGTCATCAACTCCAGAGCTACGTTTACCGTCTCCATCTGCTGACACTGCACCCATTATAGCGATGAAACGTGTCTTGCCTACCCGCACACCAAACTGGAGCGACTTCTCTCTTTTGTTTTTGGCTTCTCTCATGGCAGCAGAATCTGAAATACCCTTGCATAAAAACACAACAGTGAGAGTAAGGGTGAAGTGTGTGCAGAACTAGTGCACTGTAAAAGTAGCAGATAGCAGGTGGCTGAAAAATAAATGACAGGAGACATATGATAGCTCTACAACATTGCATGGCAAACAAAACTAGATTCTACTCTGTATGATTTTGTAATATATGAGTACAGGAAATGCAGGTACTCCTCTAGCACACCACCACATGTGGTCATATCTAAGATAACAGTCGACTGAGAATAAATAGGTCAGTCAATTTTTTTAATGAACCATCCGATCTATAAGGAACGGGCAGATGGCCTTCGTCTACCTCCCGCCAGTCACTGTTGACGATCTTTCTCGAACCGCCAGCGACCACCGGCCCAGACCCCTACCTCCGCCACCCCGCCCTCCCATCGACCTCACACCACCGCCGTGCTTGGCAGTGCCCCCAGGCCATCCCTTTAATCCCGGCCGACCTCCTGATCGGGCGCCAGTAGCTCTAGGCCGCACACGCCCCTAATATAAACACCAAGGCGCTGCTTCCCGGTGTAATAGGCGTACTAGCGCCTGTTACGTTGAGGAATGCTTCCATTAATTGGGAATCAAGTGGCCAGAAATTGAAATTTAGGGGGGCGACGGACCTCTAGCTAAGGTGAAATAGTATATGAGGAGAAACCTTGTGCATCGCGAGTTACTAGGAACATCTAGTATCAAGAAGAAGCGGTCAACTAGTGTCTTCTGTGGGATGAATACCGTGCAAGCAGAGACGTAAGATTTGCACGAATAAGGGAAGAGGAGTACCTTTTTCGGTTACCGGTGTGGTCACCTCCACAAGTCGCGCCGATTTTCTTCTTTTTACTGGGGAAACCGATGTTCTGGAGGGTGCAGGCTTGGACGAACCCATGGCCAAATTGTTGACTGTGTTGCCATGGCCGTATGTCGGCGGAGGGGAAGCAGATCCGAGGTGGCGAAGGATGGCATAGCAGGAACAGCTCCGGTGCGGTGGAGGGCGGCGAAGTTGGAGCGGCAGCGATGAGGCGCAGGACGGCATGGTTGAACTGGCTCGGGTACGGATGGCTCGGCCTCGGCTTCAACTACTAGCCGTGGAGGGCGTTGCGGTTGAGGTTGCGGTGGATGACGATGTCGGGGTATCGGCTCCGGCGTGATGGAGGAGGGCGGCGGTTGATGGGTGGGATGGGGTGGAGGATGGAGGATGTCGGGGTTTCGCGGCTGATGGAGAGGTAGTTTTGGCACCCACGGAGTAGGAATGGGGAATCGGACGGGTAGGGGGGAACCATGTTTTGGTCTGGGACGCGCTTGTTTTTTGCTTTTTTGAACAGAAATGGGACGCGCTTGTTTGAAATTTGGGGAAAGTACAAACTTTGCCCCCCTCTTAAATTTCGGACCTATTGTGGGTCGGGGGTAGGATGGTAATCCAGGTGTCCCAAATAGTGGACGGGAGCGATTTCGGCCGCGCACATGTGTGCTTAGGCGGCCATTGTGTATGAATGTTTTTCGGATGCGGTTGCGTGGCATCTAGATGAAGCTACAAACCTACCCCGGTTTAGACCTTTGGATGTCGGGCCGGTAGGTTTCACGGGTCGGAGTTATTAGAAAAGTAATTTCCTTGTACTACCAAACATTGGTCTCACGCGGTTTCGGGCGAGTAGAGGCTCTTATGGCGCTTCGTTCGAAATTTTGAAACACAAGAATTCACGTTTAGAGTACTCTTGAACTATGAGGATTGACCTAAATATACAATGTTATATTTGACCTTGTATGTTTGAAAACCTCATTAAATTATCCGCTTCTTTGTGAAATTTTGACACTTGAAAATCCTATAACTACGATTATTTTGGAATGGAGGAGCTAAATTTGAATCTATTTTGTACACGACTACATATGCTATTATGTACAAAATCAGAGCAAAGATTGGTGCCCCCATAATTTAGGTATGGTTTACAAATGCCGTGATATCAAATTCAAATAATTGAATGGACTTCATGTTGAATTTGATTTTTTTAAACCACCTTAAGTTGAATTCAAATGTATGATAGTTCATAGGTAGTAGCTATTTATAATGTCCATTGTGTAACTTTCGTATGTATAATGTGCTTTACACACACAACATGAACTATACTCACGTTTATATTTGATTGCTAAAGCGATGCATTGTCTAGAGTTCAAAATACTAACTATGTGGATCAATTGTGTCGAATAATAACATAGACATGCTCAAATCCGATAGAATCTAGATGTGTGATGGATCAATGACCGCTCCTTACGCGAGTTGCAAATATCATGATCCCATCCTAATATTTGTATACAATTTATATCTTTAATCAATGTGTAGAGCCATCTTTTACGTGTAGTTTCACTCTCCATCAGTGGTCTCTCACACATGCTCACACACTCTCTCCCGAGCTGTCTTTCTCGCACACATGCTCTAGATATAACCCTCCCTCCCTCCCTCTCGTAACAATTTACAACTGTTTTCACTAACCTTTATCACAAGCACTCTTCCTCTCACAAACATACACACGCACAATCCTCATCGACCCTTTCTATATACATGGACCTGCCTACGTGTCTCATGTACGCACATTATCTTTACGCCTATCTCTCACGCATTGTCTCACACCTCTCTTCCTAATCGACAAGTATGATTCTAGCAGAGCATTTTGTAGGATGCCCCTTAAAGTTAGGTTGGATGAATAGTAATATCAGAGATAAAGGGGTTACCTTAGTCCGAGAACCTAGGGTTACAAATCCTAGCCGGCTTTGTCAGTGGACACAGAGACGTTCACAATTTTTCTATCTTTGTCTTGTACGACTAGTCATCCATGGGTCTTCCTAAATGCATCACGGGCCGACCAATGTGGCAGGACGGAACAGAACAAAGGGCCTCACCTCGACCCACCGGACCTCACGCGGTGACACACCCTCTGCCCCCACGTCTCATTATCTTCTCACACCCACACATACCAACACAAACACCACACACATAGAAAATTTCTCCTGGTGCCTCTATTCCCTCCCCCCTTGCATATACACACTCAAGGGAATGGAATCTCTTGTCATGACGTCATATTCGTCTCTCTCTCTCTCTCTATACCACTCTCATTTCTCATGCTATCTCTCCCACGCCCCCCCCGTCGACCCCTCTATCCATGCCTCTCTCGAATACGTAATACACACACATACCTCTCTAGGCCCGCCAAATGCATCAACTACACATTCACACATGTTACATCACGTACCCCATTGATCTAAAAAGCCCTCTCTTCACGTTTATTTCGCATACAACATTCCTTTTGAATAAAGTGTGCCAAAAAATTATTTTAGAGTTTCTACATATATACAACATTACAAAGTTATATGGAGGAGTACAGACGCTAATTTGCATTGCATGGTGCCCACAATGATATTTATTCCGCACTGTGAATTTGTATATTTTTATACTATATACAAAGTTAGTCATAATAAAGAGAAATGAAGAGTGTCGTGGTTTTGTCACGGCAGATGTCCTAGCGTGAGGACTTAGTCGTGAGGCCAACGCATCTATGTGGTAGCTCAAGAGGGGTTGAGTGGAATCGAGAGACGCAACACAAGACAGGGATTTAGACAGCTTCGGGCCCCGAGAAACATCATCTGGTAACAAACCCTACATGCTGTTTGAGGCTAGGTCTCATTATCATCACGAGGGAGTCGCCGTAAACCGGCTCTCCTCTTCGTGTCTAGCCCTAAGATTGTTTCCTCTTGCTTGTAGCTTGTCCCTCTTTGGGGAGCCCTACCCCTCCTTATATATGTTGAAGGGGCGGGTTACATGTAGAGTACAACTCGGACTAAGACTTAAACTATTTTGACTTCCCTTCCTGGGCTTCTTAACGTCTGCCGGTTTAACACTGCCGGTTTAACATTGTTTGCTGGGTTATGATTGACTTAACACCTGTCGTTGCTACCATCTGTCTTAACTCTGTCGATTTAACACTCGCCGGTTTACCGTCTTTCTTAGCAATCTGTCTTAACTGTCTGTCGGTTTACCACCAGCCGGTTTACCGTCTGTCTTAGCCATCTGTCTTAACTGTCTGCCGGTTTACCAAGTCCCAGCCGGTTTACAACTCTAGCCAGGTCATACCGCGGGGTATATCCCTGACATTAGCCCCCAGTTTAATTTGGATTTATCCATGTTAAGCTGATCTTGATTATCCTTAAGTCCTTGTCACTTCCTTCTTCTATAAAATCCGAGTCAATAGACCAACTTCATAATCAATTTGCTGACCTCGGTTTGTCATAGAGAAATATTGTGAAGAATAACTCCTTTGACTTCAGCTCCCAATGCTTAACAAAAATATTGGCCATTGAAATACTCATTTGATCTTCAGCCGGTTTAGGAATGTAGAACTTGCCGGTTTGAGAATGTAGAACTGTGCCGATTTAAGACTTGAACTTGCTGGTTTATCATTGCCGGTTTACAAATATTGATGGCACCAGGTCATAATTGTAGTTAACATGAAGCTTGAAAATATACCTCTTATATGCCTATCACTTGTAGCCCCCAAGTCTTAAGAAGGTAGCATAGCAACAGCTTAAGACTTGCTTCAATATGAATATCACAATCTTGAAGAAACCCAGGTTGTTCATCAATCACTAGTCAGAATTGAGTATTCTACATATGTAGCCCCCAAGTGCCGGGTTGTCATGCTTGCAGCAACCTGGGACTTGAAATTGCCTTATTCTCATAAAAACTTCAACCAGTGTAGCCCCCAAGGGCCGGGTCATTATGCAATAATGAGCAGGGACTTTGTAAATATGATCTTGTAAACTTTGATCATCAACGTGTAGCCCCCAAGGGTCGGCTCAGTAAGATAATATTGAGCTAGGACTCTGATATATTCTTTAATGAAAATAACATCATATGATGTAACCCCCATCATGGGGCTTGAATTCACGTCCACAAGGTTAAGAGCCTTGTGCTTTACCAACTAAGCAGTGGACCCTTCAATGTAATGGATAAAAAGCTTTGTACCTTAAATTGTTGACAGAGGCAATTGGTAGCCCCCAAGGGCCGGCTCATTACCATGTGATGAGTCGGGTCTTCAATAAGGTGAGCAAAAAAATGACTTTGCATTAGCCCCCAAGTGTCATGGTGCATGCTTGCAGCGACATGAGACTTGTGTATTTAATGTAATTTCAACTGAAATAATGTAGCCCCCAAGTGCCGGGTCGTAAGCCTGCAGCAACTCGGGACTATTCCTTCAATTGTAGAATAAATCATATCTATTGATAATATGATAGCCATTTGCGCTAAAGCGACTTTGAAAACCTTAATCATAATACTGGTTATTAATAACCATAATAAAAATCCAGCCATGTTGTCTATTTGAATAATATACCCAATGATTTATAAGCGCATAATTCAAATGGCGCAATCCAAATATATACTGGCGACTTATAGTCCAAAGCCAGGCCGGGTCAATAAACACCGGTGATTTGTAATTATGCTTTATTCAACCTGTTTCTATGACATTGATTCACATCGTTGGTTTACCAACTTTTTTTTAGTAAGGGTGATAACCCAAATCTTGAGTATGATAACTCCCTTCATATTTTGCCGGTTTGTAATAAAACCGTGTCGGGTTGTAATAAACACCAGATAATCATCCTGGCAACTTATAGTCAACGCCAGACCGGGCAAAGAAAACTCCGGTTTATAATTGAGTTTGTACTAACAACTGATAGTTGAAAGCTTGTGCCGGGTTAAGAAACACCGGACTGATGAAATGACTTATAGTCTGGCCGGGTCAATGGACGCCGGTTTACTTTAAAACCTTATCAAAGGAGAAGAAACTTTGACATAAAGCAAATGAAAAAACTTGTAGTCGAGGCTTTTCAAGGGCTGCCAGGCCCAAACTCGAGGCTTTTCGTGGGCTGCCAGGCCACTGAGTTAGACCATTTGACAAAGCCTTTTAAGATGGGCCTCCAATTAACCAATCGTCGTTTTAACTTTGACAAGTTCAGGGTCTGTATAAGAGTAACTTGTCAAACGTTCGGCGGGTCATGCCAGGATTACCTGGATAGGAGTGGCCTACTTGATGAAGGCAGGTTAACCCGGGGTTTTTGGTGAATACACCAGGCTTCCAAGCCGTGGGTCGATACCCAATTACAAGGGTCCTTTCAAACTCTTTGTTACTTTACACAAAGAGCCCCCAAGTAACTTTGTGAGCTGTGCTCAATGGGTGCCTATATTTGAGTTGTGCGTAGGAACAAGACTCTCTTTGGCCCCTTGGGTGTGAAGCTCCCAAGCTTTGTTGTGGCATGATAGCCGGATTAATGGACAGGACTCTGCTTTGCAAGCAGAAGCCCCCATGTGATATATTTCTGAGTTGTGCTCGCCGGGTGCCTATGTTTGAGTTGTGGTGTGCAAAAAACTCTCTTTGGCCCCTGATGATAATATTGCCTTGATAGCCGCATCAAGAGGGTAGGAATGCCATGTTCTCTTTGGTGAATACACCTATGTTTGAACAGGAAGCCCCCAAGATATCATATGAAGATGAGCCCATAAGGCAGGACACCCATGTTTAAACCGTGTGTCAGGGCAGCAGGTCCTCTTGGGCAACCTTTAACTTTTTGCAAGAGATAAATTCTTCTTGAACCGGTATTTTGAACCGGCTATCGAGAGCTTTAAAGCTTTGTGGGAGATAACTTTCCCTTAAGCCGGATAGTAAACCGGAATCCTTCTTTTTAAGCCGGAAATTTTCTGACGGCCTTTTAAATTGGCACCAATATGGTGGTTTAGGGTCCAGTAGTAGATAACTTTGCAAGCAGGAGTAATTGCCTTTTTTAAAGAAAGCAATATATAATATAAAAATATAATGGATGGATTTCACCTGATATGCTAGGCCAGAAAATATCCACTGCGGAGTTGACCATCACCATGATGAAGCGAAAATCAATTATGAGTTAGTCCGCCATGGGAGTAGATAGATGAGTCGGCCATGATATTTACAGGCCGTCACAGGCGGGAGAGTCAGCCGCGGGCACGGTCCTAGCAAGTTGATGTAAACCAGACTGTAAAGGCGGCGTCTTTCATCAGGTAATGTGGCACGGAGGAAAACGCTGTTGTAGAACGTTGTCAGTGCATGCTTTATACCCGCAGTATAACAATGATTTTTCATGTATATAAAAACACCAATAGGAGAGTGTAATGGTGCTCAAAGGAATTTAAAATGTCCTGATAAAATATACATAAGAGGGATAACATCTGATTTTGTTTTTGTCGGATGAACGCAGATGCTGGTGCCATATAATACTGAATAGTACATGCACGTTGAGCTCCGCTGATGTGATGTAGCATAACATCCACGTGACCGTCAGTTGTAACACCTGATTTTTTTTTCCACTGTAGCAGCGGGAATTGCCCTTTATTAGCAGTCAAATACTCGTTTCTTTTTCCTGAACCCCCAGGACTGCCCAAGCAGCAGTCAATGCGCTAGGCAGCCAGCAAGGCCAAAGCGGGGAGCAGGCAGAAAGCTGAGCAGGAAACGAGCGGGTGAAGACAGAGCAAGGGAGAACCGGCCGGCGACTCAAGGCAAAAGTGATAGTGAGGCGCAGCCGGTTCAATGATGTGGCTCCCTGCGGCGTTTTAGAAACGAAGGTCGGCGGCTCTCGGAGCGGCACGAGGTGCATGCCACGGCGACAGAGGATGGGCGGTCGATGAGTCGCCGGCGAGTTGAAGTCAAGGACATGACCGTCCCATCCCTGACACGGCGGGTCAAGCACGAGGGTACGACCGGGCATCCTTGATGCGACGGTTTAAGTGTGACAGGGCGGTTTAAACGCAAGATCACGACCGGCCCAAAGTAGCACGAAACATGGTGACTCAGAGGCAATGGCGCAGGCCAGCTGCGGCTAAGGGCCAGTTCACGGCACGACAGCAAAGTGGAGTAAGGCGACTCAGTGGTCGTGGAAGCAGGTCGCCGAGGCACTGGTGGGTCAACAACGGCCATGGGCTCCGAGTCCGGGTTGTTAGCTGCATCCGAGTGGAGTTTGAAGGGGACTTGGCGCAGAAGCGGCGGCTTGACGGCAGCAGCGTGTGGCCAAAGCGAGCGGCGGGTTAAAGACTGCACGTGGCGCCGTGGTGCTACAAAACCAGCAAGCTGAACCACGGCGGTTGAGAACACAGGCTGGATGACGAAGAGCAACAATCCGGGGCGACTCAAAGCGGCAGAGTCGGCGAAGTGGAAGACCGGCCCACGCACAGCAGAGATGACTCGGCGAACGCAGCGACTCGTGGCCGAAGCGAGGTGGAGCGGCTCGCGGCCGGGTTATAATTCAGTTGTGATTCGAAAGCGGTCGGATACTGCAGATGCCGCGGCGCCGCTCCAAGCAGCGCTAGGGCAGCTCAACGCGCTATAGCGGAGCAAGGCAGAGACGCTCGACGGCGGGGGCACTCAGCGGTTCAGACGGCTTGGAAGGAGGGAGTGAAGGTGGCGGCACTAGGGAAGCCAGCTCAGGGCCCGTGAGGGCAAGCACAGGAGGCGAGGGGAAGACGCGGGCGTGGTAAGGCCGGCGGGTGGTTCGGCCGAGATAGAGGGGCGTCGGTGACTTGCCACACGCGGGGCGAGCTCGGCCACGGGCGGATTGGTACCGGGGCCGGATCAACGTGGCGCGTCTGTTGAGCGGAAGGTGACGACGGCTCGGTGATTGGATGACGTGGAAGCGGCCCTGAAACGCTCACGGCGGTCCATCCTGGCTCATAGCGGCGGCTGCTCTATACGCAACCGGCGGTGGCACGACGCCTTGAAAGCGGGGGCGAGGTATAGAATCAGCGGAGGCGGTTTGATGCAGCAAATCCGGGTTGACGCGGCACCGGCGGCTCATGTAGCGGTAGTCTGAATCTACGGCTCGCTGACGGCCCCTGTAGGTGGCCACGACGGAACTCACGACGAACCAGCGATGATGGCGGCGTTCGTGGCAAACCGGCAGGTGACTCAACAGCAAAGGCGGCCGTCGGAGCAGCAGGGCGGTGGTTCCTTGAGGCCGCAAACGCGCCGGTTTAACTTGAAGGCAAGGCGAGGCCGATAGACCAGCATTTGTGAGTTGGAGCAGCAAAACGGGACTTCGGCGGCGAGTCACAACAGTTCGACAACGGCAGCTGAAGCAAGCCGCGCTGGCGAGGACAACCCGACGGCGTGGCTGTGTGTCTCAGTTGCGGGGCACTCGAAGTGAGCTGAGACGGCCGGCGGGCACTCGAAGTGTAAGCCAACCAGAGCAGGCGCGGGTATGACTTGGGGATGGAAACAGAGCCCGAGCTCCCAGCTTGCCGGCGCTGAGCACTCTGCAATTCTGACCTTGTACTTTTGGAAACTGGAAATTGATCCGATCTGGCATCGGTTAATTATGCAAGAGAAACACCACGTCCAATTTTCACTAGAATTCACTGTATTGAGCAATCGGACATAGGAGGCCGTATTCAGCATGTATCTGTCCTGACGTGTGGCGTGACCCAATAGCAGTAGTTGAACATGATTTTTGGTCTTTTCACCAGTCCCTAGGAAATTTGACGGCCTCACAGCGAAATTTTGATCCGGTCCGATGAATCGCCTGGTCGCGCATAACAGCGTACACAGATACAACCCTAACTCTTGATCCAATCTTGTATATGCCGTTCCAACTGTTGGTCAATGACGTAAATCCTTCCATGCCAATGGCAAAAAACTTCGCAGCGAACCACGCCGACTCGTCCAACGGCAGCGAAAAATGAAAACGACGCAGCAGCGGGCGGCCCGGGCCAGTGGTCGCTCCAAAGTGGCTTTACTCAGTCGCGGGGCAGAGCGAGGAGGAGAGCCGCTGTAATGATCCGGCGACAGTAGACTTGAAAACGCCCGGTCCGAAGCGAACGGTAGGGCGAGGCCGTGAAGGCAAGATCGATTCCCATCGTCTGACTTTGCTATCCTGGTGTTTTGTCTTTACTTGCATATTAACCCCAACATCTAACACCAGGACGGATTGTCTTCAGTCTTGGTAGTATATATACTCTCTATGAATTTGCAAAGGCAACTCCGATCTGGTCACTTCCCCATATAGCAGTTTTGGCCAATAAAAAAATTTGGAGTTGTAGATTAACCTGACCATCACGTGGCAGAGCACTAATTTAAGTATTATGATTGCTAGTGTTGTCTTGTACGAACAAAGGTGTCTTCCCATTGTTTTGAGGACACCGCATCTAGTGCGATTCCTTTGTGCATGTGCCACTTGATTGGTCGACCGGAAGAAAACAAGGATTCCTATGATTCAACCGCTTTGGTCTCGGCGACTTGCAGCAGTAGACAAACCACAACCCAAACCCTAATTTCTCTTGAACTTTGAACGGGACTTGATCCGACCGTGCGCCATTGAGACAATGTAAATCTTTCTGCAATGATTCTTCTTCACCCAGAAAATTGCGAATTTTTCGATCCCTGATAAAGATCCCTTCAAGAACTCAACACCACCGTGCGAGGGCCCCACGGTGAGCGCTAACTGTCGTGGTTTTGTCACGGCAGATGTCCTAGCGTGAGGACTTAGTCGTGAGGCCAACACATCTATGTGGTAGCTTGAGAGGGGTTCAGCGGAATCGAGAGACGCAACACAAGACAGGGATTTAGACAGCTTCGGACCCCGGGAAACATCATCCGATAACAACCCTACATGTTGTTTGAGGCTAGGTCTCATTATCATCATGAGGGAGTCGCCGTAAACCGGTTCTCCTCTTTGTGTCTAGCCCTAAGATTGTTTCCTCTTACTTGTAGCTTGTCCCTCTTTGGGGAGCCCTACCCCTCCTTATATATGTTGAAGGAGCGGGTAACATGTACAGTCCAACTCGGACTAAGACTTAAACTATTTTGACTTCCCTTCCTGGGCTTCTTAACGTCTGTCGGTTTAACATTGTCTGCCGGTTTAACATTGTCTGCCAGGTTATGATTGACTTAACACCTGCTGGTGCTACCATTTGTCTTAACTCTGCCGGTTTAACACTCGCCGGTTTACCGTCTTTCTTAGCCATCTGTCTTAACTGCCTGCCGGTTTACCACCAGCCGGTTTACCGTCTGTCTTAGCCATCTGTCTTAACTGTCTGCCGGTTTACAACTCCAGCCAGGTCATACCGCGGGGTATATCCCCGACAAAGAGCATCTCTCTCTCCATCGCATACCCCCCTGTACGCCCCTTTCACGTATGCACACAAAACTATCTCCAGGTCCTCTAAAAGCAAGCCCCCAGAAAATTCACGCATGTTTCATCTTTCTCTCATGATATATGCAATGACGATCATTGTATTTGATGCGAAAGCACGATACGTACATTGGACTTCAGAATCCACTCATTACGGCCATCATTTTACGTTTAGTGGTTATTATGCAGTCACGGGCTCACCGTACAACTCTGTATTTGCTCATGACATGACTAGTTGACCAGTTAAACGCTCCACATGGCACCTCTAGTGTTGCATCACATTATCTCACTACCATCGTGCCCACCTGTCGACTTGTATCTACTCTACATCTACACTCTTATAAAATACATAAAATACACTCTTATAAAAAAAAGAGTTGGTGATGATGGTGTGCCTACCATCCTGCAATATAGGCCGTCCAATTTATATCTGACGGATAGGAAAGAAACTATGGCAATTTTGCAAAAAGGTACCCACACACCTCTCCACATTTGCAAATAAGGCCTTCCCTCGTTCATCCTTTTCTCTCACAAGATAAACAATTCATACAAATGCATCTTGATGTGACATGCAACGCACGGGCATCTTGCTAGTAAGAATGAAAACAAACGACAAAAAAAATATTTGGACGGTGGTTCGAAGTCATGACCGCGGGCACAGCGGACAAGGTGGCCTTGTATTGGTATGCTGAGCCGTCTGTTTTAACATACAGGAGCTGGTGTGGTGATTATACACACACGCACGCATGCACACGAACTGCATCCATGCAACACTCACACAAACACATGCACCCACGCACGCACGCAACACTCACACGTACACACGCAGCCACGCACGCACGCAACACTCACACGCACGCATGCATGCACACACCAGTACACCACATGACCAACACACACTCTCATGCTCAAGTGCTCAACCTACACGTGCATGTGCACACATCAGGCCCTGACAGACACATACACAACCAGGTGATTCCCGCGCACGGGTTGGAGCCTTGTTGCGCCTGCGTAAATTTGTGTTTATCTGAACTTTTGCCTATGCGAATTGACAGGTGGGACCCACAACGAACATGGTCAATTTAACTAGTCAACATGGCGCCACGCAGACTATTTGGCCGGTCAACAGAGTGCAATCCGATGTTGAGCTGTGAGCAAGTGACCGTATAATCACCGCAAAACGTATATAGTGATCGTAATCAGCTTATTCTGAAGTTCGGTGACCGTATTACGCTTTTCTCTCTGTAGGCCCTCCAAAACTACATCTCTACACGTTCTCGCATGTTACATTTAACAACTATGCAATACAGCACTACTACTACACTCTAACACAATAAATCATATGTGTTTTTAGTTTTACTAGATATCATATTATTACTTATAATTATTCAGTTTGCATACATTAAAATTGCCTTTGAAATGTATGGCCAGTATCATCTACCGCGCGGGAAAAATCCCGCCCTTTCCTGTTTAATCGGGTTTGTATCGATGGATCGTGCGAAACAGCAAAACTATAGTACTATACAGTACAAGTGACAGTTCACTGGGCCGTCGTGTCGTCTACTCCTCCGTCGTAGGAGTGGAGCGCTCGCTTTCATAAATCTTCTAGTCCCTTTCGCCGACATGTGGGACATCAAGCTACCGGGTCCACGTGCCATACCGGAATACAGTGCGGAGCAGCCAGGGTGAAGCACCCCAGTCATGGCGCCGGCGTAGTAATGAGCAATGAGGCGTCAAATCACAAAGCTGCACCTTTCCCGCAGTTAAGTTGGAGGGACGAAGCAACCATCATTTCACTCGTTGCTGAATCCGATTCTCCCTCATCTTCTTCAACTTAACCACCTGTTGCTTCTGCCGTTGTTCTGCCTCATGTGGGACGCGGATCGGCTTGGTAAAGCACTGACACGTGGGACCGCATGTTAGCAAACCGCCAGGACAACGTCCTCCGAAAATAAGAAACCTCCCCCGCCATCCGCGCGGCAAAATCACCTCATTTTTACTAATCTTGATTCTATAAGTTTTTAGATCAATATAATTGAGATTTGTATAGATAGCACACAGGAGCAAAACCAAGTGGTACGGTTAAGGGCATCCACAATGTGTAGCCAAATGTGAAAATAGCTTTTGGCATCGTGGGAACCATTGTGGACGGTGTTGCCAAAGCCAAAAAGATGGAACCGAAGCTCCCTGATTGATTGATTGAAGGAATAGAAACATGCAACGTCTCTCCTCTTTCTCCCATGCTTGGACGCATGTAGTATAGTATAGAGCACATAGTCTACTCCCCTGTCCCTTCTATCACAAATCACAAAGCAGTGAGGCGTCAAATCACAAAAGCACGGACGAAGCAACCATCATTTCACTCTTCGCTGACTCCGCTTCTCCATCGTCTTCTTCGAGAAGCCATCTCACCGCATTAGTTATAGTAGTACTAGTAAAGGACTTCCTGGATGCAAATAAGGCGGTTGTCTTGGCTTGCAGGTGGCACTTGCGAACGACTTACCGTGGTCTCCCTCAATGGTGTTCTCCGTCGAACGCACTTTGCCAAACCACCAAAAAAATATCATCGACGTCACCGCAATGGGGAAGGAAGTCAAATATAGTTACTACCTCCATTTTTTTGTACACAAGGCTAGTATATCAAAATTACAATTTGCAAAGGGCCACTAACACTAATCGAGGCAAAATTGATGGGGTTAGCAACCAAGGACATTAATATCCCCTGCATGCATGCGAAAGTGAGAATGTTGGTTTGCATGGCGCTGCATTAATCAAGCGATGAGGAGTGAGATGGTTAGCCCTTTGGTCTTTGGAGAAAAAAATACGCATTAATTGACACGTGAAACGAGGATTTGTATCGATTTATCCCGCGAAGGAAAACCCAGCCTTTCTTTTTTAACACTAGTACTCCTAGTACGTACGTACTTATCCTGTTTGGGTCCAGGCCTTGCATTGCCAAACTTCGCCACACATTTTTTCCAAGCTTGCCTAAAGTTTTCAAAATGAGAAGGAGGTACACTTGCGCACGGCTATCGTGGTCGCACCGCACCCTCACACGGTCGCTCTTGCATGCCGCGGTCGCACCGCACCCTCACACGGTCGCTCCTGCACGCCTCAAACCCAACCAAGGGAACGCACCCTCATTGACACGTGCTGTCGCATGGGAACACACCAAACTCAGCCATCCTATCGCTGACACATAATTTTCGTTCATAGAGTATGTTTATCCAACCGCATGTTGGGGAGTATGCGTACGGCCCGTGCGGTGGTCTATTGGGGAAGAAGAAGAGGTGAGGAAGAAGGAAAGAAGGGTTAGGAGACGTAGGATATTCATCCAACCGCCTGAAATGGTAGACTGACCCAAGTCAGGCGACTTGCATAACAAATATATGTTTTTACACAGCAAAAGATCCATAAAAACAACAACATAAAGAAAAACTATCACTGCTCGTGGAAAGAGACGACCTCGTCGTCTTTGGCCGCCGGCGCGAACCAGCCGTCACTGCTGACGTGTGTCTCCGCACCGTGGTTGTCCTCGGCCTCCAGCTACTCGTTCAAGCGGAGCGTGCGGGCGCTCTGCACGGACGAGAGCACAACCCGGTTCAAGTCGAGGATGTACGGTTCCGCCTGCAGGAGGGCCTCGATGGCAGCGGCATCCGCGCGCTCCGCGTTGAGTCGAGCCTCCGCCGCCCGGTTCAAGTCCAGGACATCCGGTTCTTCCTGCAGGAGGGCGTCGATGAGAGCGGCATCCGCGCGCTCTGTGTCGAGTCGAGCCTCTGCCGCCCGGTTCAAGTCTAGGACGTCCGGTTCCGCCTGCAGGAGGGCCTCGATGGCAGCGGCATCCGCGCGCTCCGCCTCAAGTTGAGCCTCCGTCGCCTGGTTCACATCCACGACATCTGGTTCCCCCCTACAGGAGAGCCTCGATGGCAGCGGCATGCGCGCGATCCGCGTCGAGTTGAGCCTCTGCCTCCCGGTCCTCCTTTAGTATTGCCATGTTGAACCGCTGGTCCGCCTGCATCATGGGGGACTCGGATGCCGGCACGAAGTCGACGTCCATCGTCTCATACCCATCGGGGGCCTTCTACGCCGCGACCTCCGCCATGAACATTGGATCGGCTTCTTCCTCCTCGTAGCTTGGCTCCAAAGAACTCGGGGATTGGCCCGCCGCAAAACAAGCTTGGGAACGGAGGTCTGTGGCACCGACCACCGCCATGATTTTTGCGCGGCGCTCCGGCATCAGCATCTTGTAGTAAGTGATCTTGCGGCGCGCCATGGCTTTCCGGCGAACTACGGGACGCTTGATGCGGGCTAGGGGATCGAAAGGTGGGGGAATGGGCTGAAGATTTGGTGTGTTTTTAGGGCAGTGGCTGGCGTAGGCCGAGCAGGGAAGGTTCTGGTGTGAATAGTCATTTCGGTGACGACCGGTCAATCGGTTTTGATTGTACATCGCTCTTGTTGCGTTCGCGTTGCAGCCGAACACGCTGGACCCTCCATGTCGCTCACTGAATGGAACGCGCTTCGTCTTGTGTTTTCGCTCGCTTGTGGGACCGCAGTTGAGAGCGAACCGACGTCCCTCCCCCTCCCTCGCCTGCATCATTTATTATACCACCACTCCCTCTGTTCTATGCGGAGTAAATAAAAACAGAGGGAGTATACTATGGATGAGGATCCCCTGACGTGACCGAACCCATTGAGTAACTGACATGCGGGGCCTAGCAAGCATGGGGTCCGCCAGTAAGTGACCGAAAGGGAGGGTAAGGCAGGGATACCTATGTCAGAGGATCCACTTCCACTATACTACTTTGACCAAATGTTAGAGTAATAATATATGACATGCAACTTACACAAATGTTAGAGTAATAATACTCCTATATGACATGCAACTTACACAAAGTATACAGGGTCTAATGCGTTGTTCGAGGCTAACTTTGACCAAATGTTAGAGTAATAATATATGACATGCAACTTACACAAAGCATACGGTCAAATTCGTATGTGAAAGGAGTTTCCAATGATATAATTTTCACATTATACATCTCATGTACTATTAATCTTGTCAATAGTCAAATTGGCAACCATCTCGAGTACAAATCAAGGAGTACGTACGAATCTAACAATATTGATTGGCGTTGTTGAATGTTGATACCTTTTTGATCAAAGTAGATATACTTTGACTACACATAAAACTTATATGTAAACTAGAAAGGATAGGAGGGAGTATATTGTACGTTCAAAAACGAAACGAACATTGAATACCCTTTATATATGATTTGCGGATGCTATGATCACCGGTTCAAAATTTTGAATCCGCCTTAGGTATCACGTGCCCCCACTCGTTCCCTCTCGATTTTATCTCGGGGTCCGGAGATCTATTGAAAGAGGACTAGGGTGGGTACATGCGAATGATACTCGGCGGAATGTTCAAATGAGGCATGCGGGAGGATGGACTCGACTGGAGGGCGACATGATCGATGGAGAAGAGGGTTGGAGAGGAATGAGAAATAAGCAAATTCCACATGATTATACTTGAAGGGCTCAAATAAACAATAAGTTGTCTCGCTTGGCCTACATAGTGAAAGGCCTAATGCGCAACGCGGAGCATTGACGCTCGAATATGGCCGGGAAAACAGGGAAACAGACATGTGGGGCACACCCGTCGGGACGATGTAGCGTAGACTAGTCCAATGGAGGAGCTGGCCCACGACCTCCTCGCCACCGACAACCGTTCATGTGGGTCGTTGGGGCCAACAACGGGGCACAGCTCCAGCACCGCCTCTGGACACAGCGACCGCGGTGAGCGACACGCTCATATTGTCGCTAGACACGGTCGTTTTCAGTTTGCCGAGGGTGGCGTTAGTGCTGTGGCACGACCAATGGTATGTTTGGTTTGTGCCCAAGGTTGCCCCATCAAAGCATTGGGTAGCCAAATTTTTGGTTGAGGTATTGGTTGCCCATGATTTGGCCGACATTGGCAAGAATAATGAACTTGAGTTGGCTAGAGTTCATTGGCATGCCAAAGAAATGGCAACCGTCCAAACAAAGACCAATCTTTGGGTCATGACCAAAATTTTGGTTGAGGTATTGGTTTCCCATGATTTGGCCGACATTGGCAAGAAAAATGAACTAGAGTTGGCTAGAGTTCATTGGCATGCCAAAAAAATGGCAACCATCCAAACAAAGACCAATCTTTTGGTCATGACCAAAATTTTGGCAAGGTGCACTTTGGCCACAATCCAAACACACCCCAACACCCGGCTCGTCAAGGATGCACGGGGCGCCGCGACGCGTCCGCAGAGTGGTGTAGCGCGGCCAACTGCATCCTCTGGACCTGAGACCATGCCGGGTCGTCTTGCTTTTCCAATGACATGCGGGGATCGCATGTGAGCAAAGGGCATCTCCAACATTGCCACGACCGCAGCTGACTACCTTGGCACACCCAAACCCTCGTCCCTCGCACGGTCACGTGGTGCGTTCCCAGCCGGCGCCAGCTGCCCGCATTCATGCCGTCCTTTCGTATGTCATCATTAAGAGGCTCGGTGCCTGCTGAACCAACTCCGACGACTTAATGACGCACCCGGACGCTTGGCCTCACCGGAATGCTCTACTTAAAGCGGCAACGCCAAGCTAACCTCCACACCATAGCGCATCGTCCTCCTACCTGGAACCACATCCGCCATGACCGCAAGTGCGAACGCTCTGCGGGAGAGCTTGTCTTCGGGGATTGAGCTCGAGGTCGCCGCCCTCGCTCAAGTCGCCCCACAAGCGGTGCCCACGCTGGCGGCCGATGACGGGAGCACCGTCAGCCACGCGTCCTACTTGCCGCCATCCAATGTTCGGCACCGCCGAGGTCGGGGACTCCTCCGAGGATGAGTAGGGCATGGGAGGCGGCAGGGCATGGTGTGCCAACTGGCCGGTCCATCACCCGTGTTCTACTTTTCCTCGCCGGAGACCGCACCTTCACTTCACGGGTTTCGAACCCCGCCCCCGTACATGGAGATCACAGATGGAGGACGTCGGTCGCCGCCGTAGAATAGGTTTAGGGTCGGGTTTCTTTTATTTTTTTGTCCTATAAAAGTTTGAAATGTAATGAAAATCTGTCTTGTTTGCATTAATCTCGGCCGGTGTATATGAACTTTCACAATAATATACATATTGTAGGAGTATTAGCAAGATGCCCGTGCGTTGCACGGAAGATCAAGATCTTGTGGGAGAAAAGGATGAACGAGGGAAAGCCTTATCTGCAAATGTGGAGAGGAGTGCGGGTAAATTGTCATAGTTTCCTTCCTATCCGTTAGATATAGATCGGACGACCTATATTGCAGGATCGGACACATATTTCTACATCTATGGGAACCTACGAAAGGGTTAACGTAAATTGCCTCTCTCTCTCCTCTCCTGATTTTCATGGTGGTGGGCCCCTCCCTCCCCCCAATCTACAATCAACAGCTCACACGTTTCACACTGCGTTAATTACGTAACTGGGATTACGTAGGTGTAGCATTACTCGTCCTAAAAAACCCAACTAAGCCAACCTCCCAGCATATCGCGCGGGAAAAGACCCGGCCGCGCCGTTTTAGTCGGGATTACCGGATTACAAGTAGTAGTATCGATGGATCGCGCGAAGCAACAGATTTTTTCAGGGGGCGAAGCACCTAGTTTAAAAGGAAAAAATGCGGTACACTCACAACACTCCTGTCGCGGTCGCATTGCACCCCACACACGTTCGGTCCTGCACACGGCTCACGCAAACAGAACGCGCTTCGGCTTGCCTCTTCACTGACACGTGGGACTGCACTTGGAGAAAACGACCATGCGCCAAACTCCCCCCGCCCACCGCGCGAAAATCTTCCCCCCCCACACCCAAAAATTCCCCCCTTCGGACAACTAGCCAATAATATTCCCCAAACCCCCCTCCCCCCGTCCCCCTCCACTTCATTCGTTCCGCGAAAGACGCCCTCCTCACCGCGCCGATACGTCGGCGCCGCGGTTCGGCGATCCTCTCGCTCCCACAGTACGCTCTCATAGACTGTCGTCCTCTAGCCGCGCCGCCACCTCTGGCTACGTTCTTGTGGAGGCGCACGACGGTCAGCGCCGCCACCGCTGGCGACGTTCATGTGGAGACGCACGGCGGTCAGCTTCTCCCACGGTACGCGCATTCTAGACTGAGGCCCCATTCATGTCGGTGTAGCGCTGAATGTTAGCTGATAGACACTGTTAATCTCACTGTTTGCCGAAGTAGTTTACTGTCAATATGCTCTGCTTAAGAAGCTTCCTTGCCCTGTTCTCCACTCAATCTGCTTAGCTGAGATGGCATGCCAAGGCCGATTAGTTGCTAAAATATCCTGCCATATATTTATTGTGACGTAGATTGCCATGGTCTAGTAGCCAATCTGTTAGCTGAAATAGCTCTACACCGTTTTATACTCGATCTTTGTTGCTGCGATGGCCTTCGATAGTTCGATGGCTGTGTGCTCGGTCTCATTGACTGCTGAAACAGCCTGCCATAATTTGGCACTCGAATCTGTTTGCTGAATTAGCTTTACATATATTTCGTTACTTAGATCTGCTCGTCCAAATATCTTGCCATAGCTTTAGACATCGACCTAGGTATTTTTTTTCTAGACTTCATAAAAAAGCATATATGTTTTTCCTGTAATATCTAGTAGAAGAACTAATTTGTATGTCTAACAGATGGACAGGACTTGGATAACTTCTACTCGAAGATTCTCCGCTGCATATGTCGAGGAGGTTGAAAACTTCATGAACTTTATCAGAGCTGAGTGCGGTGGTCCGAAATCAGATGTGCTCTGCCCGTGTAGCAGTTGTATGAATTCAGTTACAAGACCCTAGTCAACTGTGCAAAATCATCTACACTTGTATGGGATGTCGGTCACATATACTAGGTGGGTTCATCATGGTGAAGCTGTGAACGTCAATGTTATTGACTACGTGGAAGCAGCAGATCACCATCTTGATCTGCCTGATGCTCAGGTGGAAGAGGAGGAGGAGGTGGTGGTGGCGGAGCCAGTGAGTTTGACCAACATGGAAACAATGCTACGAAAGGCTCGTGCATTCCGTGAACTTTCACCTGCAGAAGAAAAATGGTGGGCCCGCATGTTGGAACAATGCAACGTTGTTGTCACCCTAGGAAATAAGCTGTCAGTATTCTCAGCTATGGTCACCTTTCTTCAGGTGAAGACATCTGAGCGGATGACCAACAAATCATTCCATGCGATGTTGGCTGCTTTCCGCGAATCTTTCCCAGATGCGTCTGAGCTGCCACACACCTACAGTAAAATGAAGAATTTCCTTCGTGCAGTTGGAATTGGATACGATATGATCCATGTTTGTAAGAATAATTGTGTTCTGTTCCGGAAGGATTATGCCAACTTAAGTGAATGCCCGAAATGCAAATCATCAAGATGGAAAGATGGCGATGCTGTGAAGAGGATTCCTCGTAATGTTCTGAGACATTTTCCAATTACACCAAGATTGCAAAAGTTGTTTCATGATGCTGAAACAAGAGAGGATGTACTATGGCATTCTAGGAACCAGGAGTACAGAGATAAGAATGTAATGAGCCATCCATCTCATGGTAGTGAGTGGAAAAGCTTCAACGATAAACACAAAGAGTTTTCTGCTGACCCAAGAAACATTAGACTTGGCTTAGCTTCAGATGGATTGAACCCATTTGGCCACCAGAGCGCCACATATAGCATGTGGCCAGTGCTTGTTATCCCTTACAACATGCCTCCAAATGTCTGCACCGAAGAATCAAACTACATGATGGCCTTGCTCATCCCAGGTCCAAAAAGTCCTGGAAAGGATTTTGATTTGTTCATGGAGCCTCTTGTGGAGGAAATTCAATAGGTATGGAAGGGTGTTCTCACTCGAGACCTATATAGCAGCCCACCAGCTAATTTCTTTCTGCATGCTGTTATAATTTGGTGCATCCATGATTATTCGGCTTTGGGCACTATGTCAGGGCGAACGACACATGGTTACAATGCATGTGTTCGCTGTGACAGGAATCCGCTGTCATACACAATACTTAGCAAGATCTGTTACATTGGACACCGCCGTTTCCTTGCCAAGGACAAGCCGCATCCTAGAAAATACTGAAGACATGTATTCAATGCAAAGCATGAAAACCATGATGCACCAAAGAGGCTCACCGCCGATGAGTTGCAAGTGGAATTAGAGAAGGTCAGGCATATTACACCAGGAAACCATCCTGGTAATGGTAGCGGGAAAAGGAAGCATGGCAGGGTAGAAGAGATATTATTGTTTACCCGCAGGTCCACTTTGTGGGACTTGGAGTATTGGAAAGATCTGGATCTAAGGCATAATCTTGATGTGATGCACATCGAGAAAAATATATGTGACAGCATTATCGGCACACTTCTTAATATTGAAGGCAAGACGAAAGATACCTTAAAATCTAGGATTGAGTTGACACACCTGGGTATCAGAAAGGATTTGCAGGTGCAAGATGAAGGTAAACCACGGGATATGGCACCAGCTGTGTACGTCTTGGACAAGGTAAAAATAAAATAATTCTGCGAGGTCCTGTCACGTGTGAGATTCCCACATGGATTTGCTTCCAACCCTGAAAGGAGAGTCAGTGCAGATGGAAACAAGGTACAAGGGTTGAAAACTCATGACTGCCACGTCTTACTTCAAAGGGTTTTACCTGTTATCCTTAGAGGATTGGGCCGCCCTGACTTATACAGAGCAGTTGCAGAGTTGGGACAATTCTTCAGGGAACTCTGCAGTAGGAATAACAGGATAGATGCTTTTGAGTGTCTTAGAGACAAGATACCAACTATCCTATGCGACCTTGAGAAGATATATCCTCCAGCCTTCTTTGATGTGATGGTGCATTTGGCTGTTCATCTACCTGATGAGGCACTACTTAGAGGTCCAGTACAGTATGGCTGGATGTACCCTATTGAAAGGCGGCTAGGCACTTTCAAGGGCTATGTTAGGAACAGAACTAGACCCGAGGGTTCCATTATAGAGGCCTACATTGCTACAGAAGCGTTGACATTCTGCTCAAAATACATTGAAACAGCTGATCAGCTTAGCAAAGAGGCGGGTGAAGACAATCCCGGGCTCAATGTTTTCGATTATTTTGTTTGAGTTACAGGGAAGAGTCGACAAGAGGACAAACCTAAAGATTTGGACAAAATGGTTTGGTATGTGTTGAATAACTGTCCTGAGATACTACCTTATATCAAGTAAGTGCAGTACTGCAACTTATACATTGTAATCTACTAAACTTGCAGCACATTCTTATATATTAGATGTTTGACGCGATCACTATGTTGTGCAGCACCTACAAAGAGGAGTTACTACCGCAAAATCCAAGAAACATTGACAAACTAGTTATGGCAGGATTTGCGAAATGGTTCAAGAACCATTTAAGCTTTTGAAGTGCACTGTCGGTTTTTTTAATATATTGAGTACATAAGATGATCAGCTTGTCTATTTTCTAACCATAGGTTAAGAAGATGCGGGAGGATGGGCAGGCAGTTGATGATGACCTTTACTCACTAGCAATGGGTCCTGATACTCGGGTAAGACATTATGAATCTTGCGTTGTTGGAGATGTGCGCTACAACACCCTTGCACGAGACGAAGGCAGGAAGACACAAAACAGTGCCATCATGAGCACGATACGTATGACAAAGAGACAACTGAAATGTATGCTAACATAACAGACATTATTCAGTTGCAGTATATCTCCAGTTTCGAGGATCATCGGTGTGTGGTTCTGTTGTGTTCTCGTTGGTATAACCTGTTTTCTAGGATCGCAAAACCTAGAGCTGATGATTATTTCAAATCCATCAATGTCAAGGTGGCGTACCAGACCAACGAGCCTTTTATTTTGGCAAATCAAGCAACACATATATTTTTCTTGGAAGACACATTTGCACGTAGCGATGACTGGAGAGTATTACAAAGGTTTGAGCAGAGGAATTCGTTTATTGAAGTTGCACAACAAGATGATGCTTACACTGCTCCTGATGTACAGGATAACACAGATGTTCCTAATATCTTTGAGAACCATCACGTCAATGACGCCGGTGAAAAGATTGTTGTCGTGCTGTGGACATACAAGAGTTGATCAAGAATAAGCCGACGTTCGAGGACGTTGAGGACGAAGAAGAAGATGACACCGTGGGGAATTACGATTCAGACTGATACACATGGCGAAGATGTTGACGCTGCTTCTGCAGATGATGATTACATTGCTTTTGTCGTATTTGCCTGTCAGAAGACGTCTTTTTATCTACTATGTGAAATTGTGTTTGCTATGACAACTGAAACCTGATGAACATGTTGTTTAGTATTTTGCTGTGAGAACATCACTTGTTATGTATGCTGATTTGTGTTTGGTGATTGTATGACAACTAAAACATGATGACATTGTTGTTTAGTTGTACTCATATTTGGCTGTGAAACTTGAATTTGATGACATAGTTTGCTGTTGGACTGCAATTTGCTCGACGTCTTCGAATGAGAAGAAAGCTGACCCAACAGGGCCTCTGCTATTTATTTATTTATATGAGCAAAAGGGGATACCCCCTGATTTCCGTTAATAGAAATCATTAGATGTTCACAACACTACGCCCAACCCGCTACACAAGTTTCATTCATTACTAGTTTCAGCAAAGTGCTCATGTCTTAGCCACTGAACACATCACGAGTGCTACATACACTACAAATAAAGAGACAATCATCCTACAGAGCACATCGATTTTGCCCATTATCTTCACAAGATCTTTCATCTCCTCATTGCTCTCAAGGCCGTTCAGCAGCTATTACTTGGCCATGATCAGAGGAACTGCATCTTTAAGCTTCTGCTCTGCATCTTCCTCTTTTGCCGTTCCTTCAGTTACTTGTCCAACACCCCAACCTGCTGGTATTGGGATTCCTCGGCTAACCAAATAATCAGCGTAGTTGCATTCCCCACATCAGCAACTTCCCAGAAATACAAATCACACGAATATTCCCTTTTCTGCACAAATCAAATTGGTAGATCATCAACCAAACTATTAAAAAATCAGCAACTGAAAGCAGCAGAACAACACTTAAACATATTATTACCCCATGATTCGGGCATTTGTAGAAGACTCGGCCAGGGTTGCGGATTGTGGTTGAGACGCGACGGATGACTCTGCGTGATATGCAGCAGTGGCACCACACCAACGGCAGCGGGTTGCGATGAGCAATCGGCTGCGGTGCGCGTGCCGGCGAGGGTGTGATGAGACCCATAGGTGATGGTATGGGTTGTGACTTGGCGCATATCTGGTTGTTGCCTACTGAAGAGCAGGTGGACGAGCAGCCAGCAGACATGGTTGCTGCGGCCAGAGCTTCTGATGCTAGGCAGAGTAAGTAGAGAAGAGGAGAAGCAAACGTTGGATATGTCAGTTTCATTACTTGCAGAGTAGCATAGCACCATATATAGTCATAGTCTAGGTTTGGATTCGAACCAGCTACAGGAGCACGTCTTTCTTTTTTCTAAAACTCGGCAACGTCTCATTACTGGTACAGTAGCTTGTTCTGTACGCCTTCCCAAGTCTTTGATTTTCTTTCCCTTTTTTGCGAGGAAGGAAGGAGGACAAAATTGAGAGTTCCTGGGACTCGAACCCAAGACCTCTCGGTTGAAAACCAATGGTGCTAGTCACTTATGTGGCGAACGTTCCCTGTGAGGAGGACGGCAGACGAACGCATTTTCCTCGTAGCTTTCTTCCTATATATATAAAAAGTATGCTACTTGGTGTCCGCTTAGTCAACAAAATGATTGTGCCAACCTTAACCGTTGGATTGACATTCAACGTCTATCGTGTTTCTTCAGTCTCTTCTTCCTCGAGCCGCCAAAGCCAAACCAGCGCCGGCGGGACCGCCTGCTCCCGCCTCCCACGACTGGCTGTGATCTGCCTCGGCTCCTGTTCGTTCCCGTCCGAGGCCTCACCATCGTCCTCCGACTTGGTTCGCTCGCCGCGGCGCCGCCCTCTGGTGTTGTCAACATGGTCAACAACCGAGAGGAATAAGGAGATGACTATAAATGGTGAGGATGACAGTAGGGACCCAACAGCGCGCGCAGTAATTTTGTTTTTTCGGGAAAGAGAAGGGAATCAACTGGGTTGTGCGGGACCCGCAGCCCGTCTAGCCCAGGCTTTTATTTCATATGCTTAGCACATGGCCAGCCCAGTTTGTTTTTTTCCTTTCTGAAAATTGCTAGCCAGCTATTTTGTTTTTTGTAGAATAACCAACATAGGCCTACTTGCTTTTCTACGCCCTGCTAGGCCGGAAATCTTTCAAGATGAGGAGGGTTGCATTTTGCCCAGAAAATGGGCTATAAGTAATAAGAAATGGGCTATGAGTAATAATAAATGGGCTGTAAAATGAAAAATATAGCAAACAGACAATTAGTTCCAAAATATTGTTTTCTTTCGGATTTTGATATTTTAAATTTCATTGTTTTTGTGCGGGTAAAATTTCATTGAATTTAAATTAAGGTATATTTAGATTTCAAATTAATTTGAATCTGGCTAGAAATTTCGGACTGTATGCTGTTTGGGACAGATTTGGAGGATGACTTGTGGGTCTACTAGCTTGACGTGTACTTTGGCTTTGTCAACTTAGTCCACAAACGATTCTAGCAGCAGTGACCGTTGGATGTTAATCCAACGGCCGTGATGCTTCTTCAATATCTGATCTTCTTGCTCCAGCCGCCCAAACCAGCTCCGGCAGGACTGCCTGCTCCCGCCTCCCGTGGCCGGCTGTGCTGCCGCACAGGCCGCACCGCCCCACCCATTGCTGGCCAGGCCATTCCTCTACTCACCCACATCTCCTGTTATTTTCCGGCGATGGAAGCCGGACCAGTAAACCCTCGTACTCCCCACCGCATGGGCAACCATTGTCGAGTCTTCCCCGGCTCCGTGTCGTTCCCTTCCTAGGCCTCGCCGTCGTCCACCGCCATGGTGCTCTCGGCGCGGCCTGGTCAACTTGGTCAATGAATGACATCCATCGGCCGTGGACTATACGCGCAAAATAATGATTCCTCCACCTGACAGCTGGGACCCACCGGAAGGGCCTCTGTATTTTGCGAAAAAAACGTTCCCCCCGCTGACATGTCGGACCCACCAGCTATATCTTCGCACGCAAGGAAGTGCCTCCTTATTACGCACAAATAAATGAATACCCCTGCTAGCCGGGACCCACCATAGTGGGAGGATGACTTGTGGGCCAACAAAGTTGACGGTGACGGAGGGCTTTGTCAACTTAGTCAATATGAATGATTCTAGCTCCAGTGACCGTACGATGTCCATCCAATGGCCGTAGTGCTTCTTCAACCTCTGGTCTTCTTGCTCCAGCCGCCCAAAGCGGCGCCGGTCGTGCCGCATGCTCCTGCCTACCGTGGCTGGCTGTGCTGCCGTGGAGGCCTCACCGCCCCCTACTATTCCCACCGCTGGCCAGGCCCTGCGGCGACGGCAGCCTCACACCGCAGCCGAACCAGTGAACCCGCGTACTCCTCTCTGCGCGGGCTTCCACTGCCGTGTCTTCCCCGGCTCCGTGTCGTCCCCTTCCTAGGCCTCGCCGTCGTCCACCGCTGTGTGCTCTCCACGCGGCGTGGTCAACGTGGTCAAGGAACGACTTCCATCGGAAGAGTACTGTACGTGGAGAGGCTGACAGCTGGGTCGACGGCCACAGCCCAGTTTTTTGTGATTTGCCAAGTAAGTCGATTTGTCAGGCCTGTTGGGCTGCAAATCTTTCAAGACAAGGAGAGCTTTCATTCGGCTGGCCGAGAAAATGGCCCATCAGTAATGAGAAATGGGCTATACATTTTTAAAGCACATCAAACCGGCAATTAGTTTCAAATATCTTTTTTTTCTTTTCAAGATTTTAAATTACATTAATTTTTATGCGTGGAGAATTTGTTGGATTTTATATTGATATACATTTATTTTTAAAATCAGTTTGAATGTGAGTCGAAATTTCGGGATTAAAAACAGTTCGGACCGCACCGAAATATGCAAAATTTCATATAATTTTTTAACCGTGGCCACAATTTGGGCTGTAATGCTAACAAAAAGAATATGGGCTCCAAAAAAACCTTAAGAATTAGCAAATGGGCTGAAATAATGGCAGATGGGCTGTATGCTGTTTTCCACAGATTTGAGGCTTTCCTAAAAAAGGTTGACGCACAAGCAGTGACTGTTGGATGTCCATCCAACGGCCGTCGTGCTTCTTCAATCTCTGCTCTTCCTGCTCCAGCCGCTCAAACAAGCGCCGGCGGGATTGCCCGCTCCCTCCTCCCCGCGGTCGACTGTGCTGCCGCCGGGCCTCACCGCCCCACCGTACTCCCATCACTGGCCTAGCCATCCCTCTACTCACCCACACCTTCCGTTATTCTCCGGCGATGGTAGATGAACCAGTAAACCCACGTACAGTCATACTCCCCTCCGCGTGGGAAACAACTGCCGAGTCTTCCCTGCATCTGTGTCGTTCCCTTCCTAGGCCTCGCCGTCGTCCACCGCCCTGGTGCTCTCGGCGCGGCCTGGTCAACGTGGTCAACGAACGACATGCATCTGAAGTGGACTGTACGTGGAGAGGCCGACAGCTGGGTCCACGGCCGCACGCAAGGAAATGCCTCCTTATTACATGCAAAATAATGATTCCTCCACTTGACATCAGGGACCCACCGAAAGGGCCTCTGTATTTCACGAAAAAAACGTTACCGCCGCTGACAGCTCGGACCCACCAGCTATATCTTCACACGCAAGGAAGTGCCTCCTTATTACGCACAAAAAAATGAATACGCCCCCTATTAGCTGGGACCCAGGATAGTGGCAGGCTGAATTGTGGGCCTACTAAGTTGACGAGGACGGAGGGCTTTGTCAACTTAGTCAATATGCACGATTCTAGCTCCAGTGACCGTACGATGTCCATCCAACGATCATAGTGCTTCTTCAACCTCTGGTCTTCTTGCTCCAGCCGCCCAAACCAGCGCCGGTCGTGCCTCGTGCTCCTGCCTCCCGTGGCCGGCTGCGATGCGGCGGAGGCCTCACCGCACCCTACTACTCCCACCGCTGGCCAGGCCATCACTCTACTCACCCACACCCCTTGTTACTCTGCGGCGACGACAGCCTCACACCACAGCGAACCAGTGCCCTCGTACTCCTCTACGCGTGGGCATCCACTGCCGCGTCTTCCCCGGCTCCGCATCGTCCCCTTCCTAGGCCTCGCCGTCGTCCACCGCCCTGGTGCTCTCGGTGCGGCGTGGTCAACGTGGTCAAGGAACGGCTTCCACGGCCGCAGCAAGGAAGTACCTCCTTATTACATGCAAAATAATTATTCCTCCACCTGACAGCGGGGACCCACCAGACGGGCCACCGTATTTCGCCCCCCTGACTGCTGAGACCCAGCAGCTACATCTTCGCAGGCAAGGAAGTGCCTGACAGTTGGGACCCACCTGGTCGAAGCGTACATAGCGTTGTCATTCTGGTCGCGAACATGTACGTACATACTGGTCGATGTAGAGGCGTGCACGTGTTGTAGTAGAGGCGCGCACGTGTCGTAGTAGAGGCGCGCACATAGTATGTACACGTACGTACAGCGGCCAGGGTGCAAGAAAGAAAATACGGCCACGTATGTGTACATATGGGCGGGGTCTCGAACGCCTACTCGCGCATACGTACGGCCAGGGCTCGTGTACACTGCTGGGTCGGAACGGAGAAACATCGTCGTCGTCGTGTTCATGGGGAGCCAACGGAATGCATCGTGTTCATGGGGAGGCAATGGAATGCGTCGTGTTCATCGGGAGGGCTTGGACGGAACAGGCGATGAAAACGAGGCCTGGCGTACCGCAGAACGGAGGAAACGGCCTTGTGTTTGACCGGCCACGTTCAAAACGGGATCCTGTTCATCGGGAGGGGTCTGGCGTACCACAAAACGGAGGAAACGGACCTCCTACGGTCGAAACGGGGGTCCTATTGATCGGGAGGGGTGTGGCGTACCGCAAAATGGAGGAAACAGACTTGTGTTGGAGCGCTATGGTCGAAACGGGGGTCCTCTTCATCGGGAGGGGTGTGGCGTACCGCAAAACGGGACTGCACGGGATACTGTTCATCTCCACCGTCGACCTCCTCCAGCCTCCACGGGCTCCTGTTCATCCAGCCTCCACCGCGCGCTACTCCACCGGCTACTGTTCAACCACCCCTCCACCTTCTACTGTTCATCCAGCCCTCCACACCACGGGGGCCTGTTCAACCACCCCTCCACGGGCACCCCTCCACCGTCTACTGTTCATCCAGCCCTCCACACCACGGGGTCCTGTTGAACCACCCCTCCACCATCTACTGTTCATCCAGCCCTCCACACCATGGGGTCCTGTTCATCCACCCCTCCACGGGCACCCCTCCACCGTCTACTGTTCATCTAGCCCTCCACCACACCACGGGGTCCTGTTCATCCAGAGGCAACGCCACCGCTCACTGTTCATCCAAACCCCCCACAACGCTCACTGTTCATCCCATCGATCGGCTCCATTTAGCAGCAGTAGCGAAGGAATCACTCGATCGGGTTCAGTTAACAGCCATCGATCGATCGCTCGGGTTCAGTAATGTGTAGTCTGCAGTGCAATCGCTCGGGTTTAGTTAGAGCCCAATGCCTCGCTCGAGTTCAGTTAGAGCCAACTTCTCGCACACACGCGTGTACGTGTATGAGAGAAACGCGCATCGCTCGGCCCCGAGCTCCCACCGTAACCGGGAACTCCCCGAAATTTTCCTCGGCCTCGCTTGTACCACGGTTTTTTCCGTCATGGACGGCCCAAAGAATGTCATGCAGCTGCGTCTCCGGCCCGCCCAGGACGAAAAGCCCATTTTCTGTCATGATTTTTTGTCATAGAACTAGGAGCCCACCACATCTATGATGATACCGGGTTTTGTCACAATTATCGTCATAGAAGTGTCATATGTATGCCACAAAAAAAAGCTCGTTCGGCCCAAAATGTCATGGATGTGTCTTTTTTTTGTAGTAGGAGCAGCCGTGCTCGCAGCAGAACCAGACACCAAGCGTGGTAGAGACCTACCAGAGTCATCCAAGGGCAGCCGTCTGTTCTGCGCCTTCCACAAACTGAACACCCACAACACCAGCGACTGTCAAGAGCTCAGGGCCATTCATGATGGGTGCTTCGGTCGACGCCCCGAGCGCGGCGACCGGGGCTACGGACGAGGAGGAGGACATGGTGGCGGACGCTGGGACGACCGTGGCCCGCGCCAGGAGTGGCGCGATCGGCCTCATGAGGACCGCTGACAAGATCAGCCTCGCGAGGGCGCATGGAGGGATCAGCCTCGTGAGGATCGTCCTCAAGGCAACACCGGGCTCCCTCCGCTGCCACCACTGCCAAGAAGGAATGGCGAACACCATCAGGACGAGGGGGCTAGGGGCTTCCAGGAACAATGTGCTATCGCATGCATCTTGGGCGGAGCCAAGGCCCCAGCCTCGCAGCATATCTTCAAGCAGTTTGCTCGCAAAGTGAACGCAGTCCTCCCCAAGCTCGAAGCCACGCGCCCTCTCAGATGGTCCAAGTGCCCGTTACATTCAATTCGGCAGACCAGCTCAAGTGCGCGGCTACCGCTGGCACCCTCCCTATGCTCTGCTCCCCAGTCATCAGCAACGTGCAAGTTACCAAGACCCTCATCGACGGTGGCGCAGGGCTCAACGTCCTGTCCGTCGACACATTCGACAGCCTCCAAGTGCCGTATGACCAGCTTCAGCCCACCAAGTCTTTCTCAGGAGTGACCGATGGTTCTACCACACTGATAGGGCAGGTCCGCCTCCCTGTCACCTTCAGGGAACACAAGAACTACCGCGCTGAGCTCATCGACTTCGATGTTGCGGACATCCGTCTGCCATACAACACCATCCTCGGGTATCCAGCCCTGGACAAGTTCATGGTAGTGACCCATCACGGCTACAATGTCCTCAAGATGCCGGGAAGCAGCCGGATTATCACGGTCCCATGTGAAGAAAGAGATGCGGTGTGTTCCCTCGAGCGTGCCTTCCAAGCTGCAGTAATCGACGACCCCGACAACAAGGGCGAGGGCCCTCCTGAGGCCATCCCCAAGAAGAAGAAATAGCTGCGCCGCGCAGGACCTCAGGAGGGTGGCACCGCAGCCGGAGCATCCTCAGGATCAGCGCCCGCTCCAGGGGGCCTCCCTCCATCACATAGGAAGGCGCGCCCGGCGCCCTTCCTGGGATGGGCTCGGGGGGCTTTCTTCCGGAAGGCCTCAGACTTTGTCCACATCGCGAGGGAGGTGCTTGAACACCACTTCGAGGCGTGCTTCGCGGCACGTTTCCCTCAGGAGGGCACAGGGCAAGGATCGCCCACCGTTCAGGAGTTCATTACCAAGACCACCCAGGAGTTGCAAGCCGCAAGGGCCATGCGCGGCGATTGCCGCTCACGAGACGCAACTTCCCATCCAGGCGAGGATGACGAGCTGTGTGTTTGTGTCGACATTCCAGGGCTCAACAGGGCCGCTTCGCAGGAGCTTTTCTAGCCTTCGCGCGTAGGACGCTGTGAGGGCCCACCGCACAGCTATGTTTGCATGCCCTTTGGCCTGCCAAGTGTATCGTCCGCCTACCAGCACAACTTGCGGCGCATCCTTGCGGCTCAGGAGGCTAGGCACCACGCCAACCTGATGGAGATGGAGACGGTCCTCAAGGAACCACCTGAGCCCCCAGAGCCACCCGAGGCTCAGAGCTCCGGAGGCTCGTGAGGATCAACCCTTTCGCCGTGCACCTTCAGCTGCCTCAACTCTCCTTCGTCAACATGACCAGGTGACATCTTTCCAAGTTTATTCAGCTGGGAGCGCCCCTCGGGCTGCATCATTCCCAGGCCGCGTGGGTTCGTCCCTGTGGCATGCATCCCTTTTCTTATGTCTTTAGCTTACCTTGTTGGGGGCGCCCCTCGGGCTGCATCATCCCCAAGTCGCTCGGGCCTGACCCAGTGGCACGTATCTCTCATGCATTTTCTTAAGCATGCTACTCTCATGTTCGATATACGTATGATTACTACTTGCTCGATCACCACCCATCATGGGGACCGCGCGCCGGCCGTCTTTCTTCAAGACCCTTCGCGTGAGTAAACTGAGCACGGCGTCTGTGCTCGGGTCCGTCCCTGCAGCGTTGATAAATCCAATGGCTGAGCTTTGCCTGGCGGGCCGGCCCCGTTTACGTCACCTCCTGGGGCCATTGGTTCTTCACCTTCTCACGCGATAACCTCAGGAGATTCGTTCGACGCAGGTTGTCTGATCACCTCGCAGGTCCGGCACCACAAATAAGAACAAAGACCAGGCGTAACCCGCCTTGAGGTAGGGCCTCGTGAGTCCCACGCTGGCTCATGATTGCCCAGATACACCTCGTCAAGCCCTGCCGTGCAAGCCACGTGTCAGGGCGGGGATGTACACGCACCAGGGGCTCTCCTCAGAGAGAGCCCCCCTCCCATGCACAAGTGGAAGCACCATGCTCTGCGCTGGCCGTCGACACTACCGAGGAGCGGCTATGCCTATGCACAAGCGGAAGCACTATGCTCCGCGCTGGTGATAAACAACTGAGGGCGGCTTCGCAGTCGTACCAACCTCAGGGAGCCCCAGAGCTCAGCGTCCGACCTCACCGCAATGCCTCCCCTAGGGAGAGCCGCGCGAGTTGGCTGGGCACGGGGGCTACGCTCGGGTCACGCCCAAGCATACGCCACCCAGCCAGGTCTCCCGGACCTGGTCGTCACACGTCCCTCTCGAGCCGAGCCTCGGCGAGGGCAAACATATAGAGATTGTTTGCACGTCAAGGGGGACTCCTGATCATCGTGACTCAGGAGCCTAACTGGTCACGTAGCCCCTCACTCCTTGGACCGTCCCGGTCTTTGGTCGGCCCAACGGCGGTTGAGGTATGCGCGGGGCCGGGCTCTGCCAACGTAGAACATCAACCTATCCTCGCGTACTCTCCCTGTAAGCTGTTTGCGCGTCAAGGGGGACTCCTGAGCATCGCGACTCAGGAGCCTAACTGGTCACGTAGCCCCTCACTCCTTGGTCCGTCCTAGTCTCCGATCAGCCCAACGGCGGTTGAGGTATGCGCGGGGTCGGGATCTTCCGACGCGGAACACAAAGAAAATAGGAAAAAATCACAAAATCTCGAAGCAAATAGTACAAGACATATTGTCCTCACAATATCAAATGAAAGTTTTAACGCCTCCACGAGGCCTGACGCGTATCGCATGGATGAAACAGGAAAGCAACTACAGGTCACTCCTGGACATCGTCATCTGCAGGATCGGCGGCATCGCCGATCAAGGGAGCAAGGACGAAGCCGTGGAACTTCTTCAGCAGGGCCTCCACCCGACCTTTCACGGCTACGGCAGCGGCCGCACAATGCTTGTCAGCTACAGCCTCCAGCAGCTCGCCAAGACAAGCATTGGGGTCGCGAAGGTACAGATGGCTGAAGACACGCGTCAGCGCAGCCGAAGAAAAGACGTGAGCCTCCGCCTCAGCCATAGGACCGATGCCCTCCACGACTTCCTCAAGCGCCTTCACCAAGTGGGGAAGCAGCTGAGAAAGGCCATCCTCGTCGGTGGTCAGCGGCTTCTCCAGGCCCTTCTCGTATAGTGACTTCAGCGCCACGCAGGACCTCTTCTCAAGAAGCGAGAAGGCCTCGCGGTCTTCGGCCAGGACCTTCTCCTTGGCATTGAGCTCGGCCTCCCTCGTCTTCGCCTCCTCCTCCAGTTCCTCCAGTCGGCTGCGCTCCGCGGCCTGCGCCTTCGTCAGCTCCCCCAGCTCGGCGTTGCGACCCTTGATGGCGTCCTCCCGAGCCTTCATCTCCTCCTCCTTCGCTTCGTGGCCGCGTGCTTCTTTTGCGCACTCGTCGCGCAGCCTCTTCAGCTCGCCCTCTAGCTCTCGGTAGCGGTCGCGGGCGGCCTCGGCGTCCTTCAGCGCTGCCTCACGATCGACAGCAGCTCTGGCGGCGGCCTTCTTCTTCTTCTTGGAGGCCGCCGCGGCCTGGCTCAGCGACGCTCGAACGGCCGAGTCGGAGTGACGCCATCCTGAGGCCAGCTCCAGGCGCCCGGCCACTAGGTGCGGGTCTGCGCCCAGGAGGTCTTCCCGCAGCTTGGCCATCCCCGAGAAGACACGCTCAAAGGCTGCAGAGGGGGCAGAAGAATTTGGGGCCAGAGGAGCAGCAGGAGTAGGAGGCAACGTAGTTACCAGAGCCTAGAAGATCGAGAGCTCCGGAGCCCTTGGGACCTCATCAGCAGAGCCGGGTGCCGGCACTTCCGGAGCCAACGGGGCCACGGGGGCTGGTTCATCCTGCCGATGCTCCTCTCGGCCTCGCGAGGGCGACCGGGCTAGGGAGGTGCGGGTGCTGTCGCCCCTCTTCTTCGTAGAGGGAGGCACAGCCGCGACACCCCCTTTCTCTTTGCCGAAGACTCTAGCCTGATCGACCAGACGAATGTCAGAAAACAACAAGTATAAGCAGGAGCAAGACGAAGCTCGAAGCACTTACTGATCCACTGCGACATAGTCCACCCTCCGCTTGGTGAGCCAAAAACCCGAAAGCGTCGGGGCCTGAGGAGTGGGCACACGGGCTCCGGGAGCAGAAGACGGCGCAGCGGTAGGACCGGAGACGGTCCCAAGCGGCCACGTCGGAGGCAGCATCTCGAGAGACCAGTGACGATCTACCCCTTGTCGGGATGAGGGGCAGCTCCCTCACCTCCTGGCGGGCGACGACCTCGGCATCGTCTGGTAGGGCGCGAAGGATGTCGGCCTTGCTCAAGGGGGAGTTCTCCCACATTCCCTCGGGGATCTCCTCCGAGCCATCCTCCTCCTCTTCCTCCTCGCGGGACTCGTCAGAAGACACCTCCACCGGCTTCGGCATCGCGGAGGCCCCAGCGAGCGCCGGCAGCACCAGCCTGCGCGCGTCAAAGGTCGGCCTGGAAGCAAAGAATTGCTCCCAGTCCTTGCGATGGAACAAAGGAAGAAAGGCGCTCGGCGGGTACTGTTGGTTGTCCCCAACCAAGAGACGCAGAATTGCAGTCAGCTCGTCATCAGGCAGGGCCACCGGGCTCAGACGAACCTTGTCTCCTTCACCTCCAAGCTTCCACAAGGGGCGCATGCGCGCCTGGAGTGGAGCAATGCGCAACGTCAAGAATTCCATCAGGAGCATGACCCTAGTCACCTTGGTCGCCTTCACGTTGCCTGGCTTCAAATTAGTCTTCATCTGCTCCAGGACCGACGACGCTCGCTCGTCGGTGAGCTCAACACGAGACCACCCCTTGTCAGAATAGGGCGCCTCCGTCGGCAGTTCCAAGCGTGGATGGGCTCACTTGGCACTCGTCATGACCCATTTGGCCCTGATGTTGTCAACCCTCTTCCCGGTGTTCGAGATCGAGTTGGCCTGGCCGGCCGCGATGAAGTTGGCGCACCCGGAGATATGACCACCGGTGACACGGAGGAAGAAGAAGTGGCGCAACAATGCCACGGACGGCATCACGCCCAGGTACGCCTCGCAATAGTAGGTGAAGATAGACAAGAGAAGAACGGAGTTGGGATGGAGATGCAGCGCCTGCAACCCAAAGTGGTCGAGGACCTCGAAAAAGAAATCAGAAAAGGGGGGAACCAACCCGGCGGCGATGCTGCTCATGAAGAAAGGGAAGAAGGTGCTTCCCTCAGGCTCCGGCTCGTCGTGGGCAAGCCGGAGCTCTGTCTTCCCCCTCTCATTGCTCACCCCCGCCGTCAGCAAGTGCGTGGCGGCAAGGTTCTTTTCCGTGACGTTGGGCGCATCGAGGGCTGGCTCGAACCAGGCCGGCGCTGAGGAAGACTTGACCTTGCGCGGCGCCATTGGACGCCGATGCGGAGTGAAGTTGAAGAGGATCTGGAAGTTCCGTTAGGAAGAAGCGAGAAAGGGGGTCTGAAGCAAGGCGAGAAAGAATCAATGAAGGCAAGCGCTATCCACGCTAGCCTTTTTGTCAAGTCGGGCAGTTGCCGAGGCAGCGTGGGGAAGCGGAGACGCCCATGTCCAATCAACCGCCACACATCAACTGAGGCCGCATGCTTTGGGGACACGCGGTGCTCCGCGCTTGACCCTTTGGCTTTGCCTCGAAGCCAAGCCTGAGCGTGCCTTGGGCCAGGGGGCTACTATCGGCGTCCTGGGAACGGGGGTCCCCAGACTTGCCTGCCTGCGGCCTACGGCGTGGCTGGGCTGGCAGGTCTGTATGACCCATCTTCATCAATAAGGCATTCAAGACCCTCGCGAGGGGCCAAGCCTTGCGAGGCGGACCACGCAAGACCTCCTCAGGAGTGTCCTCGCCAGGCAGGCTCACGAGGGGCGTAGAGATCAAGGCAGGGCAAACCTCTGAGGTCCTCATGACGTGAGCCATGACGATCGAGGCCAGGCGGGCGCGAGCGCGGGCAGTGTCCTTGTTTCCTCTTTGGTGCCAAGGAGGAAAGCGCAGGCGCGGAGTCCCGAGGCATCAAGCAAAGGTTTCCATATTGGTGCAACGAGACCAAGACCAGAAGGACGGCAGGACGGATGTCACCATGGAGCCCAAGACGGCGTCATCACCAGAGCCTTTGGCAGGCGAAGACCACCTTTTGTCAGGATAACTTGTACTAGCTATCCCCTTTCGAATTGGCCGTTGTTGGCTCCCTTCCCGCTCAAAATTTGGGGAGAGGACCAGGGCCTATATAAGCAGAACTAGCCATCACAGAGAGGAGGGACCTCATCACAACTGGGAAGCAGATCCAAGATCATCTCACCCACACAAGTTCACTAAGCACAAGAACACCTCAACCTTAGGAGGCTATTCTTCCCCTTGTAACTGTTCTTCATCAACCCAAGAGGCAATCCACCACCACCACATTGGAGTAGGGCATTACACCACAACGGTGGCCAGAACCAGTATAAATCTTGTGTCTTTCTGTGTTGTGAGTTCGTCGAGTTCATCTGCGAGATCTTAGAGAGCTAGGGCGTGGATCGATAGGGAGAAAACCTTCACGCGCACCCCAGTATTCAAACCTCAAGGGTCTGCAGGAACCCGTGATCCGACACTGTGGGTTAATCGTGATCTTGGTTGGTATGATTGTATATTTTATTTATGGTGCTGTCTATAGTGCCCTCTATCTCGTGCAAATGTGGGGGATCCTCGCTGTAGGGTGTTGCAATATTCCATGATTCTCTTATGGTGGGTTGCGAGAGTGACAGAAGCTTAAACCCGAGTAAGCGGGTTGTTGCGTATGGGATAAATAGGACTTGATACTTAATGCTATGGTTGGGTTTCACGACCTTAATGATCTTTAGTAGTTGCGGATTCTTGCTAGGGGTCCAATCATAAGTGCATATGATCCAAGGAGAGAAAGTATGTTAGCTCATGGCTCTCCCTCATGTAAAATTGAAAGAATGATTCACTACAAAAAAATACACTTTCGTGATGATATGTGTTTGTCACAGTAGGTCATGTTTTCTGTCATGCATGTACATCCATGATGATTTTAAGACAAAATCAAGATAGTCATACTTATGCTGTCGTAGAAGTGTTCCATGACAATACCGAAATTATCATCACGGAAGTGTTCACTTCTATGATTACAAATGACATCTGATCTTGCAGCGCACCATGGCTTTCCAGCGAAATAGGGGACACTTAATGCAGGCTAGGGGATCGAAAGGTGGGGGAATGGGCTGGAGAGGAGGTGCGATTTTGGGGCAGTGGCTCGTGTAGGCCGAGCAGCGAAGGTTCTAGTGTGAATAGTGGTTCCAGTGATGACCGGTCTATCGGCTTTGACTCTACATCACTCTTATCGCGTTCGTGTTGCACCCCGGCACACTGGACCCTCCTCGTCGCTCATGGAATGGAACGCGTTTCGTCTTGCATTTTCGCTCACTTGTGGGACCACAGTTGAGAGCAAACCGACGTCCCTCCCCTCCCCCGCTCGCGTCATTTATACTACTACTCCCTCTGTTTTATGCGGAGTAAATAATAACAAAGGGGGTATACTACGAATGAGGATCCCCTGACGTGGCCGAACCCATTGAGTAACTGACATGCGGGGCCTAGCAAGCATGGGGTCCGCCAGTCAGTGACCGTAAGAGAGGGTCAGGCAGGGATACCTACATCAGAGGATCCACTTCCACTACTACTCCCTCCTTCCATCTATACAGAGCCTAATGTGTTTTTCGAGGCTAACTTTGACCAAATGTTAGAGTAATATATATGACATGCAACTTACACAAAGCATACAGTCAAATTCGTAGGTGAAAGGAGCTTCCACTGCTATAATTTTCACATTATACATCTCATGTACTATTAATCTTGTCAATAGTCAAAGGCGGTTTTGAAAAACGCATTAGAGCATGGTTAATAATGTACCCGGCTGTTGGCTATAAATAGATGCCACCTCACTTAGATCCATCATAAAAATACTCATATACAAATAGGTTGGCTCTTAGAATTTCTATTAGGTTGGCTCTAAGCATTTAATATTTGCATGAGCAAGGTATATGATTGGAAGAGAGTTGCATGCATACTATTTTTTCTTGATCTATGTGTTATAACCGGGCTGTAGAATAAGAGCCTGCTTCACTCTCTCTCCTCTCTTCTCACTCCTCCAAGTAGGATTTTAATGACATGGCAAGTCTTATAGCCTGCTGACTAGGCCTTATTAGACTTGCTCTTAGGCCCTATATAAATTGAAAGAGATAGTACTATGAGCACTGCATACTCTACTATAGATGTTGTCAGTACTCCACTACTACTATTGGACAGGGAGCTTAAAAAGTTACTATTGGACTGGCTATACGTGGCGAAATTTAGTAGGAAGAGCATGTGCGAGAACAAGCACATTCACGTGTTTGAAAACAAATGGGAAACCATCTCTGTTTGAATACAAATCTAGGAGTACATACGAATCTAACAATATTGATTGGGCGTTGTTGAATGTTGATACTTTTTCCTGTAAGTTCGATCCAAGTAGAGATACTTTGACTAAACATAAAACTTATATGTAAACTAGAAAGGATTAGTGGGAGTATATTGTACGTTCAAAAGCAAAACGAACATTGAATACCCTTTGCATATGATTTGCGGATGCTATGATCACCGGTTCAAAATTTTGAATCCTCCTTAGGTATCACACATGCACCCAGTTGTTCTCTCTCGGTTTCATCTCGGGCTCCGGAGATCGATTGAAAGAGGACCGGGGTGGGTACAATACGTTTGTTTCGCTAGTGAACATACAATATACTCCCTCTGATCCCCACAGACCCCCACCCCCCGCGGGTCATTTCTATTATAGAAACAGACCAAACCTTTATCTCCTTGCATGACACGCAATTGATATCTCAACATCAATCGGTCTTGTCAAGATGTGTCGGGGCATGAACCGAATGGGATGTCAAAACTAAGACGGGAAGCGAAATGTAGTGGAGGTAAAGTGAAACTTTAAACGAACCATTTGTGTGTATGCATGCCGGACAAATTACAACATTGGAAATACAAGCATCGTCAAGGCCCACATGCGAATGATACTCGGCAAAATGTTCAAATGAGGAATGCGGGAGGATGGACTCGACCGGAGGGCGGCATGATCGATGGAGAAGAGGGTTGGAGAGGAATGAGAAATAAACAACGCCACATGTTTATACTTGAACGACTCAAATAAACAATAAGTTGTCTCGTTTTCCCTTCCGTCTTGGTCACAAAGTAAGATACTCCCTCCATTTTTATTTACTCTGCATATTACGTTTGACTGAAGTCAAACTTCATAAAATTTGACCAACTTTATAGAAAAAATATGAACATTTACAATAGAAAATCAATATGATGTGAAAGTGTATTCAATAATGAATCTAATGGCATTGATTTGTTATTGTATATGTTATTATTTTTGTCTATAAACTTTTTCAAAGTTTACAAAGTTTGAGTTTGAGCAAAGCAAAAATGCGGAGTAAATAAAAACAGAGGGAGTACGCAGGGACTAGTATAGTTACTACTGCCGGAACATGGTAAGTTGGACCCCTAAATGAGGGCACGGACCGGGCACACCTCAATTATTCCTTCAAATAGTCGGATGCCTACATTAGCACACCATATGACTACTTAATCAAGTATTACGCTTCACTAGTTGAAAACGAAAAGGGTGGTACCGTACCCAAAACCACCACACTTGGGGCTAGGGTAACAACTTGGTATTGTACCACATTTGAACCAGCGCACAAAAACCACCTGTTCTGCGCCTAATGCGCAACACAGAGCACTGATGCTCGAATTTGGCCGAGAAAATAGGGAAACCGACATGTGGGGCACATCTGTCGGGATGACGTGGCATAGACTAGTCTAATGGAGGAGCTGGCCCACGATCTCCTCGCCACCGGCAACCGTTCATGTGGCTCATGGGGGCCAGCAACATGGCCTAACTCTCGCACTGCCTCTGGACACAGTGACCACGGTGAGCGACAGGCTCATCGTCGCTGGACACGGTCGGCTTCAGTGTGCCAAGGGTGGCGTTAGTGGTGTGGCACGAGCAGCAGATCAACACCCGGCTCGTCGAGAATGCACGGGGTGCCAAAGTGCACGCACGTCGTGACGCGTCCGCGGAGTGTTGTAGTGCGGCCAACTGCATCCCCAGGACCTGAGACCATGCCGGGTCGTCTTGCTTTTTCAATGATATGTGGGGATCACATGTAAGCAAAGGGCGTCTCCAACGTTGCCATGACCGTAGCTGACTACCCTAGCACACCAAAAACCCTCGTCCCTTGCGCCATTGCGTCATGTGTTCCCAGCCGGCGCCAACTTCCCACATTCATGTCGTCCGTCCGTATGCCGTCATTAAGAGGCTCAGTTCCTGAGGAACCAACTCCGGTGACTTAATGATGCACTCGGATGCTTGGCATCATCGGAATGCGGTACTTAAAGCCGCAACACCCAGCTAAACTCCACACCGTAGTGCATCATCCTGCTACCTGGCACCCAAACGCTTGTCTTCGAGGATGAAGCTTGAGGTCGCCGCCCTCGCTCAAGTCTCCTCCTGCAACAGAATACCACGGTAGCCAGACGCGGACGCGACCACACAAGCAGTGGCCACGCTGGCGGCCGACAACGGGAGCACCGTCAGCCACGTGTCCTACTTGCCGACGTCAAACGTCCGGCACCGCCGAGGTCCGGGACTCCTTCGAGGATGAGTAGGGCATGAGAGGCGGTAGGGCATGGTGTGCCAACTGGTCGGTCTGTCTCCCGTGTTCTACTCTTCCTCACCGGAGACCGCACCTTCACTTCACGGGTCTTCAACCCCGCCCCCGTACATGGAAATCGTAGATGGAGGACGTCGGTCGCCGCCATAGAATAGGTTTAGGGTCGGGTTTCTTTTATTTTTCTATCCTATAAAAGTTTGAAATGTAATGAAAATCTGCCGTGTTTGCATTAATCTCGACTGGTGTATATGAACATTCACAATAATAGAAAGATACATTGTAGGAGTATATGGAATGATGATTTGTTTTTGTGTGTATAAACTTAGAAGGTTTGACCCGAGACAAAGCTAACAAGCAAAGTAAATAAACACATAGTGTCTACATACACAATTTATCTTAGGCACTCCAATATTACGTCCACTACACATTCACACATTTCACATCTTTATACATCTACAGGAACCTACAAAAGGGTTAACGTAAATTGCCTCTCTCCCCCCTAATTTTCATGGTGGTGGGCCCCTCCCTCCCCCAATCTACAATCAACAGCTCACACATTTTATATTACGTTAATTACGTAACTGGGATTACGTAGGTGTAGCATTACTCGTCCTAAAAAAACCAACTAAGCCAACCTCCCAGCATATCGCGCTGGAAAAGACCCGGCTGCACCGTTTTAGTCGGGATTACAGGATTAATAATAGTAGTATCGATGGATCGCGCGAAGCACCAAGTTTAAAAGGAAAAAAGGCCACACACTCATAGCACCCCTGTCGCGGTTGCATTGCACCCCACACACTGTCGGATTTCGGGTTCCGGCAGAGCCTTAAGGTTCGAACTCTCGGGTGCGCATGGAGATCATTCCCCTACCGACTCGCGCTTCTATGGCTCACAAGAAATCTGGGCTGGAAAGAAGAACACAGAAAGGACACAAGGTTTATACTGGTTCGGGCCACCGATGTGGTGTAATACCCTACTCCAGTGTGTGGTGTGGTGGATTGCCTCAGGGGCTGATGATGAACAATACAGGGGGAAGAACGACCTCACGAGAGGTGTTCTTGAGCTGGTGCGGTGTGTTCTACTCGGTCTGAATCCCCCTCCCTCTATGGTGGCTAGTCCTACTTATAGAGGCCCTGGTCCTCTTCCCCAAATGTGAGCGGGAAGGGCGCCAACAATTGGCCATTTTGAAGGGGAACATCTAGTACAAGTTATACTGACCAAAGCTGGTCTTCAGCTGCCAAAAGCACTGGTGATGACGCGTCTTGGGCTCCACGATGACCTCCGTTCTGCCGCTCTGCTGGTCTTGGTCTCGTTGCACCGGAATGGTAACCTTTGCCCGATGCCTTGGACAGTGCTTGTTCCCCTTGCACCGAAGGGGAAACAAGGACACTGCACAGGCCGGTGCCCGCCTGGCGCCCGGCTGATCTCGATCGTCATGGCTTGTGTCATGGGCTCCTCGCGAGGTGCCCCTACCTTGATCTCTCCGCCTCCTCGCGAGCCTGCCTGATGAGGCTGCTCCTGAGGAAGCTTCCTATCGTCCGCCCCGCAGGGCTTGGCCCCTCGCGAGGGTCTTGAGTTTGAGCTGATGAAGCTGGGCCGCACTGAGGCCCCACTTGAGCCACGCCGCAGGCCGCAGGCAGGCAAGTCTGGGGACCCCAATTCCCAGAACGCCGACGGTAGCCCCCGGGCCCGAGGCGCGCCTGGGCTGGGCCTAGCAGAGAAGCAAAGGAGCAAGCGCGAAGCGCCGCGGGCCCCAATAGCCTGCGGCCTTGGGAGCCGCGTGGCGACAGATTGGACGTGGGCGTATGCGCTTCCCCACGACGCCTTGGCAACTGCAAGACTTGACAAGTCCCTGCATGCAGAGAAATGGGTCATGATTACCTGCGATCATGGTGGTCGGTGGTTGGCCTTCTCCAGCTATAAGTACGGGACTGTGCGAGCCTCGTTAGCGTATCCCTTCCTGCTACTCCTTTCCTTCTTCTTGGCTACTCGCCATTCCCATGGCTCCGCCGAAGAGATTCTCGGCCGCGAAGAAAGGAAAAGCTCGTCCGGCAGGGCCAGACTCCCCACCGACCAAGCGCGGCTAGGGCTGCCCTCGCAAGCACCCCACAGTCTCCGTAGTGGCTTCCCGTGGCCATGGAGGCAGTTCCCTGCGCGGTGGTGAGCGCCCGGTTGCCGATGGAAGGCACGATGTGGCCGTGAGGCCCCCCAGGCCGCGCTTCCGCTCGGCGGAGGTGCTGCCGGAGTTCGTCGTGTGGTCGGCGGACCCGACCAGCACCTGGCTCTAGCTCCCCCGTTTCTTCGTAGGTGAACTGCCGGCCGACGCTTGGGGGCGCCTCTGGATTCAGGCAGATGGTTGCTGCAGTAGGGCCTCCTAGGCTTCGCTAGAGGTCTCCGCTTCTGGGAATGCGGTCCTGACCCGCGACTGGCAAACATTTGCCCGTGCGCGCGGCCTGAGCCGGTGGTGTACCATGCACTTCAAATTTGATGGTGACGCCACCCTCTACGTGAGGGTGTTCGGGGAAGACAGTCGCCGCGCTGGGTGCTGCCTCGAAGACGATGACCGCGGCCGCCTGCCCAGCCCCGGTGCTGACCAAGATGAAGACGACGGCAGGCGTGTAGGCGGTGTCGCTCGGGGCTCGCCAAGCTTCAGCGACTCTTTCTCAGGAAGCAGCTCCTCCAGCGGTGGCCGCGACCAGCCCCCGCACCGTCGCGCCCGCCTGGGTGAAGGTAGCGGGTCAGCCCGCCGTCGCGCCCCGGTGAAGCGAGAGGAGGGATCTGCCTGAGCCCCCCAAAGGCAGCTCGAGCTTTCGCCTCAAGTTGGTGCTGATCAAGTCGTGCCCATTTTGTTTTTCTTCTTTCCCTTCGCAGAAAAAGAAGGTAGTGTAGGGCCCTACAGGGGCATGTTAGAACTATTGCTGTTAATCATCGTGTTGCTTCCGCTATTTCTGCGTTATGTTTCCACGCCGCGTGCCCATGTGCGGGAATTATTTAGCTCAGTGGGGCTTGATGTGGTCCTCGCCTCCCGAGGCTGAGGCCTCGCCGCGTGCTTCATGTCCTGCAAGGATTAGCAGGAGGACTAGCCTTCGGTCTGGTTGTGGGGGCAATCAGCCTAGGTCCTGCGCTCGTGTCGCGATGCCCGTGGGGCACGGACTGGTAGGGGTGCTCCCGCAGCGGACCCGGACAGGAAAGCTTCAAACGATCGGGGCATAAAACACTCGCGAGGGCGCCCGCGAACCTCCGTCGTGAGATTTGCGAGAGAAAACGAGGCAAGTGAGTGAAAACGATAAAGAGTCACAAGCCTGGGACGACAACAGCTCCAGTAAAACTTCAAACAGGAACGAACAAGCCAACTGCAGAAAGCAAATGAAAAAGCTGCGTCCGGCACCTATTCTAGTCTTCGACGTCTTCTCACCAGCGCGGAGCTAAGTGCTGCCACTGCGCGTGGGCGGGAGCCCCCGAGGCCCGAGGGCGGCACTCCGGAGACTCCGGGGGGTGTACAGCCCCACTCATTATTACGTGAGAGTGTCACGGGCGGCAAGCTTCACAGGCATTGGCCTTCTTCACAGGCACCGAGCCTTGCGCAAAACGCGGCAGCTTCACAGGCATTGGCCTTCTTCACAGGCACCGGGCCTTTCCCAAAACGCGGCAGCTTCACAGGCATTGGCCTTCTTCACAGGCACCGGGCCTTTCCCAAAACGCGGCAGCTTCACAGGCATTGGCCTTCTTCACAGGCACCAGGCCTTTCCCAAAACGCGGCAGCTTCACAGGCATTGGCCTTGTTCACAGGCACCGGGCCATTCCCAAAATGCGGCAGCTTCACAGGCATTGGCCTTCTTCACAGGCACCGGGCCTTTCCCAAAATGCGGCAGCTTCATAGGCATTGGCCTTCTTCACAGGCACCGGGCCTTTCCATAGGCGCTAGGCCTCGCTCAGGGATAGAACCTCCAGAGATGTTGAATGTTCCACGCGTTCTGGATGGGTACCCCCTTCGGGGTCTCCAAGCGCGCGGAGCCAGGCCTGGAAACATGAACAACCTTGAATGGGCCCTCCCACATGGGAGAGAGCTTGTGCAGCCCCTCCCTAGAGAGAACCTGTCTGAGCACGAGGTCCCCTACCTCAAGAGTTCTGGGGCGGATGTTGCAGTAGTGGTATCGCCGCAGTGCCTGTTGATACCTTGCCGCTCGCAGCGCGGCTTCTCGACGATGTTCCTCCCCCAGCACGAGATCCTTCCCCCGCATGGCGTCCTGCTACGTCTCGTTGAACGCCAGGACCCGCGCAGAGCGAGGCCTGACCTCGTGAGGGAGGACAGCCCCTGCTCCGTAGACGAGGAAGAACGGGGTCTCGCCAGTTGGCTTGGCTGTGGTTGTGCGGATAGACCACAGCACGGACTGGAGCTCGTCGTACCAGCCCCTGCCGCAAGCCTCCAGCTTCTTCTTGAAGGTCCTGGCTTTGAGGCCCCTAGGACCTCCGCGTTGGCTCGCTCGGCCTGGCCGTTGCTCCGGGGTGTGCCACCGAGGCGTAGCATATCTGCGTTCCAAGTTTAGCACAGTACGTTTTGAAGAGATTACTGGTGAATTGCGAACCGTTGTCGGTGATGATGCGGTTAGGCACCCCAAACTGGCTCACGAGACCCTTGATGAACTTGACTGCGGAGCCTGCTGGGATGGTGCGGACAGCTTCAACCTCAGCCCACTTGGTGAACTTGTCCACAGCGACGTAGAGGTAGCGATAGCCCCCTGGCGCCTGAGGGAACAGGCCCATAATGTCTAGCCCCCAAATTGCGAACGGCCACGAGAGGGGTATAGTCTGTAGACCCTCCGTCGGCTGATGGGTCTGCCTAGCGTGGAACTGGTAGGCCTCGCAAGCCTTCACCAGCTCAACGGCATCGCTGAGTACTGTGGGCCAGTAGAATCCACTTCGGAACGCCTTGCCGACGAGGGTTCGCGACGATGAGTGGTGCCCACAGTCTCCGCCGTGTATGTCCGCCAGCAGCTCCTTCCCTTGCTCTCTGGAGATGCAACGTAGGGACACGTCTTTTGGTCGCTTCCGGTAGAGCTCCCCATCCTTGATGCAGTAAGCCGTGGCCTGCCACGCTACACGCTCCGCCTCCTCCTCACTCTCCGGCAGGGTCCCTTGCATCAAGTAGTTCTTGAGCTCTGCGATCCAACACCCTTCCTGAGGCTCTAACGCCAGGAGTAGGCGTGCCCCTGAAGCCGGGCCGCAGGCCGGAGCTCCCGAGGTAGGCGGCTGAGGGAGCTCCTCCCTTGGTTGCGCCGTGCTCGATAGTGATGGTGCCGCCGAGGGTTTGAAGAGCCGCTCCTCAAAGACGACAGGCTCCTAAGGCAGCCACCTGGCTGCCCTCTTGGCAATGTCATCAGCCTCTTGATTGGTGCCGCGAGGCACATGCTGCAACTCCAGCCGCCAGAACTGCTTCTCCATCTTGCGAACCTCAGCGAGGTAGGCTTCCATGTGCTCATCCTTTGGTTCGTATATCTTGTTGAGAAGTTGACGAGGAGCTGCGAATCGCCCTTGATGATGAGGCGCTTTACCCCTAAGGCGATTGCGTCTTTCAAGCCTGCTATCAGGCCTTCGTACTCTGCTATGTTGTTGGAGACCTTTTCTCCGTGCTGGAAATAGAGTTGCACGGCGTAGTAGAGTTTGTCTTGGGAAGGGGATACGAGCACTGCGCCAACTCCCGCGCCGTATCGGGAGAATGCCCCATCGAAGTACATGACCCAGCCGTCTGGTGCCTCACTTCCCGGGGAAAGTGATCGGTCCTCGCCTGCCTCAAGACCCGGTGCTTCTGCTCGTTCTGCCACGAAATCCGCAAGTGCGGCTCCCTTGATGACTCTGGTCGTACTGAATTCTAGCTGAAATGCCTGTAGTTCGATGTTCCATTCAGCGACTCTTCCAGGTGAGTTGGGGCTCCTGAGTACCCTTTCCAAGGGGTATGCTGAGACGACTTTGATGGGATGGCCCTGGAAATAGTGCCGTAGCTTGCGTGAGGCCACTAATAGCGCGAGGAGGAGTTTTTGAGGCATGGGGTACCGCGCCCTTGCGTCCCGTAGCACCATGCGGACGAAGTACATGGGATGCTCGACGAGGTTGAGGGTGCTGGCACAGCTTGCATCCTCCAGAGGTCGAGGCATCTCCTGAGATGGTGGAGCCCCCAGTGCTTGGTCGCTTGGAGAGGCCTCTCCTGCTCGGGCTCGAGGTTGGCTCCTATGGTGAAGGTAGCGTCAGTGGACCCGTCCTCATCGACCGGTACCTGCTTGGTTTCCGCCTTGTCTTGGGTGAACAACTGCTTCTTTTTAGCCAGCGCAGCCCCCTTGGGCTCAAGGGCGTCGGTGCCGGTGGGCTGCGCCACCGCGGCCGCCCTGGAAGCAAGCTTGAGCGCCTGTAGCGCATCCCTTGTGTCTGCTGACACGGTAAGGACGCCGCTGCTTCCGGGCATATTCATGAGGTTGTACGTCGGGTGAGTTGCTGCCATGAACCGGGCCAAGGCCGGATAGCCGAGGATGGCATTGTAGGGGATGTTGGAAATATGCCCTAGAGGCAATAATAAATTGATTATTATTATATTTCCTTGTTCATGATAATCGTTTATTATCCATGCTATAATTGTATTGATAGGAAACTCAGATACATGTGTGGATACATAGACAACACCATGTCCCTAGTAAGCCTCTAGTTGACTAGCTCGTTGATCAATAGATGGTTACAGTTTCCTAACCATGGACATTGGATGTCATTGATAACGGGATCACATCATTAGGAGAATGATGTGATGGACAAGACCCAATCCTAAGCCTAGCACAAAGATCGTGTAGTTCGTATGCTAAAGCTTTTCTAATGTCAAGTATCATTTCCTTAGACCATGAGATTGTGCAACTACCGGATACCGTAGGAATGCTTTGGGTGTATCAAACGTCACAACGTAACTGGGTGACTATAAAGGTGCACTACAGGTATCTCCGAAAGTGTCTGTTGGGTTGGCACGAATCGAGACTGGGATTTGTCACTCCGTGTAAGCGGAGAGGTATCTCTGGGCCCACTCGGTAGGACATCATCATATGCGCAATGTGACCAAGGAGTTGATCACGGGATGATGTGTTACGGAACGAGTAAAGAGACTTGCCGGTAACGAGATTGAACAAGGTATAGGGATACCGACGATCGAATCTCGGGCAAGTACAATACCGCTAGACAAAGGGAATTGTATACGGGATTGATTGAGTCCTTGACATCGTGGTTCATCCGATGAGATCTCGTGGAACATGTGGGAGCCAACATGGGTATCCAGATCCCGCTGTTGGTTATTGACCGGAGAACGTCTCGGTCATGTCTGCATGTCTCCCGAACCCGTAGGGTCTACACACTTAAGGTTCGATGACGCTAGGGTTATAAAGGAAGCTTGTATGTGGTTACCAAATGTTGTTCGGAGTCCCGGATGAGATCCCGGACGTCACGAGGAGTTCCGCAATGGTCCGGAGGTAAAGATTTATATATAGGAAGTCCTGTTTCGGCCATCGGGACAAGTTTCGGGGTCATCGGTAATGTACCGGGACCACCGGAAGGGTCCCGGGGGCCCACCGGGTGGGGCCACCTACCCCGGGGGCCACATGGGCTGTAGGGGGTGCGCCTTGGCCTACATGGGTCAAGGGCACCAGCCCCAAGAGGCCCATGCGCCCGGGGAAACCCTAAAGGAAGAGTCCCAGCAGGGGAAGGCACCTCCTAGGTGCCTTGGGGGGGGGAGGGAAACCTCCCCTGGCCGCCGCCCCCTAGGAGATTGGATCTCCTAGGGCTGGCGCACCCCCCCCCCTTGGGCTCCCTATATATAGTGAGGGTAGGAGGGCCTCTTGGAAGACACCTTATGCCTTTGGTGCAGCCCCTCTCTCCCAAGTTCTTCTCCTCTCCCGTGGTGCTTGGCGAAGCCCTGCAGGATTGCCACGCTCCTCCACCACCACCACGCCGTTGTGCTACTGCTGGATGGAGTCTTCCTCAACCTCTCCCTCTCTCCTTGCTGGATCAAGGCATGGGAGACGTCACCGGGCTGTACGTGTGTTGAACGTGGAGGTGCCGTGCGTTCGGCACTTGATCATCGGTGATTTGAATCACGACGAGTACGACTCCATCAACCCCGTTCACTTGAACGCTTCCGCTTAGCGATCTACAAGGGTATGTAGATGCACTCTCCTTCCCCTCGTTGCTAGTCTCTCCATAGATAGATCTTGGTGATACGTAGGAAAATTTTGAATTTCTGCTACGTTCCCCATCAGTGGCATCATGAGCTAGGTCTATTGCGTAGATTCTATGCACGAGTAGAACACAAAGTAGTTGTGGGCGTTGATTTTGTTCAATATGCTTGCCGTTTCTAGTCTTATCTTGATTCGGCGGCATCGTGGGATGAAGCGGCCCGGACCGACCTTACACGTACTCTTACGTGAGACTGGTTCCACCGACTGACATGCACTAGATGCATAAGGTGGCTAGCGGGTGTCTGTCTCTCCCACTTTAGTCGGATCGGATTCGATGAAAAGGGTCCTTATGAAGGGTAAATAGCAATTGGCATATCACGTTGTGGTTGCGTAGGTAAGAAACGTTCTTGCTAGAAACCCATAGCAGCCACGTAAAACATGCAAACAACAATTAGAGGACGTCTAACTTGTTTTTGCAGGGTATGCTATGTGATGTGATGTGGCCAAAAGGATGTGATGAATGATATATGTGATGTATGAGATTGATCATGTTCTTGTCAAGGGAATCACGACTTGCATGTCGATGACGAGACAACTTCAAGAAGACACGATGATGGAGATCATGATGATGGAGATCATGGTGTCATACCGGTGACAAGATGATCATGGAGCCCCAAGATGGAGATCAAAGGAGCTATATGATATTGGCCATATCATGTCACTATTATTTGATTGCATGTGATGTTTTATCATGTTTATACATCTTATTTGCTTAGAACGACGGTAGTAAATAAGATGATCCCTCATTAAAATTTCAAGAAGTGTTCTCCCCTAACTGTGCACCGTTGCTACAGTTCGTCGTTTCTAAGCACGCCGTGATGATCGGGTGTGATGGATCCTTACGTTCACATACAACGGGTGTAAGACAGTTTTACACATGCAAAACACTTAGGGTTAACTTGACGAGCCTAGCATGTACAGACATGGCCTCGGAACACAGAAGACCGAAAGGTCGAGCATGAGTCGTATAGAAGATACGATCAACATGAAGATGTTCACCGACGTTGACTAGTCCATCTCACGTGATGATCAGACACGGCCTTGTTGACTCGGATCATGTAATCACTTAGATGACTAGAGGGATGTCTATCTAAGTGGGAGTTCATAAGATGAACTTAATTATCCTGAACATAGTCAAAAGGATTTTGCAAATTATGTCGTATCTCACACTTTAGTTCTACTGTTTAGATATGTTCCTAGAGAAAAATTAGTTGAAAGTTGATAGTAGCAATTATGCGGACTAGGTCTGTAAACTGAGGATTGTCCTCAATGCTTCTTAGAAGGCTTATGTCCTTAATGCACCGCTCAGTGAGCTGAACCTCGAACGTTGTCTGTGGATGTTGTGAACATCTGACATACACGTTTTGATAACTACGTGATAGTTCAGTTAAACGGTTTAGAGTTGAGGCACCGAAGACGTTTTTGAAACGTCGCGAAACATATAAGATGTTTTGAGGGCTGAAATTGGGATTTCAGCCTCGTGCCCACGTCAAGAGGTATAAGACCTCCGACGATTTTCTTAGCCTGCAAACTAAGGGAGAAAAGCTCAATTGTTGAGCTTGTGCTCAGATTGTCTGAGTACAACAATCATTTGAATCAAGTGGGAGTTGATCTTCCAGATAAGATAGTGATGTTTCTCCGAAGTCATTACCACCAAGCTGCTAGAGCTTCGTGATGAACTATAATATATCAGGGACATATATGATGATCCTTGAGATATTCGCAATGTTTGACACCGCGAAAGTAGAAATCAAAAGGGAGCATCAATCGTTGATGGTTAGTAAAACCGCTAGTTTCAAGAAGGGCAAGGGCAAGAAAGGGATACTTCATCGAACAACAATTTAGCTGCTGCTCTAGTGAAGAAACCCAAAGTTGAACCCAAACCCGAGACTATATGCTTCTGTAATAAGGAGAACAGCCACTAGAGCAGTATTACCCTAGATACTTGGTAGATTAGAAGGCTGGCAAGGTCGATAAAAGTATATTGGATATACATTGTGTTGATGTGTACTTTACTAGTACTCCTAGTAGCACCAGGGTATTAGATACCGGTTCGGTTGCTAAGTGTTAGTAACTCGAAATAAAAGCTACGGAATAAACGGAGACTAGCTAAAGGTGAGCTGACGATATGTGTTGGAAGTGTTCTCAATGTTGATATGATCAAGCATCGCACGCTCCCTCTACCATCGAGATTGGTGTTTGCGTTGAGCATAGACATGATTGGATTATGTCTATCGCAATACGGTTATTCATTTAAGGAGAATAATGGTTACTCTGTTTATTTGAATAATACCTTCAATGGTCTTACACCTAAAATGAATGGTTTATTGAATCTCGATCGTAGTGATACACATGTTCATACCAAAAGATAGTAATGATAGTACCACCTACTTGTGGCACTGCCACGAAAGTCATATCGGTATAAAAGGCATGAAGAAGCTCCATGTTGATGGATCTTTGGGCTCACTCGTTTTTGAAAAGTTTGGGACATGCGAACCATGTCTATTGGTATATATGCATGAAGAAACTCCATGCAAATGGACCGTTTTGTACTCGCTTGATTTTGAATCACTTGAGACATGCAAATCATACCACATGGGCAAGATGACTGAAAGCCTCGTTTTCAGTAAAATGGAACTAGAAAGCAACTTGTTGGAAGTAATACATTTTGATGTGTGCAATCCAATGAGTGCTGAGGCATGTAGTGGATATCGTTATGTTCTTACTTCACAGATGATTTGAGTAGATGTTGAATATATTTACTACATGAATCACGAGTCTGAATTATTGAAAGGTTCAAGTAATTTCAGGGTGAAGTTGAAAGATCGTCGTGACAAGAGGATAAAAGATCTATGATATGATCATAGAGATGAATATCTGAATTACGAGTTTGGCACAGAATTAAGACATTGTGGAAATTGTTTCACAGCTGATACAGCCTGGAACACCATAGTGTGATGGTGTGTCCGAACATCATAACTGCACCCTATTGGATATGATGCATACCATGATGTCTCTTATCAAATTACCACAATAGTTTATGGGTTAGGCATTAGAGACAACCACATTCACTTTAAATAGGGCACCACGTAATTCCGATGAGATGACACCGTATGAACTATGGTTTAGAGAAACCTAAGCTGTCATTTCTTGAAAAGTTTGGGGCTGCGACGCTTATGTGAAAAGTTTCAGGCTGATAAGCTCGAACCCAAAGCGGATAAATGCATCTTCATAGGACACCCAAAACAGTTGGGTATACCTCCTCTCTCAGATCCTAAAGCAATAAGTGATTGTTTCTAGAAACGGGTCCTTTCTCGAGGAAAAGTTTCTTTCGAAAGAATTGAGTGGGAGGATGGTGGAGACTTGATGAGGTTATTGAACCGTCTCTTCAACTAGTGTATAGCAGGGCACAAAGAGTTGTTCCTGTGGCACCTACACCAATTGAAGTGGAAGCTTATGATATTGATCATGAGACTTCGGATCAAGTCACTCCCAAACCTCGTAGGATGACAAGGATGCGTACTACTTCAGAGTGGTACGTAATCCTGTCTTAGAAGTCATGTTGCTAGACAACAATGAACCTACGAGCTATGGAGAAGCGATGGTGGGCCTGGATTCCGATAAATGGCTCGAGGCCATAAAATCCGAGAGAGGATCCATGTATGAAAACAAAGTGTAGACTTTGGCAGAATGGCTCGATGGTCGTAAGGCGGTTGAGTACAGATGGATTTTAAAAGGAAGACGGACAATGATGGTAAGTATCACCATTAAGAAAGATCGACTTGTCGTTAAGAAGTTTCCCGACAAGTTCAAGGAGTTGACTGCGGTGAGACTTTCTCACTCGTAGCGATGCTAAGAGTCTGTTGGAATTATATTAGCGATTACTGCATTATTTATGAAATCTTGTAGATAGGATGTCAAAACATTGTTTCCTCGACGATTTTCTTGAGGAAAGGTTGTATGTGATACAGCCGGAAGGTTTTGTCAATCCTGAAAGATGCTAATAAGTATGCAAAGCTCCAGCAATCCTTCTAAGGACTGGAGTAAGCATCTCGGAGTTGGAATGTATGCTTTGATGAGATGATCAAAGATTTTGGGTTTATACAAAGTTTATGAGAAACTTGTATTTCCAAAGAAGTGAGTGGGAGCACTATAGAATTTCGGATGAGTATATGTTGTTGACATATTGTTGATCAGAAATGACGTAGAATTTCTGGAAAGCATATAGGGCTATTTGGAAAGTGTTTTCAATGGAAAGCCTGGATTAAGCTACTTGAACATTGAGCATCAAGATCTATAAGAATAGATCAAAACGCTTAATGGTACTTTCAAATGAGCACATACCTTGTCATGATCTTGAAGGTGTTCAAGATGGATCAGTCAAAGAAGGAGTTCTTGCCTGAGTTGTAAGGTATGAAGTTAAGACTTAAAGCTCGACCACGGCAGAATAGAGAGAAAGGACGAAGGTCGTCCCCTATGCTTAAGACATAGGCTCTACAGTATGCTATGCTGTGTACCGCACCTGAAATGTGCCTTGCCATGAGTCAGTCAAGGGGTACAAGAGTGATCTAAGAATGGATCACAGGACAGCGGTCAAAGTTATCCTTAGTAACTAAGTGGACTAAGGAATTTTCTCGATTATGGAGGTGATAAAGAGTTTGACGTAAAGAGTTACGTCGATGCAAGATTAACACCTATCCGGATAGCTCTGAGTAGAGATGTCGGATACGTATAATGGAGCAACAATTTAGAATAGCTCCAAGTAGAACAGTTATTTGGAATAGCTCCAAATAGAGCATGGTAGCTGCATCTAGGAGATGACATAGAGATTTGTAAAGCACACACGGATCTGAAAGGTTCAGACCCGTTGACTAAAACCTCTCTCACAAGCAACATGATCAAACCTAGAACTCATTGAGTGTTAATCACATAGTGATGTGAGCTAGACTACTGACTCTAGTAAACTCTTGGGTGTTAGTCACATGGTGATGTGACCTGTGAATGTTAATCACATGGCGATGTGAACTAGATTATTGACTCTAGTGCAAGTGGGAGACTATTGGAAATATGCCCTAGAGGCAATAATAAATTGATTATTATTATATTTCCTTGTTCATGATAATCATTTATTATCCATGCTATAATTGTATTGATAGGAAACTCAGATACATGTGTGGATACATAGACAACACCATGTCCCTAGTAAGCCTCTAGTTGACTAGCTCGTTGATCAATAGATGGTTACGGTTTCCTAACCATGGACATTGGATGTCATTGATAACGGGATCACATCATTAGGAGAATGATGTGATGGACAAGACCCAATCCTAAGCCTAGCACAAAGATCGTGTAGTTCGTATGCTAAAGCTTTTCTAATGTCAAGTATCATTTCCTTAGACCATGAGATTGTGCAACTACCGGATACCGTAGGAATGCTTTGGGTGTATCAAACGTCACAACGTAACTGGGTGACTATAAAGGTGCACTACAGGTATCTCCGAAAGTGTCTGTTGGGTTGGCACGAATCGAGACTGGGATTTGTCACTCCGTGTAAGCGGAGAGGTATCTCTGGGCCCACTCGGTAGGACATCATCATATGCGCAATGTGACCAAGGAGTTGATCACGGGATGATGTGTTACGGAACGAGTAAAGAGACTTGCCGGTAACGAGATTGAACAAGGTATAGGGATACCGACGATCGAATCTCGGGCAAGTACAATACCGCTAGACAAAGGGAATTGTATACGGGATTGATTGAGTCCTTGACATCATGGTTCATCCGATGAGATCATCGTGGAACATGTGGGAGCCAACATGGGTATCCAGATCCCGCTGTTGGTTATTGACCGGAGAACGTCTCGGTCATGTCTGCATGTCTCCCGAACCCGTAGGGTCTACACACTTAAGGTTCGATGACGCTAGGGTTATAAAGGAAGCTTGTATGTGGTTACCGAATGTTGTTAGGAGTCCCGGATGAGATCCCGGACGCCACGAGGAGTTCCGGAATGGTCCGGAGGTAAAGATTTATATATAGGAAGTCCTGTTTCGGCCATCGGGACAAGTTTCGGGGTCATCGATAATGTACCGGGACCACCGGAAGGGTCCCGGGGGCCCACCGGGTGGGGCCACCTACCCCGGGGGCCACATGGGCTGTAGGGGGTGCGCCTTGGCCTACATGGGCCAAGGGCACCAGCCCCAAGAGGCTCATGCGCCCGGGGAAACCCTAAAGGAAGAGTCCCTGCAGGGGAAGGCACCTCCTAGGTGCCTTGGGGGGGAGGGAAACCTCCCCTGGCCGCCGCCCCCTAGGAGATTGGATCTCCTAGGGCTGGCGCACCCCCCCCTTGGGCTCCCTATATATAGTGAGGGTAGGAGGGCCTCTTGGAAGACACCTTATGCCTTTGGTGCAGCCCCTCTCTCCCAAGTTCTTCTCCTCTCCCGTGGTGCTTGGCGAAGCCCTGCAGGATTGCCACGCTCCTCCACCACCACCACGCCGTTGTGCTGCTGCTGGATGGAGTCTTCCTCAACCTCTCCTCTCTCCTTGCTGGATCAAGGCATGGGAGACGTCACCGGGCTGTACGTGTGTTGAACGCGGAGGTGCCGTGCGTTCGGCACTTGATCATCGGTGATTTGAATCACGACGAGTACGACTCCATCAACCCCGTTCACTTGAATGCTTCCGCTTAGCGATCTACAAGGGTATGTAGATGCACTCTCCTTCCCCTCGTTGCTAGTCTCTCCATAGATAGATCTTGGTGATACGTAGGAAAATTTTGAATTTCTGCTACGTTCCCCATCAGGGGAGACCGATGGGGGCGATGTCGAAGTCGATCAGCTCTGTGCGGAAGTTGTCGTGGGTGCCGAAGGTCGCCGGGAGGCGGATCTGTCCCAAGGAGGTGGTGGAACCGACTCTGACACCCGAGAAAGGCCCGCTAGGCAGAAGCCAGTCTAGTGGCACGTGGAGGAGGCTGAAGGCCTCCACCGAAAGCACGTTCAGGCCGGCACCGCCGTCGATGAGGGTCCTGGTGACGGCCACCTGGCAGATGGTGGGGGGTGCACAGCATCGGGAGCGCGCCCAAACCGATGGGGTTGAAGGGGTGATCATCCGAGTCGAAGGTTAGATCGGCCTCGGGCGCCACCCAGCCCAGGGGGGGCTTCTCGGCGCTTGGAGGCGGTGCTGATCCGGTGGGTGAACGGCTTGACGTGGTGGCTCGAGGGTGGTGCATGTGAGCCACCCAGGAGAGCTGCGATGACGGGCGGCATTGGTGCGGCATAACGGGCGAGGAAGAGGTCGCGCAGCTCCTCCCAGGAGGTCCCAGAAGCCGTCCGCAGGTGGAGGAGCCACGCGCGCGGGTCACCGGCGAGGGCCATGGGAAACCAATTGTCCATCACCTGGTCGTCGCCCCCGGCTTTGAGGATGGCCTCCTCATACGCCAGCAGGAAAACCAGCGGATCCGTCGCGCCGTTGTAGCGTGGCGGCATCTCAGGCTTGAACTTGTGTGGCCACTGCACCTGTCGCAAGGTGGGGGCCAAGGCTCGGAGCCCCCCGGCCACAGTGCCGGCATCGGTTGCTGGAGCAGGCGGCGCGTTGTCCGCCATGAGGGCAAAACGCGATGTTGGTGGAGAGCGGGTTGTCGAGAGGGAGAACTCTGGCGCACCCCTACCTGGCGCGCCAAATGTCGGATTTCGCGTTCCGGCAGACCCTTAAGGTTCGAACTCTGGGGTGCGCACGGAGATCTTTCCCCTACCGACTCACGCTTCTAGGCTGGAAAGAAGAACACACAAAGGACACAAGGTTTATACTGGTTCGGGCCACCAATGTGGTGTAATATCCTACTCCAGTGTGTGGTGTGGTGGATTGCCTCAGGGGCTGATGATGAACAATATAGGGGAAGAACGGCCTCGCGAGAGGTGTTCTTGAGCTGGTGCGGTGTGTTCTACTCGGTCTGAATCCCCCTCCCTCTATGGTGGCTAGTCCTACTTCTAGAGGCCCTGGTCCTCTTCCCAAAATGTGAGTAGGAAGGGCACCAACAATTGGCCATTTTGAAGGGGAACATCTAGTACAAGTTATCCTGACGCAAGGTGGTCTTCGATTGCCAAAAGCACTGGTGATGACGCCATCTTGGGCTCCACGATGACCTCCGTCCTGCCGCTCTGCTGGTCTTGGTCTCATTGCACCGGAATGGTAACCTTTACCCGATGCCTTGGACTGTGCTTTTTCCCCTTGCACCGAAGGGGAAACGAGGACACTGCATAGGCCGGTGCCTGCCTGGCACCCGCCTGATCTCGATCGTCATGGCTTGTGTCACGGGCTCCTCGCGAGGTGCCCCTGCCTTGATCTCTCTGCCTCCTCGCGAGCCTGCCTGATGAGGCTGCTCCTGAGGAAGCATCCTGTCGTCCGCCCCACAGGGCTTGGCCCCTCGCGAGGGTCTTGAGTTTGAGCTGATGAAGCTGGGCCACACTGGGCCCCCACTCGAGCCACGCCGCAGGCCGCAGGCAGGAAAGTCTGGGGACCCCCGTTCCCAGAACACCGATAAACACGGTCAGTCCTGCACACGCAAACGGAACGCTCTTCGGCTTGCCTCTTCATTGACACGTGGGACACCACTTGGAGAAACCGACCATGCGCCAAACTCTCCCTGCCCATCGCGCAAAAATTCCCACCCAAAAATTCCCCCCAAATCCCAAATTCAACCGCCCTTCGGCCAACTAGCCAATAATATTCCCCAACCCCCCCGGCCCCCTCCACTGCATTCGCTCCGCCAAAGTCGCCCTCCGCGCCGCACCGATACGTCAGTGCCGCAGTTCGTCGAGTGGACGCACGACGCTCGTCTCGCTCCCACAGTATGCTCTCGTAGACTGCCGTCCTCTAGCCGCGCCGCCACCGCTGGCGACGTTCTTGTGGAGACGCACGGCGGTCAGCGCCGCCACCGCTGGCGACATTCGTGTGGATATGCACGGCGGTCAACTTCTCCCACGGTACGCGCATTCTATACTGAGGCCCCGTGCATGTTAGTGTAGAGCTGCATGTTAGCTGATAGACGCTGTTAATCTCACTGTTTGCCGAAGTAGTTTACAGTCAATATGCTATGCGTAAGAAGCTTCCTTGCCCTGTTCTACACTCAATCTGTTTGCTGAGATGGCATGCCAAGCCCGATTAGTTGCTAAAATATCCTGCCATATATTTATTGTGACGTAGTTTGCCATGGTCTAGTAGCCAATCTGTTAGGTGAAATTGCTCTACACCGTTTGATACTCGATCTTTGTTGCTGAGATAGCCTTCAATATTTCGATGGTTGTGTGCTTGGCCTCATTGACTGCTGAAACAGCCATCCATAATTTAGCACTCAAATCTGATTGCTGAATTTGCTTTACATATATTTTGTTACTTAGATCTGCTTGTCCAAATATCTTGCCATAGCTTTAGACAATGACATAGGTATTCTTTTTATGGACTTCATAAAAAAACATATATGTTTTTCCTGTAATATCTAGTAGAAGAACTAATATGTATGTCTAATAGATGGACAGGACATGGATAACTTCTGCTCAAAGATTCTCCATTGCATATGTCGAGGGGGTTTCAAACTTCATGAACTTTATCAAAGCTGGGTACGGTGGTCCGAAATCAGATGTGCTCTGCCCGTGTAGCAGTTGTATGAATTCAATTACTAGACCCCAGTCAATTGTGAAAAATCATCCACACTTGTACGGGATGTCGGTCACATATACTAGGTGGGTTCATCATGGTGAAGTTAGGAACGTCAATGTTACTGACTATGTGGAAGCAGCAGATCACCATCTTGATCTGCCCGATGCTCAGGCGGAAGAGGAGGAGGAGGTGGTGGTTGCGGAGCCAGTGAGATTGACCAACATTGAAACATTGCTACGAAATGCTCGTGCATTTTGTGAACTTTCGCCTGCAGAAGAAAAACGGTGGGCCCGCATGTTGGAACAATGCAACGTGGCTGTCACCCCAGGAAATAAGTTGTCAGTATTCTCAGCTATGGTCACCTTTCTTCAGGTGAAGACATTTGAGCGGATGACTAACAAATCATTCAATGCGATGTTTGCTGCTTTCTACAAATCTTTCCCAGATGCATGTGAGCTGCCTCACACCTGCAGTATAATGAAGAATTTCCTCCGTGCAGTTGGAATTGGTTATGATATGATCCATGTTTGTAAGAATAATTGTGTTCTATTCTGGAAGGATTGTGCCAACTTAAGTGAATGCCCAAAATGCAAATCATCAAGATGGAAAGATGGCTATGTTGTGAAGAGGATTGCTCATAATGTTCTGAGACATTTTCTAATTATACCAAGATTGCAGAGGTTGTTTCATGACGCTAAAACAAGAGAGGATGTACTGTGGCATTCTAGGAACCAGGAGTACAGATATCAGAATGTAATGAGCCATCCATCTCATGGTAGTGACCGGAAAAGCTTCAATCGGAAACACAAATTTTTTGCTGCTGACCCGAAAAACATTAGACTTGGCTTAGCTTCAGATGGATTTAACCCATTTGGTCACCAGAGCGCCACATATAGCATGCGGCCAGTGCTTGTTATCCCTTACAACATGCTTCCAAATGTCTACACCAAAGAATCAAACTACATGATGGCCTTGCTCATCCCAGGTCCAAAAAGTCCTAGAAAGGATTTTGATTTATTCATGGAGCCTCTTGTGGAGGAACTTCAACAGCTATGGAGGGGTGTTCTCACTCAAGACTTATATAACAGCCCACCAGCTGATTTCTTTCTACGTGCTATTATAATTTGGTGCATCCATGATTATCCGGCTTTAGGCACTATGTCAGGGCGAACGACACGTGGTTACAATGCATGTGTTTTCTGTTACATTGGACATTGTCGTTTCCATGCCAAGGACAAGACGCGTCCTATAAAATACTGAAGATATGTGTTCAATGCAAAGCATGAAAACCGTGATGCATCAAAGAGGCTCACCGCCAATGAGTTGCAAGTGGAATTAGAGAAGGTCGGGCATATTACAGCAGGAAACCATCCTGATAATGGTAGCGGGAAAAGGAAGCGTGGCAGGGCAGAGGAGAGATTATTGTTTACCCGCAGGTCCACTTTGTGGGACTTGAAGTATTGGAAAGATTTTGATCTGCGGCATAATCTTGATGTGATGCACATCGAGAAAAATATATATGACAACATTACTGGCACACTTCTTAATATTGAAGGCAAGACGAAAGATAACTTAAAATCTAGGATTGATTTGACACACCTGGGTATCAGACAGGATTTGCAGGTGCAAGATGAAGGTAAACCACGGGATATGGCACCAACTGTGTACGTCTTGGACAAGGTAAAAATAAAAGAATTCTGTGAGGTCTTGTCACATGTGAGATTCCCACATGGATTTTCTTCCAACCCTGAAAGGAGAATCAGTGCAGATGGAAACAAGGTACAAGGGTTGAAAACCCATGACTGCCGCGTCCTACTTCAAAGTGTTTTACCTACTATCCTTAGAGCATTGGGCCGCCCTGACTTATACAGAGCAGTTGCAAAGTTGGGACAATTCTTCAGGGAACTCTACAGTTGAAATATCAGGATAGATGCTTTGGAGTGTCTTCGAGACAAGATACCAACTATCCTATGTGACCTTGAGAAGATATATTCTCCAGCCTTCTTTGATGTGATGGTGCATTTGGTTGTTCATCTACCTGATGAGGCACTACTTAGAGGTCCACTACAGTATGGCTGGATGTACCCTATTGAAAGGCGGCTAGGCACTTTCAAGGGCTATGTTAGGAACAAAGCTAGACCCGGGGGTTCCATTGTAGAGGCCTACATTGCTATAGAAGCGTTGACATGCTGCTCAAAATACATTAAAACAGCTGATCAGCTTAACAAAGAGGTGAGTGAAGACAATCCTGGGCTCAATGTCTTTTATAGTTCTGTTCGTGTTACAAGGAAGAGTCGACAAGATGAAAAACCTAAAGATTGGGACAAAATGGTTTGGTATGTGTTCAATAACTATCGTGAGATGCTAACTTATATCAAGTAATTAAGTGCTAAGTACTGCATCTTATACATTGTAATCTACTAAACTTGCAGCACATTCTTATATATTTAGATGTTTGACGCGATCACTATGTTGTGCATCATCTACAAAACGGAGTTACTACCGCAAAACCCAAGAAACATTGACAAACTGGTTATGGCAGGATTTGCGAAATGATCCATGAGCCATGTAAGCTTTTGAATTGCACTGTTATTTTTTAATATATTGGGTACATAAGATGACCAGCTTGTCTATTTTCTAACCATAGGTTAAGAATATGCGGGAGGATGGGCAGGGAGTTAATGATGCCTTTTATGCACAAGCAATGGGCCCTGATACTCGGGTAAGACATTATGAATCTTGCGTTGTTGCAGATGTGTGCTACAAAACCCTTGCACGCGACGAAGGCAGGATGACACAAAATAGTGCCATCATGAGCACGGATACGTACGATAGAGAGACAACTGAAAGGTATGCTAACATAACAGACATTGTTCAGTTGCAGTATATCTCTAGTTTCAAGGTTCATTGGTGTGTGGTTCTGTTGTGCTGACGTTGGTATAACCTGTTTTGCAGGATCGCAAAACCCAGAGCTGATGATTATTTCAAATCCATCAATATCAAGGCGGCATACCAGACCAATGAGCCTTTTATTTTGGCAAATCAAGCAACACAGATATTTTTCTTAGAAGACACATTTGCACGTAGCGATGACTAGAGAGTATTGCAAAGGTTTGAGCAGAGGAATTCGTTTAATAAAGTTGCACAACAAGATGATGCTTACACTGTTGTTGTTGAACAACATTCCACACATGTTCCTAATATCTTTGAGAACCATCACGTCAATGACGTTGGCGAAAAGATTGCATATCGGGCTGTGGACATACACGAGATGATCAAGAAGAAGCCAACGTTTGAGGACATTGAGGATGAAGAAGAAGATGACATTGTGGGGAATTACGATTCAAGCTGATACACACGGAAAAGATGTTGACGCTGCTTCTACGGATCATGATTAGAATGCTTTTGTCATATTTTCTTGTGAGAAGACGTTTTTCATCTACTATGTGAACTTGTGTTTGCTATGACAACTGAAACCTGATGAACTTGTTGTTTAGTATTTTGCTGTGAGAACATCACTTATTATGTATGTTGATTTGTGTCTGGTGATTGTATGACGACTAAAACATGATGACATTATTGTTTAGTTGTACTCATATTTGGCTGTGAAACTTGAATTTGATGACATAGTTTGCTATTGGACTGCAATTTGCTCGACGTCTTCGAATGGGAACAAAGCTGACCCGACAGGGCCTCTGCTAATTTATTTATTTATTAGCAAAAGGGCCTCTCCTATTTATTTATTTATGAGAAAAATGGGATACCCCCCAATTTCCGTTAATAGAAATCATTAGATGTTCACAACACTACGCCCAGCCTGCTAAACAGGTTTCGTTCATTAGTAGTTTCAACAAAGTGCTCATGCCATAGCCACTGAATACATCACGAGTGCTACATACCCTGCAAATGAAGAGACAATCATCCTACAGAGCACATCAATTTTGCCCATTATCTTCACAAGCTCTTTCATCTCCTCATTATTGTCAAGGCCATTCAGCAGCTGTTGCTTGGCCATGATTAGAGGAACTACATCTTTAACCTTCTGCTCTGCATCTTCCTCTTCTGCCGTTCCTTCAGTTACTTGTCCAACACCCCAACCCGCTGGTATTAGGATTCCTCGGCTAACCAAATAATTAGCGTAATTGCATTCCCCCACATCAGCAACTTCCCAAAAATACAAATCACATCAATCTTCCCTTTTCTGTATGAATCAAATTGGAAGATCATCAACCAAACTATTAAAAAAATTAGCAACTGAAAGCAGCAGAACAACACTTAAACATATTATTACCCCATTATTCGGGTATTTGTAGAAGACTCGGCCAGGGTTGAGGATTGTGGTTGAGACGCAATGGATGACTCTCCATGATTTGTAGCAGTGGCATCACACCAACGGCAGTGGGTTGCAATGAGCAACCGATTGTGGTGCGTGTGCCGACGGGGGTGTGATGAGACCCACAAGCGATGGTACGGGTGGCGACTTGGCGTATATCTGGTTGTTTCTTGCTGAAGAGAAGGTGGACGAGGAGCCAGCGGACATGGTTGTTGCGGCCAGAGCTTCTGACGCTAGGCAGAGTAAGTAGAGAAGAGGAGAAGCGAACGTTGGATATGTTAGTTTCACTACTTGCAGAGTAGCATAACACCATATATAGTCATAGTCTAGGTTTCGATTCGAACCAGCTACAAGAGCACGTCTTTCTTTTTTCTAAAACTCAGCAACGTCTCTTTACTAGTACACTAGCTTGAAGGAAGGAGGACCAAATTGAGAGTACCCGGGACTCGAACCCAAGACCTCTCGGTTGAAAACCAAGGGTGCTAGTCACTTATGTGGTGAACATTCCATGGGAGGAGGACGGCAGACAAACGCATTTTCCTCACAGTTTTAGTTGCCACGCAAGATCGAACGGTCGCAGTTTCGGGAATGTTATCGGGCGATCGAGCCTAGTTTTTCTTTTCTTCCTATATATAAAAAAGTATGCTACTTGGTGTCGGCTTAGTCAACAAATGATTGTGCCAACCTTGACCATTGGATTGACATTCAACGCATGTCGTGTTTCTTCAGTCTCTTCTTCCTCCAGCCACCAAAGCCAAACCAGAACCAGCAGGACCGCCTGCTCCTGCCTCCCACGGCTGGCTATGCCGTCGCGCACGCATCATGCTTGTTGTGAGAAGCTCTGGATTGTGAGAAGCATATACCCAAACCTGCCCCAAATGGGACAAAAAAAAAATTACCACAGCATGTTGGTGCCGCTCCATGATAGCATGCCAAGTTTCATGAATTTCAGACGAGATTTGGATTTACTAGAATTTAAAAACCAGGCATCTCAATGTTTGCGGCCGAGTGACGGTGCCAGGGTGTTTGACATTCATTCCCATTTCTTGCATGGGACCTAAGCATGCACCCAAGGACAAAAGATTTGGTTTTTCAACCAATTTATATGCACCGGAGCATGTGCATGTAGTTCAAATTTGAATTATGCACATAAATGCATTGAAAACTCACTTAATGCATAAAAATATCCAAACGAACCCCGAAAAATCACAAAAAATAACACAACACTCATGTTGTTCTATGTTCACATGAGAAAATATTTGAAATCAATAAGAGGCAATGGATATCGTTTCACCCCCAAAGTTGGGGCGTTCCCTACTGAAACCATCATGCTTGTTATGAGAAGCTCTGGTTTGTGAGAAGCATATACCGAAACATGCCCCAAATGGGACAAAAAAATTACCATCGCATATTGATGCCACTCCATGATAGCATGCCAAGTTTCATGAATTTCAGACGGGTTTTGGATTTACTAGAATTTAAAAACTAGGCATCTCAATGTTTTGCCAGCAATCAACAGTGCCCTTGTGTTTGAAATTCATTCCCATTTCTTGCTTGGGACCTAAGCATGCACCCAAGGACAAAGATTTGATTTTTCAACCAATTTATATGCACTGGAGCATGTGCATGTAGTTCAAATTTGAATTATGCACATACATGCATTGAAAACTCAGTTAATGCATAAAAATGTCCAAACGAACCCCAACAAATCACAAAAAATAACACAACACTCCTGTTGTTCTATGTTGACACGAGAAAATTTTTGAAAGCAATAAAAGGCAATGTATATCGTTTCGTCCCCTAAGGTGGGGCGTTCCCTACCAAAACCGTCATGCTTGTTGTGAGAAGCTATGGTTTGCGAGAAGTATATACCCAAACCTGCCCCAAATGGGACAGAAAATTTACCACGACATGTTGATGCCGCTCCATGAAAGCATGCCAAGTTTCATGAATTTCAGACGAGTTTTGGATTTAATAGAATTGAAAAACCAGGCATCTCAATGTTTTGCCGACAATCAACGGTGCCCTGGTGTTTGAAATTCATTCCTGTTTCTTGCATGGGACCTAAGCATGCACCCAAGGACAAAGATTTGATTTTTCAACCAATTTAGATGCACCGGTGCATGTGCATGTAGTTCAAATTTGAATTATGCACATAAATGCATTGAAAACTCACTTAATGCATAAAAATGTCCAATCGAACCCTAAAAAGTCACAAAAAATAACACAACACTCCTGTTGTTCTATGTTGACACGAGAAATTTTTTGAAAGCAATAAGAGGCAATGGATATCGTTTCGTCCCCAAAGGTGGGCGTTCCCTACCAAAACCATCATTCTTGTTGTGAGAAGCTCTGGTTTGTGAGAAGCGTATACTCAAACTTGCCCCAAATGGGACAAAAAATTTACCACGGCATGTTGATGCCGCTCCATGATAGCATGCCAAGTTTCATGAATTTCAGATGAGTTTTGGCTTTACTAGAATTTTAAAACAAGGCATCTCAATGTTTTGCCAGCAATCAACGGTGCCCTGGTGTTTGAAATTCGTCTCATTTCCTGCATGGGACCTAAGCATGCACCTAAGGACAAATATTTGATTTTTTAACCAATTTATATGCACCGGAGCATGTGCATGTAGTTCAAATTTGAATAATGCACATAAATGCATTGAAAACTTAGTTAATGCATAAAAATGTCCAAACGAACCCTGAAAAATCACAAAATATAACACAACACTCCTGTTGTTCTAGGTTGACATGAGAAATTTTTTGAAAGCAATAAGAGGCAATGGATATCGTTTCGTCCCCAAAGGTGGGGCGTTCCCTACCGAAACCATCATGCTTGTTGTGAGAAGCTCCGGTTTGTGAGAAGCATATACCCAAACGTGCCCCAAATGGGACAAAAAATTTACCATGGCATGTTGATGCCGCTCCATGATAGCATGCCAAGTTTTATGAATTTCACACGAGTTTTGGATTTACTAAAATTTAAAAACCAGGCATCTCAATGTTTTGCCAGCAATCAATGGTGCCCTGGTGTTTGAAATTCATTCCCATTTCTTGCATGGGACATAAGCATGCACCCAAGGACAAAGATTTGATTTTTCAACCAATTTATAAGCACTGGAGCATGTGCATGTAGTTCAAATTTTAATTATGCACATAAATGCATTGAAATCTCACTTAATGCATAAAATTGTCCAAACGAACCTTGAATAATTCCAATTCTTTTATGACACATATATAGTTGCATGATCACTTCAGATAAAAGGTCTAGCAATTCAAACACCGTCCATGGCCGATGTGACCCCATTATGTAATTCAAATCAAGATAAAAAATCAAGTAGGTCCCACACAGTTTATTGTAACCAATCTTGTGAGATGCAACACAAAATGTCTTCGGACCGTGTCTGAATAAGGGACCGTGTCTGATGACACTTTGCGTGCCAGGTTTTTGGCTGAAGCGATTCCAAATTTTCAGCTTCCGCGGAAATATCTACCTCCCCTCCCCTCCCCCTTACCAAAGGCCACATTTCCCCTGTTTCCGCCTTCCTTTCCAAGTTGAAACCTTCACTCCTTGCTTGCAGCGCCGCCGCCTCCTCTTCGGCGACCCTCATTCACGCTACTCGGCCTCGCCTATCCAGGCAGGTAATCCAGACCCGAGCCCCATCCTCCTCCTCCTTCCACATCCCACATGCCCCGACCGCCGGTGCGTGCGCGACATGTTCCACCCAAATCCCCGACCCCTCCACCAAATAAGCGCCAGCCTAAGCCATGGTGCTCAAAGTATAGCCAGGACCTCAAGGAGCATTTGGCAGTGGAGAAGCAAATCGCGGCCGCACGCGCGGATGAGGTCGCGATGGCTGCCATTCGTGCTAACCCCTAGATCTTGGAGGAGCACCTCGCCGTCGAGGCCACCATTGATGCCTCGCGTGCCAACGCCTCGCGCACCGACACCGCGATGCGGTTGGCTGCTTTAAACGATAGTTTGTGGCGTTTTCTCGAGGCCACCATCGGTGCCTTCGACGAAGACTACGAGGTATTTTCTCAGTGTGCACGTGCTTACCTCATCTCGAGAGCGAGCGGGTTGGTGCCCGGGGTGGCTTAGGCAACTCACCACTACAACGAGGGCACCCACGATGCAGAGGCCTCGCCCTCTTCCATGTCCAAGGAGCCAATCATCATTGATATCTCCGACACTGAGGAGTAGCTTGTCTTATTAGCTCACTATAAGGACCCATGTGCAGTTTGCTAGCTATTGTCTTTCCCTAACAAATTCTAGTGAATTGTGCTATCTAGTTTTACCATGCAATCTTCTGTTATAGTGTATATGTTCTATACGTTGTGCAATGTGGTGTTCAATTAACTACTTGGTTCAATTCTGCAAATGTGATGTTCGATTCTTTAGGGTGCAATATTTCCATGTTGTTAAGCATGCTTGGTTTGGTTAACTGTCTGATCCTCTATTAGGAGTATGTTATATTGTGCAATGTGGTGCTCAGTTAACATTTGGTTCATTTGTTGTGGTGTTTAGTTAACTGCTTGGTTCAATTCTGCAATGCGATATTCAATTGATGTGGCTACATTCTGTTATTGTGTACCATGTGTGGAATAAATCGAATTTGGCTGCACTTAATACATGAGAAACATATACAAGTGCTATATTTCCTAGTTCTTAATCATGCTTGGTTTGGATAAATGGGTTTTCCATGTGGCTTGAATTAATCTGATGAATCTGCAATGTGCTTATTTTTCATTAACATATTTTACTGATAGCATGCGAACCGTTACTTAACCTGATGACTAACTACCTTATATGTGTTGCAGGGAAACAATGGGAAGCACTGAGTCGGAACGGAGAAAATGCGCCGTCGTGTTCATCAGGGGGCAACAGAATGCGTCATGTTCATCGGGAGCCAACCGGCTTGGACGGAACAGCCGAAACGAGGCCTGACGTTCCGCAGAACGGAGGAAACGGCCTTGTGTTCAACCACCTACAGTCGAAACAGGATCATGTTCACTGGGCGGGGTGTGGCGTACTGCAAAATGGAGGAAACAGACTTCTCTTCGACCTCCTACGGTCAAAACGGGGTTCTGTTGATTAGGAGGGGTGTGGCGTACCGCGAAATGGAGGAAACAGACTTGTGTTGGAGCGCTACGGTCGAAACGGGGGTCATGTTCATTGGGAGGGGTGTGATGTACCGCAAAACGTGACTCCACGGGCTGCTGTTCATCCCCACTGTCGACATCCTCCAGCCTCCACGGGCTACTGTTTATCCACCATCGACCTCCTCCAGCCTCCACATGCGAGTGTTCATCCAGGGGCTCATGTTCATCCATCCTCCACCGCTCCTCCACCGGCTAGTGTTCAACCAGCCCTCTCCACGGGGTCCTGTTTAACCACCCTTCCATGGGCTATTGTTCATCCAGCCCTCCACCGGCTACTGTTCAACCAGCCCTCCACGGGGTTCTGTTCATCCAGCCCTCCACGGGGTCCTGTTCATCCACCCCAACCGGCTCGATCGGGATCATGTTCTAGCGGCAACGACCTCTACTACCACGGGGTCCTGTTCATCCAACCCCCACCAGGAACTGTTCATCCACCCCCACCCCAATAATGCTCACTATTCATCAAGAGGCAGCAGGTTCGATTGGCTTCAGTTAGCAGCAGTAGCGAAGGAATCGCTCGATCGGGTTCAGTTAACAGCCAGATCGATCGATCACTCGGGTTCAGTAACGCGTAGCCTGCGGTGCAATCTCTCGGGTTCAGTAGGCGAATGCCTCGCTCGGGTTCAGTTAGAGCGCAACGCCTCACACCCACGTGCGTACGTGTACGATAGAAATGCGCATTACTCAGCCCCCGACCACCCATCTTAACCGGGAACTCCCTAGTATTTTCCTTGCCCTCACTTCTACGATGGTTTTTTTCATTATGGACGGCCCAAAGAATGTCATGCAGCTGCGTCTCCGGCCCGCCCAGGAAAAAACGCCCATTTTCTGTCATGATTTTTTGTCATAGAAGTAGGAGCCCACCACATCTATGATGATACCGGGTTTTGTCACAATTATCATCATAGAAGTGTCATAAGCATGACAGGAAAAAAATTCGTTCGGCCCAAAATGTCAAGGATGTGTCTTTTTTTGTAGTGATTACCAGTACTTTTTATCAATTACCTAGGGACAAATGACTTTCTTGTTGAAAAAAGCTATCCACTTTTATTACCTTGCAATTTATTCATAGTTTTATTCTTGCAAAATAGTTTCATACTTGTTCTAGGTAAAGCAAACGTCAAGTGTGTGTAGAGTTGTATCGGTGGTCGATAGAACTTGAGGGAATATTTGTTCTACCTTTAGATCCTCGTTGGGTTCGACACTCTTATCTATCGAATAAGGCTACAAACGATCCCGTACACTTGTGGGTTATCAAGACCTTTTTCTGGCGCAGTTGCCGGGGAGCAATAACATGGGGTGAATATTCTCATGTGTGCTTGTTTTATTTATCACTAAGTAGTTTTTATTTCCTATTCTAAGTTTTTCTCTATCTTTAGTTAAGGATATGGAACACGAAACACAAAAAAATTAGTGGTACTTGCTACTCATGGAGATAGGGAAACTTCTAAAACCTTGATGCTCGTTATGTGAAAAATATTATGCACTACTTTGATAATCCTGAGAAAACCCCATTCAGCTTGATAATGGGAGTAACGTTGGATCAACGTGAATACTTTAGGGATTATCGCTTGACACAAAAATTGAAACTATTATGGGATCAAATTGATATGTTGCACTCGTATGCTTGGAATTTATGCCATATATGTGATTATACTTATTGCTCTAGGATGAATGCTCCACACCTTCCCCTTTTATGCAAATTTAATGATAATGAAACCTTATCTTCTTATGCTAATGGTAGATATGATTACTATGATGTGGAAGAATAGAAGAATTTGTTGCTTTTAAGGGTGCTTATCAAATTGTATCTTTGTTTGAAAAGTTTGAAGACTTTGATGATTCGGTTTATAGACCTGAAAATTTTGCTTTCCTTAAATAATGCTATGATAATTAAAAATACAATTCCGATAATGATGAATTTATTGAGAAAGTCTCCGCTGTCCAAGAAGAGACTAATATTTTGCAGGAGTCTATGGAAGAAGAAATTGATGAAACTGTGAGCTCATTGGATGAAAAAGATGATATGGAGAGCGGAGAACAAAAGGAGGAAGAGTAGATTAGCTACCCGTGCCCACCTTCTAATGAGAGTAACACTCCAACGCATACATTGTTTAATGTCCCTTCGTTCTTACCGAAGGAAGAATGCTATGATAATTGCTATGATCATGTTGATTCCTTTGAAATATCCCTTTTTGATGAACTTGATGCTTGCTATGATTATGGCCAAGATACCAATATGAATTATGCTTATGGAGATGGAATTGCTATAGTTCCTTATGTTAAGAGTGAAAATTTTGCTATTGCACCCACATGATAGTCCTATTATCTTTTTGAATTCTCCAAAATACACTATATTAGAGAAATTTGCACTTATTAAGGATTACATTGATGTTTTTGATAAAGAAATTTGCCTTTTACTGTTGCACATGATGTTTTTGATGAATATAATATGCATGTGATTGCTGCTCCAAATTGCAATTATATTGAGAGAGGAACTACATCTCTGCATCTCTATATTTCAAACACGATAGAATTGCAAGAAACTACTTATGCTATGTATTGGCCTTTACTTGATGTGCATGAATTGTTCTTGTATGACATGCCGATGCGTAGGAAGAGGGTTAGACTTCGTCATTGCATGATATATGTTGCTTTGTGCTCACTACTAAATGTTAAATCATTGTTACTCAAAATTGGCTTTGATATACCTTGGGATCCGGGTGGATCCATTACTTGAGCACTTTATGCCTAGCTTAATGGCTTTAAAAAAAGCGCTGCCAGGGAGACAACCCTGAAGTATTAGAGAGTCATTTATTTTTTTGAGTGCTTTTATAAAGTTTAAAAACAAAAAATATTGAGGGGAAGCTAAAAACTTTTTCAAAAAGGGAAGCGATTGAAAGGTGGTGCATTGGAGAAGTGAGGGTCGACCTTGAACACTTGTGTTCATGCTCATTGAAAAAATGTAGAATTTTTAATGAAAGTTCTCGCAAAAATAATTATCCCCTTATGCAAATCATTTGTATTGTAAAATTAGTGTGCCAAGATTTTCCTTTAGGATGGGTAGATTGCTTGTTGGTATGTGCAGGCAAAAACAGAAACTTTGCCTGTAGTGCGTGATTTTTCATTTTTTTACTTGAATGTCAAAAGCTTATGAAAACTTTTGCACAGTCTTACTATACAATTTTTTTATTTTGTCCTAGTTTTTCAGAATTTTTGGAGTACCAGAAGAATGGTAGATGTTCATATTGCTACAGACTGTCATGTTTAAGACAAATTCTGTTTTTGATGCATTGTTTGCCTGTTTTGATGAAACTATCGATTTTTATCGGTGGTATAAGCCATGAAAAAGTTATAATATAGTAGTTGCAATTCCAAAAAAAATATGAATGGGTTTGCAACAATACTTAGGGTAGTGATTTGCTTTATTATACTAATGGATCTTACCGAGATTTCTGTTGAGTTTTGTGCAGATGAAGTGATCAAAGATCGAGGAGGTCTCGATATGAGGAGGAGGAGAGTCAAGAGCTCAAGCTTGGGGATGACCAAGGCACCCCAAGTAAATATTCAAGGATATTCAAGCGTCTAAGCTTGGGGATGCCCCGGAAGGTATCTCATCTTTCTTCAAGAAGTAACGGTATGTTTTCATTCTCGTTTCATTCATGTGATATGTGTGAATCTTGGAGCGTCTTTTGTGTTTATTTTTCATTTTTCTTTTATGCACCATGCTGGTATGAGATAGTCCATGGTTGATTTCTAGAATGCTCGTTGCACTTCACTTATATGTTTTAAGTGTGGCTTTATATAATGCTTCATGTGCTTCACTTATATAATTTGAAGTTTGGATTGCCTGTTTCCCTTCACATAGAAAACCGTTATTTGTAGACTGCTCTTTTTCTTCACTTTTACTTATTAGAGCATGGTCTTTTGTAGAAAGAGTTAAACTCTCTTGCTTCACTTATACCTATTTAGAGAGTCAACGGGAATTGGACAATTGCATGGTTAGTCATAAAATCCTACATAAAACTTGTGGACCACTGAATATGATACGTTTGATTCCTTACAATAGTTCACTAGTACAGCGAGGTGATATACAAACAGTTTTTAACCCCTTTCCGCGATGGCATTTGGAACCATCGCCAAGTGAGTGTGGGCGATAGGGGGGTCCTTCCCACATGACCTAGAAACCGTTGGGGATATGCCCTCCTAGCACACACGCTCGGCAAAATGAGGTCGTGTGCGACCAAAGCGATCAAATATGGTTATACGTACAGTAGTGCTAACAGAAATACAATTATACAGGCAAAACCATTTCTGGTCGTAAGTACATCCCACACAGTCAGTCCCCGCTAAACATTTCTGTTCATATATGCACCACACAGTCGCTCTAGGGAAATCGTTTTCGTTCGCAGGTACATCACACACAATTTTCCCCGTTAATCATTTCTGATAGCGTTGCCATTGCACACTATATTAACAATTTTATCGTTTGCGTTATTGAATGCATCACACACAATGCGTAGAAGGAATTGTGTGGCAAAGGTTGTCCATCACAGATAGTTTTTATGTGGTAAACGTTTGCGCAAGGTGGCCTAACGCAAACAGTTTTCAAGAGAATGTCGTGTGTGATTGTTCATTGATCCAACACGGTTTATTCCTAGAAACTATGTGCGTTGCCTGAGGTCATCGCCCATGGTGTTTCCTGAATAACCGTTTGCAATAGAAAACCCCAATTAGCAGGATAATTGGCCATTTGCAGGCTAATTGCCCTATTATTAATAATCCATTTATTAATCTCATTGACATTCATATTAAGCACATAATATATTTCATTTCCATATTAAGGAAGCAGGATTTCATAATTGAAATACAACAAAGTACAACATGATATAGCTTCAGCACTCAGCTACCCCATTACACAACTGCACCAGCACAAAGTTTCACATGCAACATCTAGAACCTTTCGAAATTAGCATCATAGATGGTACATAGACATATGCATCTCATCTAGAAAACTATTGAAGTGGAAGGCGAATATTGAGCCTTCATTCATGTTGATGGTGTTTGCAACTTTGGGCCAGTGCCTGTGGATGATTCACCGTCCATCCTTCATCCTCTTCAGGAACACTTCAATATTGAACCGTGAGTGTTGTATGAAAACCTTCCTCGCAGCCTGACCATAGAGGTGGGTTGAGAGGTAATCATCAATGAACTACTTTGGAAAGGCCTAAAAACAAGGATGTGCATAAATGTCTTCTCTATATTGGAAATGGGGCAGAGGAATAAAAAGGCAAGGTATAATAGTTAGTACCATCTTGTAGTTAACTGATGTCTTCTTCATTGTGCATACAAAGATATTGTTGTTTTTTGTCACTAATTTCTTTATCCTAACAATCTTTCTGAGTTTATTGAATTGGTTGATATTCATGGAAAACTCATCTCCCCATATGGAAAAAGGGTTGAACAGTGAGTCAGAACCTCTGATAGTAGGACCTACATGTGCAAGACCAAATTGTTAAAAACCTAAATATTAGAATGGTTCATGCAATTGCACAATAATGTGCTATTAGACAACGGACCATGCACGCGCTAACCTTGATTGTAAACCTCAGTGCTTCCCATTGTTTACCTGCAACACATATAAGGTAGTTAGTATAAGTAAGGGCTTGCATGCTACCAGTAAAATATATTGATGAAAACTAAGCACATTGTAGATTCATCAGATTAATTCAAGCCACATGGAAAACCCATTTATCCAAACCAAGCATGATTAAGAATTAGGAAATATAGCACTCATATATGTTTCTCATGTATTAAGTGCAGCCAAATTCGATTTATTCCTCACATGCACAACAATACAAAATTCTACCCATTACAATTGGACATCAGATTGCAGAATTGAATAAGTAGTTAACTAAACACCACAACAAATGAACCAAACATTAACTGAGCACCACATTGCACAATATAACATACTCCTAATAGAAGATTAGATAGTTAACCAAACCAAGCATGCTTAACAACCTGGAAATATAGCAATTGAATTTGTTTCTCATGTATTTAGTATAGCCAAATTCAATTTATTCCTCACATGGTATACAATAACAGAATGCACCCACAACAATTGAACATTGTATTGCAGAATTGAACCAAACAGTTAACTAAACACCACAACAAATGAACCAAACGTTAACTGAGCACCACATTGCACAATATAAGATACTCCTAATAGAAGATCAAACAGTTAACGAAACCAAGCTTGCTTAACAACTTGGAAATATAGCAATTGTACTTTTTCTCATGTATTTAGTACAACAAAATTCGATTTACTTCTCACATGGTATACAACAACAGAATGCACCCACAACTATGGAACATCGCATTGCAGAATTGAACCAAACAGTTAACTAAACACCACAACAAATGAAGCTAACGTTAACTGAGGATCACATTGCACAATGTATAACCAAACCAAGCATGCTTGACAACATGGAAATATAGCAATTGTATTCGTTTCTCATGTACTTTGTAAAGATAAATTCAATTTATTTCTCACATGGAAGATAATACAAAATTGCAGCCTGGAGAATTGAACATCACATTTGCAGAATTGAGCCAAACAGTTAACTAAAGACGACAACTAATTAACCAAATTGTTAATAAGTGAGCACCACACTGCATGACATATAGAACATATACACTAGAGCAATAGATTCTATGGTAAAATTAGATATCACAATTCACTAGAATTTGTTAAGAAAAGGCAGGAGCAGCACACGCAACAGGTAAACTGAGTATGCTTAACCAGCGTAGCTAGCAAATGGCAAGGTGCTCCTCCAAGATCTGGGGGTCGGCAGCCATCACAACCTCGTCCGCACGAGCAACCGCGATTTGCTTCTCCGCTTCCAAATGCTCCTTGAGCTCCTGGCTATATTGCGTGCACCATGACTTAGGGCAGTGGTTATTTGGTGGAGGGGTCGGTGATTTGGGTGGAAGGTGTCGCGCTGGTGGTCAGGGCATGTGGGATGTGGAAGGAGGATGGGGGTTGGGTGTGGATTACCTCCCTGGATAGACGAGGCCGAGCATCGTGAAGGTGGGTCGTCGGCGAGGAGGCAGCGCTGCAAGCAAGGAGTGAAGGTTTCAACTTGGAAAGGAAGGCGGAAACGGGGGAAATGTGGCTTTTCGTAAGGTGGAGGGGGTAGGGAGGTAGATATTTCTGCGGAAGCCGAAAATTTTGAATCGGTTCAGCGAAAATACTAGCGCACAAAGTGCCATCAGACACGGTCCCTTATTCAGAACTGTGTACGATATGTGAACATCACAAACGATTCACATAGCTTAACCCGTGTGTGATGAGTTTGAACGTCAAAATTTTTGGTTTGAATTTCCCTGGTTACAGTGGTCATCCACATCCTTGCATAATTTGGATACACAAAGGAAACTACAGCACACCCACACTTCTTAATCGAGCAAGGTCAGCAATTAAACAGAGCTAGCTGACCTAAACATTACTCTAAAAAATTAAAGACCGGCGCTCTTAATTAAACAAAACAAAGAGTACTACTATGGTTGGTGCTCGTCGATCTTTGTCGCCTCCTCCATGTACAGCTCACGCCCGACGGTCTCCTAGGGAAGGGGCTCCATGGCATCCATCGCACCATACTCGGCAAGCATCTCACCATCCATGTCTGCCATCTCTTTGGAAAACACCGCCATGAGCTGGGAGCGGGCGGCTGCGATCTGGGCTTGGACGAGCTCCGTCGTGGCAAGGTATGCGACGGAGGAACGGACGGCTGCTCGAACGCTCTCGGTGATTGCCGACTCTTTGGCCGTGGGTTGCCGACCGTTGTCGAAGAAGCTTTGTTCGACTTGTGTGGTGACCGCCACGAGCTGGGCGTGGGTGGCCTCGACATGGTCGTGGGCGACCTCCGTCAGGGCTAGGGCCACCGCTGCGGAACGGACAACTGTTGTGCCACTCTCCCAGTTGCTATCCCCGAGGCAGATGTTGCTGCCGCCACCTGAGAAGCAACAGCGGGCATTTGGGCTGCCCTGGCCGTCCGGTCACAGATTGCGGCCATGCTCATGCACCTTGTTAGCACGTGCATGGCGGCTGTGGCCACGCTCTCGCCGGAGTGGGCTGCCGAAGTTGCCCTCATGACGCGGGTCCATGTCCCCATCTTTTACCGGCGACGATTGAACAGTGAATGATATTTGGGGACCGAGCTAGTGTGCTTGACACGCCGGCTATGGACTATAGCCGGCGTACCTTCTCGGGTAAGCCATAGGCATACTATACACCAACGGTGCTCCAGGATTTTTTGTACTGCATCTTACACGGTTGGTGATAATAAACTGTGTGAGATCTACTTGTTTTTTTCATCTTGATTTGAATTACATAATGGGGTCACATCGGCAATGGACGGTGTTTAAATTGCTAGGACTTTTATCTGCAGTGAACATGCAACTATATCTGTGCGTAAAAAAATTGGAATTATTCAGGGTTCATTTGGACATTTTATACATTAAATTGGTTTTCTAGCCATTTCAGGTGCACAATTCAAAATTTAACTACATGCGCATGCTCCAGTGCACCAACATGGATTGTAAAATCATATATGTGTCCATGGGTTTATGCTTATGTCCCATGCAAGATATGAGGATGAATTTCGAACTCCATGGCACCGTGGCTCTCCGACAAACGTTGAGATACTTGCTTTTGTAATTCTAGTAAATCCAAAACTCGTCCGAAATTCATGAAACTTGGCAAGCTATCATGGAGTGGCTTCAACATGATGTGGTAAAAATTTGTCCCATTTGGGGAGGTTTGGGGATAAGCTTCTCACAAACCAGAGTTTCTCACAACAAGCCTGATGGTTTCGGTAGGGAACATGCCACCTTTGGGGACGAAACGATATCCATTGCCTCTAATTTCTTTCAAAAAAATTCTAGTGTCAACATAGAACAACAGGAGTGTTGTGTTAAGTATTGGAATTTTTTCAGGGATTGTTTGGACATTTTTATACATTAACTAGGTTTTCTATGCATTTTATGTGCATAATTCAAATTTGAACTACATGCACATACTCTAGTGCATATAAATTGGTTGAAAAATCAAATCTGTGTCCTTGGGTGCATGCTTAGGTCCGATGCAAGAAATGGGAATGAATTTCAAACATCCTGGCACTGTCACTCGACCGCAAACATTGAGATACTTGGTTTTTAAATTCTAGTAAATCCAAAACTCGTCTGAAATTCATGAAACTTGGCATGCTATCATGGAGCGGCATCAACATGCCGTGGTAAATTTGTTGTCCTATTTGGGGCATGTTTGGGTATAAGCTTCTCACAAACTAGAGCTTCTCACAACAAGCCCGATGGTTTCGGTAGGGAACGTGCCACCTTTGGGGACGAAACGATATCCGTTGCCTCTTATTGCTTTCAAAAAATTTCTAGTGTCAACATAGAACGACAGGAGTGTTGCGTTAAATTTTGAAATTTTTTGGGGTCCGTTTCGACATTTTTATACATTAACTGGGTTTTCTAGGCATTTTATGTGCATAATGCAAATTTGAACTACATGCACATGCTCCAGTGCATATAAATTGGTTGAAAAAACAAATTTGTGTCCTTGGGTGCGTTCTCAGGTCCCATGCAAGAAATGGGAATGGATTTCAAACACCCTGCCACCGTCACTCGGCCGCGAACAATGAGATACCTGGTTTTTAAATTCTAGTAAATCCAAAACTCGTCTAAAATTCATGAAACTTGGCATGCTATCATGGAGAGGCATCAACATGTTGTGGTAAAATTTTTGTTCCATTTGGGGCGGGTTTGGGTATATGCTTCTCACAACAAGCCTGATGGTTTCAGTAGGGAACATGCCACCTTTGTGGACGAAATGATATTCGTTGCCTCTTATTGCTTTAAGAAATTATCTAGTGTCGACATAGAACAACAGGAGTGTTGTGTCAAATTTTGGAATTTTTCGGGGTTTGTTTGGACATTTTTATACATTAATTGAGTTTTCAATGCATTTATGTGCATAATTCAAATTTGAAATACATGCACATGCTCTAATGCATATAAATTGGTTGAAAATTCAAATTTGTGTCCATGGTTGCATGCTTAGGTCCCATGCAAGAAATGGGAATGAATGTCAAACACCCTGCCACCGTCACTTGACCGCAAACATTGAGATACCTGGTTCTTAAATTCTACTAAATCCAAAACTCGTCTGAAATTCATGAAACTTGGCATGCTATCATGGAGCGGCATCAACATGCCGTGGTAAAAATTGTGTCCCATTTGGGGCAGGTTTGGGTCAAGCTTCTCACAAACCAGAGCTTCCCACAACAAGCCTAATGGTTTCGGTAGGGAACATGCCACCTTTGGGGACGAAACGATATCCGTTGACTCTTATTGCTTTCAAAAAATTTCTAGTGTCAACATAGAACGACATGAGTGTTGTGTTAAATTTTGAAATTTTTTGGGGTTCGTTTGGACATTTTTATACATTAACTTGGTTTTCTAGGCATTTTATGTGCATAATTCAAATTTGAACTACATGCACATGCTCCAGTGCATATAAATTGGTTGAAAAATCAAATTCGTTTCCTTGGGTGCGTTCTTAGGTCCCATGCAAGAAATGGGAATGGATTTCAAACACCCTGCCACCGTCACTCGGCCGCAAACAATGAGATACCTGGTTTTTAAATTCTAGTAAATCCAAAACTTGTTTGAAATTCATGAAACTTGGCATGCTATCATGGGGAGGAATCAACATGTCGTGGTAAAATTTTTGTTCCATTTGGGGCAGGTTTGGGTATATGCTTCTCACAACAAGCCTGATGGTTTCAGTAGGGAACATGCCACCTTTGTGGACGAAACGATATTCGTTGCCTCTTATTGCTTCCAAAAATTTTCTAGTGTTGACATAGAACAAGAGGAGTGTTGTGTCAATTTTTGGAATTTTTCGGGGTTTGTTCGGACATTTTTATACATTAATTGAGTTTTCAATGCATTTATCTGCATAATTCAAATTTGAACTACATGCACATGCTCTAATGCATATAAATTGGTTAAAAATTCAAATCTGTGTCCATGGTTGCATGCTTAGGTCCCATGCAAGAAATGGGAATGAATGTCAAACACACTGCCACCGTCACTTGACCGCAAACATTGAGATACCTGGTTTTTAAATTCTACTAAATCCAAAACTCGTATGAAATTAATGAAACTTGGCAGGCTATCATGGAGCGGCATCAACATGCCGTGGTAAAAATTGTGTCCCATTTGGGGCAGGTTTGGGTACAAGCTTCTCACAAACCGGAGCTTCTCACAACAAGCCTAATGGTTTCGGTAGGGAATATGCCACCTTTGGGGACGAAACGATATATGTTGCCTCTTATTGCTTTCAAAAAATTTCTAGTGTCAACATAGAATGACAGGAGTGTTGTGTTAAATTTTGAAATTTTTGGGGGTTCGTTTGGACATTTTTATACATTAATTGGATTTTCTAGGCATTTTATGTGCATAATTCAAATTTGAACTACATGCACATGCTCCAGTGCATATAAATTGGTTGAACAAACAAATTTGTGTCCTTGGGTGCGTTCTCAGGTCCCATGCAAGAAATGATAATGGATTTCAAACACCCTGCCACCTTCACTCGGCCGCGAACAATGAGATACCTGGTTTTTAAATTCTAGTAAATCCAAAACTCGTCTAAAATTCATGAAACTTGGCATGCTATCATGGAGAGGCATCAACATGTCGTGGTAAAATTTTTGTTCCATTTGGGGCAAGTTTGGGTATATGCTTCTCACAATAAGCCTGATGGTATCAGTAGGGAACATGCCACCTTTGTGGCCGAAACGATATTCGTTGCCTCTTATTGCTTTCAAAAATTTTCTAGTGTCAACATAGAACAACAGGAGTGTTGTGTCAATTTTTGGAATTTTTCGGGGTTCATTTGGACATTTTTATACATTAATTGAGTTTTCAATGCATTTATTTGCATAATTCAAATTTGAACTACAGGCACATGCTCTAATGCATATAAATTGGTTGAAAATTCAAAAATGTGTCCATGGTTGCATGCTTAGGTCCCATGCAAGAAATGGGAATGAATGTCAAACACCCTGCCACCGTCACTTGACCGCAAACATTGAGATACCTGGTTTTTAAATTCTACTAAATCCAAAACTCGTCTGAAATTCATGAAACTTGGCATGCTATCATGGAGTGGCATCAACATGCCGTGGTAAAAATTTTGTCCCATTTGCGGCAGGTTTGGGTACAAGCTTCTCACAACAAGCCTAACGGTTTCGGTAGGGAACATGCCACCTTTGGGGACGAAATGATATTTGTTGCCTCTTATTGCTTTCAAACAATTTCTAGTGTCAACATGGAACAAAAGGAGTGTTGTGTTAAATTTTGGAATTTTTCGGGGTTCATTTGGACATTTGCATGCATTAACTGGGTTTTCTAGGCATTTTATGTGCATAATTCAAGTTTGAACTACATGCACATGCTCCAGTGCATATAAATTGGTAGAAAAATCAAATATGTGTCCTTGGTTGCATGCTTAGGTCTCATGCAATAAATGGGAATGAATTTCAAACACCAGGGCACTATTGATTGTAGGCAAAACATTGAGATACTTTGTTTTTAAATTCTAGTAAATCCAAAACTCATCTGAAATTCATGAAACTTGGCATGCAATCATGGAATGAGACCCGACATGCTGTGGTATTTTTTGTGTCCACTTTGAGAGAAGGCGCACTCGAATAACAGCCAACAAAGGCATTTTGAAAAAATAGCTGCCACTTTAATATCTCAAACATTTGTATAATTCAAATCATGTGTGTTTTGTTAACCATTCATGTGACGCAGCTTGTCTTGGTCTTAATGAATATAGGAGGAGCCGTGTGACAGCTGCTTGACTGAATGGAAGGCGTACGAGCGCAGTCCGGTGTGGAGGCTGTCCGAGAGGCGTGCAAGTTGTCCTCCAATGCGCAGGCTCACCCGAACACATGCAAGCTGTATGCTGCGCAGGCTCACCCAGAAACTTGCGAGTTGTACGCTATGCAGGCTCACTAGGAAGTGAGACCTATGACTTCCATGTCCGGCCACCTTCCTCTCCATTAATGGTGCCCGATGTCGGTTGATGTCTACTACACAACCTTTTCTTGTAGACATTGTTGGGCCTCCAAGTGCAGAGGTTTGTAGGACAGTAGCAAATTTCCCTCAAGTGGATGACCTAAGGTTTATCAATCCGTGGGAGGCGTAGGATGAAGATGGTCTCTCTCAAACAACCCTGCGACCAAATAACAAAGAGTCTTTTGTGTCCCCAACACACCCAATACAATGGCAAATTGTATAGGTGCACTAGTTCGGCGAAGAGATGGTGATACAAGTGCAATATGGATTGTAGATAAAGGTTTCTGTAATCTAAAAATATAAAAACAGCAAGGTAGCAAGTGGTAAAAGTGAGCGTAAACGGTATTGCAATGAGTTGAAACAAGGCCTAGGGTTCATACTTTCACTAGTGCAAGTTCTCTCAACAATAATAACATAATTGGATCATATAACTATCCCTCAACATGCAACAAAGATTCACTCCAAAATCACTAATAGCGGAGAACAAACGAAGAGATTATTGTAGGGTACGAAACCACCTCAAAGTTATCCTTTCTGATCGATCTATTCAAGAGTCGGTAGTAAAATAACACGAAGCTATTCTTTCCGTTCAATCTATCCTAGAGTTCGTACTAGAATAACACCTTAAGACACAAATCAACCAAAACCCTAATGTCACCTAGATACTCCAATGTCACCTCAAGTATCCGTGGGTATGATTATACGATCACTACAAAAAAAGACACATCTGTCACATTCTGATTAATCGGGGATGAATTGGAATGTGGTGAACATGTCCTACTGTTGAGAGCTAAGTGTGTGAACACGTTTTGGTAAAGATAGCGGTGAGAGGCCATGTAGGAGTACATGGTGGGTTGTCTCATTGCAGCCGTCCTCAGGAACTGAGTTCTGTGTTTGTGATCCATGAACAGATACTACCACACATTGGGTTCCGGTAACTCGACCCCTCTCGGCTTATTAATCGCCTTGATCTCTGTCCAGGAGTTGCAACTAGTTTTTGGTGTTTGTAGGATATGTGTTGGGGGCCGTGCGTAGCGACAACCCTAGGGGTGGGCTATGTTGCAGTACAGACATGAGGCACGGTGTACCGGGACGCCCGTTTGGTGCCTCGGGAACCCTGCTCTCATTGTTTGGGGTCGTGAGCGACACCCCGGCCGGATATCCTTGCGGATGGAACCCCAATAGGCGATAAACCTGGACTAGAGACTTGTGTGGTTAGTCAAGTCGTGGCTGACTCCCTCGCCAGGCTTCCGCTTGAAGGTTGCCGAGATACACGACGTGTACATGGTGGTAAGTGGCGAGATCGTGTGTGAAGAAGTACACCTCTGCAGGGTTAACATCATCTATTCGAGTAGTCGTGTCCGTGGTGAAGGACTTCTAGGTTGCATGTACAGTTCATAGACAAGTGAAAGTGGATACTCTAAAATGCGCAAGATAAGCGTGAGTGCTATGGATGGCGTTCTCGTAGGGAGACGCGAGCGGATCCATAGTGGTGTATTGATATGGTGAATATGTGGACTCATGTGCGCCACCCCAAAAGAGTTACTTGCAGTCGTAGTTTAGGATACCCACTGAGTCAAAGCTGGCTTGCTGCAGTTAAACTCCACCACCCCTTTGTTGATACTGATGCATATGTAGCTAGTTCTGATGTAAGTCTTGCTGGGTACATCTGTACTCACGTTTGCTTAATTTATGTTTTTGCAGAGAGACTTCAGTCTCACTAGTAGTTCCGCGTGGACTTCAACGTTTAGCTTGATACCTCAGCTACGATATTGTACCCTTGGGAGGGTCTTCTAGATAGTTAGGCTTCTCAGCCTTTTTCATTTGTAGTTGTCTGTACTCAGACATGTTTATGCTTCCGCTTAATGCTTGTATGCTCTGTATGTTGGGTCATGAGACCCATGTTTGTTATACTTGGCTCCTCGGAGCCTAATGAATAAATACTCTGAGTCGTAGAGTCTTGTTGTGATGCCATGTTGTATTTGCACAGATCGAGCATATTGTGTGTATGATTGAAATGCTTGGTATGTGTGGGATCCGACAATCTAGTTGTTTATCCTTGGTAGCCTCTCTTATGGGGAAATGTAGTCGGGTGCTTCCACTGAGCCTTGGTAGTCCGCTACAGCTCAGTTTGCCGGAGTCCTATTAGCCCAGCACTACTGCTCAGGTACACTTAGACTGCCCGACATGTGATTCACTTTGTTCATGTGTCTGTCCCTTCGGGGAAATGTCACGCGGTGACATCCGGAGTCCTGCTAGCCTGCTACAGCCCGGGTTCTCGGAGTCCTCTTAGCCCAGTTGCTACAGCCCGGATTCACACGCTGCTGACCGACATGCTCCATGTTGATTCATGTATATATGTCCCCGTAAGTTAGCGCCACTTTGGGTTCACGACTAGTCATGTCGGCTCAGGTCCTCTGTCATATGGATGATAGCGACACTATCATATACGTGAGCCAAATGGCGCAAATGGTCCCGGGCCAGGTAAGGTGGCACACATGGGAATACCGTGCGTGAGGCCGCAAAGTGATATGATGTGTTACATGCTAGAAGGGTGTGACTCAGGATCGGGGTCGTGACAGTTGAAACAAGGCCTAGGGTTCATACTTTCACTAGTGCAAGTTCTCTCAACAATAATAACATAATTGGATCATATAACTATCCCTCAACATGCAACAAAGAGTCACTCCAAAGTCACTAATAGCGGAGTACAAACGAAGAGATTATTGTAGGGTACGAAACCACCTCAAAGTTATCCTTTCTGATCGATATATTCAAGAGTCGGTAGTAAAGTAACACGAAGCTATTCTTTCCATTCAATCTATCCTAGAGTTCGTACTAGAATAACACCTTAAGACACAAATCAACCAAAACCCTAATGTCACCTAGATACTCCAATGTCACCTCAAGTATCCGTGGGTATGATTATACGATATGCATCACACAATCTCAGATTCATCTATTCAACCAATTCAAAGAACTTCAAAGAGTGCCCCAAAGTTCCTTCCGGAGAGTCAAGACGAAAACGTGTGACAACCCCTATGCATAAGTTCACGAGGTCACGGAACTCGCAAGTTGATCACCAAAACATACATCAAGTGGATCACGTGATATCCCATTGTCACCACAGATAAGCACATGCAAGACATACATCAAGTGTTCACAAATCCTTAAAGACTCAATCCGATAAGATAACTTCAAAGGTAAAACTCAATCCATTACAACAGAGTAGAGGGGGAGAAACATCATAAGATCCAACTATAATAGCAAAGCTCGCGATACATCAAGATCGTGCCGAATAAAGAACACGAGAGAGAGAGATCAAACACATAGCTACTGGTACATACCCTCAGCCCTAAGGGTGAACTACTCCCTCCTCGTCGTGGAGAGCGTCGGGATGATGAAGATGGCCACCGGAGAGGGATTCCCCCCTCCGGCAGGGTACCAAAACGGGTCTAGATTGGTTTTCGGTGGCTACGGAAGCTTTTGGAAGCGGAACTCCCGATCTATTCTACTCCCAGATGTTTTTAGGGTATATGGACATATATAGGCGAAAGAAGTCGGTCAGGGGAGCCATGAGGGGCCCACGAGGGTGGGGGGTGTGCCCAGGGGGCAGGCGCGCCTCCCTACCTCGTGGCCACCTTGAAGCTTCCCTGACGTCTACTCCAAGTCTCCTAGATTGCTTCCATTCCAAAAATAACTCTCCGGAAGGTTTCATTCCGTTTCGACTCCGTTTGATATTCCTTTTCTTCGAAACAATGAAATAGGAAAGAAAACAGCAATTTGGATTGGGGCTCCGGTTAATAGGTTAGTCCCAAAAATAATATAAAAGTGTATAATAAAGCCCATAAACATCCAAAACAGATAATATAATAGCATGGAACAAGCAAAAATTATAGATATGTTGGAGACGTATCAAGCATCCCCAAGCTTAATTCCTGCTCGTTCTCGAGTAGGTAAATGATAAAAATAGAATTTTTGATGTGGAATGCTTCCTAGAATACTCTTCAATGTCTTTTTCTCTATTGTGGCATGAATTTTCAGGTCCAAAAGATTCAAGATAAAAGTTTATTGTTGACATAAAAATAGTAAGACTCCAAGTATGCTAATCAAGCAATTATGTCTTATCAAAATACCATAGCCAAAGAAAACTTATCCCTACAAAATCATATAGTTTGGCCATGCTTATTTTCGTCACACAAAATGCTCCCATCATGCACAACCCTGATGACAAGCCAAGCAATTGTTTCATACTTAGCCTTTTCAAATTCTTTCGACTTTTACGCAATATATGAGCGTGAGCCATGGACATAGCACTATGTGTGGAATAGAATATGATGATTGAGATTGTGTGATAAGACAAAAAGGGAGAAAGTCTCACATTAACGCGGCTAATCAATGGGCTATGGAGATGCCCACCGATTGTTGTCAATGGAAGGAGTAGGGATTGCCATGCAACGGATGCACTAGAGCTATAAATATATGAAAGCTCATCAAAGAAACTAAGTGGGTGTGCATCCAACTTGCTTTCTCACGAAGACCTAGGGCATTTGAGGAAGCCCATCATTGGAATATACAAGCCAAGTTTTATAATGAAAGATTCCCACTAGTATATGAAAGTGACAACATAGGAGACTCTCTATCATGAAGATCATGGTGCTACTTTGAAGCACAAGTGTGGTCAAAGGATAGTAGCATTGCCCATTCTCTCTTTTTCTCTCTTTTTTGGACCTTCTCTTTTTTTTATGGCCTCTTTTTTCTCTTTTTTTATTTTTCGTCCAGAGTCTAATCCCGACTTGTGGGGGAATCATAGTCTCCATCATCCTTTCCTCACATGGGACAATGCTCTAATGATGATCATCACACTTCTATTTACTTACAACTCAAGAATTACAAGTCGATACTTAGAACAAAAATATGACTCTATGTGAATGCCTCCGGCGGTGTACCGGGATTGCGATGAATCAAGACTGACATGTATGAAAAATTAAGCATGGTGGCTTTGCCACAAATACGATGTCAACTACATGATCATGCAAAGAAATATGACAATTATGATGTGTGTCATAATAAATGGAATGGTGGAAAATTGCATGGCAATATATCTCGGAATGGCTATGGAAATGCCATAATAGGTAGGTATGGTGGTTTTTTTGAGGAAGACATAAGGAGGCTTATGTGCGATAGAGCGTATCATATCATGGGGTTTGGATGCACCGGCGAAGTTTGCACCAACTCTCAAGGTGAGAAAGGGCAATGCACGATAGCGAAGAGGCTAGCAATGATGGAAGGGTGAGAGTGTGTATAATCCATGGACTCAACATTAGTCATAAAGAACTCACATACTTATTGCAAAAACCTACAAGTCATCAAAACCAAGCACTACGTGCATGCTCCTAGGGGGATAGATTGGTAGGAAAAGACCATCGCTTATCCCCGACCGCCACTCATAAGGAAAGCAATCAAAGAACACCCCATGCTTCAAATTTGTCACACAACGTTTACCATACGTGCATGCTACGGGACTTGCCAACTTCAACACAAGTATTCATCAATTTCACAATTACTCAATTAGCACACCTCTAATATTACCACCTTTATATCTCAAAACAACTAACAAGCATCCAACTTCTCTTAGCATTTAAAATTTATAACCAAAGTAAATTACCATGATGTTCTAAAGGACTCTCAAAATGATATAAGTGAAGTATGAGAGATCAATTATTTCTATAAAAAAGAACCACCACCGTGCTCTAAAAGATATAAATGAAGCACTAGAGCAAATGATAAACTGCTCTGAAAGATATAAGTGAAGATCAATGAGTAGTCGAGTAATTATGCAACTATGTGAAGACTCTCTAACATTTAAGAATTTCAGATCTTTGTATTTTATTCAAACAGAAAGCATAACAAAATAAAATAAAATGACGCTCCAAGCAAAACACATATCATGTGGTGAATAAAAATATAGCTCCAAGTAAAGTTACCGATGGACGAAGACGAAAGAGGGGATGCCTTCCAGGGCATCCCCAAGCTTAGGATTTTGGTTGTCCTTGGATTTTACCTTGGGGTGCCTTGGGCATCCCCAAGCTTAGGCTCTTTCCACTCCTTGTTCCATAATCCATCAAATCTTTACCCAAAACTTGAAAACTTCACAACACAAAACTTAAAAGAAAATCTTCGTGAGCTCCGTTAGTAAAAGAAAACAAACCACCACTTCAAGGTACTGTAATTAACTCATTATTTATTTATATTGGTGTTAAACCGACTGTATTTCAACTTTTATATGGTTCATAAACTCTATTACTATCCATAGATTCATCAAAATAAGCAAACAACACACGAAAAACAGAATCTGTCAAAAACAGAACAGTCTGTAGTAATATGTAGGCTTAGAATACTTATAGAACCCAAAAAATTCTAAAATAAATTGCTTGACGTGAGGAATTTATCTATTAATCATCTTCAAAAATAATTAACTAAATAGAACTCTCTAGTAAAACATAGCAGCAAATCTCGTGAGCGCTAAAGTTTCTGTTTTTTTTACAGCAAGATCGCAAAGACTTTCCCCAAGTCTTCCCAAAGGTTCTACTTGGCACAAACACTAATTAAAAGCATAAAACCACATATAAACAGAGGCTAGATGAATTATTTATTTCTAAACATTAGGAAAAATCAAGGAACAAAAATAAAATTGGGTTGCCTCCGAACAAGCGCTATCGTTTAACGCCCCTAGCTAGGCATAATGATTTCAATGATGCTCACATAAAAGATAAGAATTGAAATATAAAGAGAGCATCATGAAGAATATGACCAGCACATTTAAGTCTAACCCACTTACTATGCATAGGGATTTTGAGAGCAAACAACTTATGGGAACAATAATCAACTAGCATAGGAAGGCAAAACAAGCATAACTTCAAAACTTTAAGCACATAGAGAGGAAACATGATATTATTGCAATTCCTACATGCATATATTCCTCCCTCATAATAATTTACTATAGCTTCATGAATGAATTCAACAATATAACTATCACATAAAGCATTCTTTTCATGATCTACAAGCATAGAAGTTTTATTACTCTCCACATAAGCAAAATTCTTCTCATTCGGAATAGTGGGAGTATCATAAGAAACTCGAATACTATAAATTGTTTCCATATTAAAAGGGTAATGTTCATAAAAGGGGTAACCATAATCATGACAAGTTTTATAAATATAATAATAACTACTTTTTATAGCATAAGTATCATCACAATAATCATCATAAGTAGCAACTTTGTTCTCATCATAATCAATTGAAACATCTTCCAAGATAGTGGAATCATTACTAAATAAATTCATGACCTCTACAAATCCACTTTCATAATTATCACAATATGATTCAACATCCTCCAAAATAGTGGGATCATCACTTCCTAAAGTTTACACTCTTCCAAACCCACTTTCATCAATATAATCATCATAAGTAGGAGGCATGCTATCATCATAATAAATTTGCATATAAAAACTTGGGAGACTACAAATATCACCTTCATTAAACATGGAATCCCCAAGCTTGGGACAAACATTAATTGCAGCAAATATATTTTCAAACATGTCATTCTCATAAAACATAGCATGCCCAAGCTTGGGCCTTTTGTAGCGACCAGACCTCAAATAGTCTGATCTCTGTGCTCCGGTGTCATCCCTGGATCAGTAATGCTGACCCCACACAGTACTCGGAGGATTTATAGCAGAGTAGCAATCACACACTTATTACATCGAGTGTCTCAAAAGAGAACTTATTACAATAAATATGGCTTAAGGCCATCTAATAACGATAACAGCGGAAGGCTTGGAAGATAGGTGAGTCCATCAACTCCAACGACATCACTGAGTATAGAACCACGACCTAAAACTCCTTAATCGTCGTCTGAAAAGTCTGCAACATTAACGTTGCAGCCCGAAACAGGTCAGCACATGGAATAGGCTGGCAAGGTAACACATAGAGAGTAATGGAATGCAACAGCTATACTATATGCATATTTGGCTGGTGGAAAGCTCTATGGTTACAGTTTTTGCGTAAAGCCAATTTTTCCCTACTTCAAAGGAATAAAATTAATTACTATCATGGTGGTTGTTAAACATTGAGAATGGTTGACAGCATCCTCAATCCCAATTAAAAATCATTAAACCCAACAAAATTAATTTTAGAGTAACATGTTGAGATTCACATGATAATCCAGGTACTAGATACTCAAGATGTCCATAACCGGGGACACGGCTAACCATGATTAGTTTGTTACACTCTGCAGAGGTTTGCGCACTTTTCCCCACAAGACTCGATCGCCTCCGTTTGGTTTCTCGCACTACAGGGTGTTTGAGAAGACGGATGACCGAGACACAGTCTTTCAGAAGCGCTAGCACCTTACGATGGATAGACCGGTACACCTACTTTCCCCTACATCTGCTAGTCTACCCTGTAAGAGTTTGCACGACTTACTCAACTATGCCAGAGCCCATAATGGCTTGTGGCTGCACACGGAAGTTTCTAGTATGAATAATCTCATGATCCCTTTGGGCCTGGGTGGCGGTCCAAAAGAAAAACAGGCAAGTCCTGGAATACCCAGGTGCCTTAATCCACCCAGATGTGTGTTAGGTTGCCACCTTAGATAAACCATTAATTAACAATCTCACATCTGTCATGGATATCACTCACCCAATCCACGTCTACTAGCATAGCATGGCATAATAAGCAAACGTAGAAGTAACTCCCAAAGGTTTGAAAATAAACAGGTAATAGGTACTACCTCATCTACTTCCCATCCCACAATTTAATTAGATCCTAATCATGCAATGTGTGAGGATTGGTCTAATGCAATAAAACTGGGTTGTAGAAAAAGGTATGATCAAAGTGTTACTTGCCTTGCTGATGATCCGCGAAACCTAGAGATTCGGAGTAACAGGCGGCGCACTCCGGGTATTCTATCGCAGACAAATAACAAGCATACAATAAGTACTCATCTAATGCATAGGTAAAACTCAAATAGAAGATCTAACCAGAAAGTTCAACTTAAGAACCCAGGTTTGCAAAAAGAATCAAATCGAACGAAGCAAAAGAAAGTCAAACGGCGAAAGAAAACAACTTCGTTCTAGTAATCTGGATCTAGGGCAAATTTTACAGTAGAAAAAACTTGTCTAAGTTGATTATTCGGAAAGAGGGTTTCGAGACGAAACTCCAGGCGCTTGAATCGCCTGATTCCGATAAACGAGCGAAAAGTTATACTAAAACGAAAATCGGATCAGAAATCACGATCAGAAAATAACCGCGAAAAATCCGACGAAAAAGAAAAACGACGAACAGAATTGTTTTTTTAAACAGCACGGAAGTCAAGGCGGCGAACCTCGGGCGGCGCGCTGCTCCGGCGGATCGGCGGCGGGGGCGGCGGGGCTGGGCTAGGGTTAGGGTTTCGGCTGGGGCGGCTCTCGGGCTGGGGCGGCTGGGCTCTCTCGCCCCGGGGTGGCGGCTTATAATGGCCCCGGCCAGGGAGTCCTGGCTGAGCACGGCCCATAGTCGGTTTCGCGTTTTTTTAATAATTCCGCTCGGAAGAAAAAAATAAAAAGAAATACTAAACGGACTCCAAAAATCCCGAAATAAATTTTCCCGGGCTTCTAAAATCAAGCCTGAAAAAGTGAACATTTATTTGGGCCCTAAATGCAATTTTGAAAAACACACATTTTTCCTAAATTCAAATGAAAAAAACCGAAAAACTCCGAAATAAAACTTATTTGATTTTTTATTAAATCCTCAATATTTCTATATTTTGGGAAAGTCATTTTATTCCCTCTCTCATATTTTTGTAATAGAAATAATTGATGATAAAATAAATAAAATCAAATGATCCTGTTTACAACATTTGAGAAAACTCAAATATGTAAATAACGAAATCCCCAACTCTCTCCGTGGGTCCTTGATTTGCTTAGGATTTTCTAGGATCAAAACCAAAAGCAAAATAAATTATGATATGCATGATGATCTAATGTATAACATTCCAAATTGAAAATTTGGGATGTTACAAACCTACCCCCTTAAGATGAATCTCGCCCTCGAGATTCGGGTTGGCTAGAAAATAGGTGAGGGTGGTCCTTGAGCAAATCTTCCTCTCGTTCCCAGGTGGCTTCATCCTCCGTGTGGTGGCTCCACTGAACTTTGCAAAACTTGATAACCTTGCTGCGAGTAACTCGGCTGGCAAACTCGAGAATCTTGACTGGTTTCTCCTCATAGGTCAAATTGTTATCCAACTGAATTGCTTCCAATGGCACTGTGTCTCTCAAAGGTATGTCAGCCATCTCTGCGTGACACTTCTTCAACTGAGAAACGTGGAACACATCATGAACTCCTGTCAATCCTTCTGGCAAATCCAACTTGTAGGCCACTTCTCCCATACGCTCCAAAACTCGATATGGCCCTAAAAATCGTGGCGCTAATTTCCCCTTAACTCCAAAGCGCTTAATCCCTCGAAGTGGGGATACTCGAAGATAAACTCTGTCTCCAACTTCGTAAACTGTCTCCTTGCATTTAGAATCCGCGTAGCTCTTCTGCCTGGACTGGGCTACCTTGAGCCTATCGCTAATCAACTTCACCTTCTGTTCAGACTCTTTAATCAGATCTGGTCCAAACAACTGGCGGTCTCCAACTTTGTCCCATGACAACGGTGTCCTGCACCTCCTTCCGTACAAAGCTTCGAAAGGGTCCATCTTCAAACTAGTCTGATAGCTATTATTGTAAGAGAACTCTGCATATGGCAAATTATCGTCCCAACTAGATCCATAATCTAGCGCACAAGCTCTCAGCATATCCTCCAAAATCTGATCGACTCTCTCGGTCTGTCCATCTGTCTGCGGATGAAAAGCTATACTAAATTCTAGCCTAGTACCTAAAGTCTCATGCAACTGCTTCCAGAACATTGAGGTAAACTGGGTTCCTCTATCTGATACGATGCTCCTCGGAACTCCATGCAAACATACGATCCTGGTCATGTATATCTTTGCCAACTTAGCACTGCTGTAAGTGGTCTTTATTGGGATGAAATGAGCTACCTTCGTCAATCGATCGACTACAACCCAAATCGAGTCATAGCCTGAACGAGTCCTTGGTAACCCCATGATAAAATCCATGCCTAGCTTATCCCACTTCCATTCAGGTATCGGCAATGGTTGCAACAATCCTGCTGGCTTATGATGCTCTGCCTTTACTCTCTGACATACGTCACAAACTGCTACATACTCTGCTATATCCTTCTTCATTCCGGTCCACCAGAAAATATCCTTCAAATCCAAATACATCTTGGTATTTCCTGGGTGAATCAAATACGGTGAATCATGTGCCTCTTGCAGAATCAACTTCCTGATCTCCGGGTTATTGGGCACGTAAACATGGTCTTCAAACCATAGGGTGTCGTGCTCATCCTCACGAAATCCTTTAGCTTTTCCTTTGCTCAGTTTCTCCTTTATAGCGGCAATCTCTTTGTCAGCTTTCTGAGCTTCTCTGATTCTCTCCATCAAAGTTGACTGAATTTCCAATGCGGCTACATAGCCTCTCGGAACTATTTCCACACATAGTTCACGAAGATTTTATGCTAACTCCTTTGGTATTTCTCCCGTCATTAACGTATTGACATGGCTCTTACGGCTTAACGCATCAGCTACTACATTAGCTTTTCTGGGATGATTATGCAATCTCATATCATAATCCTTGATGAGCTCCAACCATCTCCTTTGTCTGAGGTTCAACTCCTTCTGCGTGAAAATGTACTTCAAACTCTTGTGATCCGTGTACACCTCACAATGGTTTCCAATGAGGAAATGTCTCCATGTCTTCAATGCATGCACTACGGCTGCTAACTCCAAATCATGCGTGGCATAATTCAATTCGTGAGGCTTCAGTTGTCGTGAAGCATACGAAACAACTCTTCCATCCAGCATAAGCACTGCTCCAAGTCCTCGGCGTGAAGCGTCGCAATACACCTCATAATCCTTGGTTTGATCTGACAAAATCAACACTGTGAGGTAACCAAACGGTTCTTCAATTCCTGGAAACTGGCCTCACACTCCTCAGTCCATTTGAACTTAGTATTCTTCTTCAGCAACTCCGTCATAGGCTTTGCAATCTTTGAGAAATTCTCAATAAATCTCCGGTAGTATCCTGCGAGTCCAAGAAAACTCCGGATCTCTCCAACGGTAGTTGGGGCTTCCCACTTGGTCACGGTATCAACTTTAGTGGGATCAACAGCTATACCTTCTCCAGATATAACGTGTCCGAGGAATCCTACCTCCTTCAACCAAAACTCACATTTGCTGAACTTGGCATATAACTGATGTTCTCTGAGCTTTCCAAGTAGCAAACGCAAATGCTCCTTATGCTCCTCTTCATTCTTCGAATAAACCAGGATATCATCAATGAACACTACGACGAACTTATCCAAAAACTCCATAAACACTTTGTTCATCATGTTCATAAAATAGGAAGGCGCGTTAGTCAGACCAAATGACATAACGGTATACTCATACAGCCCATACCTGGTGGTAAAAGCTGTCTTCGGAATATTTTGTTCTCGTATCTTCAACTGGTGGTATCCTGATCGCAAATCGATCTTGGAAAACACTTTAGCCCCTTGCAATCGATCAAACAGATCATTGATCATTGGTAGCGGGTACTTGTTCTTGATCGTTACTTCATTCAATCCTCGATAATCAACAACCATCCTTAATGATCCATCCTTCTTCTCCACTAGAAGTACTGGCGATCCCCAAGGCGAAGAACTTGGGTGGATGTAACCTTATCCAGTAACTCCTTAATCTGCTTCTTAATTTCCACCAAATCTTTTGCTGGCATCCTATATGGTCTCTTTGATATTGGCCCAGTGCCTGGCAAAAGCTCAATCAAAAACTCAATATCTCTATCTGGTGGCATGCCTGGCAACTCTTCTGGAAATACATCAGGGAAATCCTTTATCACTGGTACTTCCTCCTGCACAACTCCTATTAGGCAATTTACTTGGGTCCTCTTTGGCACATGTCGGGATACATACTTGATCCTTCTTCCTTCTGGCGTTGTGAGCAAAATTGTCTTACTGGCGCAATCGATGTTTCCTCCATACATCGACAGCCAATCCATACCAAGAATCACATCCAGACCTTGGGATTCCAGAATAATTAAATCCGTTGGGAAAACATGCCTTCCTATACTTAATGGCACTTGAAAACATCCTTGACTGGCCATGTACTCTGCTCCTGGTGAGCTTACTAGTATAGGTGTTTTGAGAATCCTAGTGGGCAGGCTATACTTTTCCACAAATCCCCTTGATATGTATGAATGCGATGCACCAGTATCAACAAGAACGAGTGCAGTAAATGACTTAACCAAAAACTTACCTATTACTACATCGGGCTGAGCTTCAACCTCCTCCACATTAACGTGGTTCACCTGTCCCCTGTTGAAAGGGTTCGGCTTCTTCCCAGAACTTGCATTGCCATTTTGGCCTTCAGGACATTCATTTGCATAATGTCCTGGCTTCGAACACTTATAACAAGTGACGTGGCTCAAGTCCTTCTTGGCTGGGGTTGATGGAGTGTTGCGGTTCTGTCCATTGCTTCCTCCATTCCCATTACCTTCTTGGTGCCATTGTGATTGTGCGAGCTACCTACTCCATGGGTATGCTGAAAATGTCCTCCCGGCCTAGGGGTAAAACGTGGCTTCTGCTGAGCTCCTGAATTATACTTTCCTTGTCCATACTTCCTCTTGCGGTTCTCAATTTGCTGCTGCTTCCCTTCAATCATAAGAGCATGATCTACCAACTCCTGGTAGTTGTTGAAGGTGGCTACCATCAACTGCATACTCAACTTATCATTCAGTCCTTCCAGGAATTTCTCCTGTTTAGCTACATCCGTAGCAACGTCCTCTTGGGCATAACATGCTAGCTTACTAAACTCTTCTACATACTGGCCAACTGTCCATCCTCCTTGGTGCAAGTTACGAAACTCACGCTTCTTCATGGCCATTGCTCCTGCTGAAACATGGGCAGTACGGAAAGCCTGCTGAAACTGGTCCCATGTGACAGTGTCGACTAGGAAGGTGGCTGTGAAATTCTCCCACCAGGATGCTGCGGGTCCTTCTAACTGATGTGCGGAAAACTTAACCTTCTCCGCATCTGTACATCCTGCTGTGGTCAACTCCCTAGCTATCTTGCGGAGCCAATCATCTGCTACTATCGGCTCGGTGCTGCTGGAAAACACCGGCGGATTTAGCCTAAGAAAACGGGCTAAGTGGTCAACATGTGGTGGTGGTGGTGGTGGGTTGTTGTTGTTGTTTCCCTGATTCTGATTCTGAACTAGCAACTGCATCAAGGTGTTCTGCTGCTGGATCAACTGGGTGAGCTCCGGCGGAAAGGCAAATCCGGGGTCACGTCTCGGAGGCATCTGAGGGTTTAGAAAAGATGAGATATAAGAATAGAGGGGGTTTGAAGAGAAAGCACTACCCATATGCACATGAGGCAAAAGCACACAATTCACTTCATTCAAACAAACAAGGCATACAATCGATCTAACTATTGCAAAGTGCTCGGACTACTATATTTACATGGTGGACTACTACTACTGATGAGGTGGTCTACTAGAAATATTCTACGGTTGTAGACTCCATGGTATCTGCTCCTGCTTCATCAACATAGTCAACATCGCTACTATCTGCTTTCGAGTCGGTGCCGTCAATGATGATGTAGTCTTCCGGGCTAATCTCCTTGGGTTCTTCGTCTTCATCTATTGGAGTCGGGCCTCCCATAAATATTGCTAGCTTCATAGTTAGGTCGGCATTCTTATCCACCAATACTTCAATTTCTTCTTCATAATATTCACGTGTAGCCTTGAGTTCTTCCTCCAGTTCCTTGATTCTAGTCTTAGCCTTCTTCAGGTCTATCATGCCGGCGCACATCTGATTCTCCGGTCGTCGAATGTGCTGGTTTAACTCCTGGATAAAAGCTGCAATTGACCTATCTTTCCTGGTGCTGATCATCTCCCAGTGTGCATCTTGGCGCCCACAAATCTAGTAGATAGTATCCTTGAGATCCTTGCGGTAGACTTCTCCAATGCGTCCCATGGCAATGTGAGCTGCCATACTCTTTCCTAGACTCCAAGTTGGTGCATCAAAAGAAAACTCTATGGGCTCAGTGACTGGCATGAACGTCCTTCCTAGAACTTGAACTTGAATCATCCAGCGCTCTTCTTCAGGTAAAGTGGCGTTGTAGGTTCCCGTGAAGCTTGGTATTCCTATGTTCAGGTATCTAGTGACTTCCTTCAAGTGGCGTCCAAAGGGTGTATCTTCATCTGGTTGTGTGAACTTGTTCCTTGCATCCGCCATCCTAAAGAGTAGAAAAGATGAGAGGTCAGAAGAGAAGAGAGTGAGTAGTGATCTAGGTCTTTAGCTTAGTGGTTGTGTCCTACAGTCAGCGTGTGCTCTGATACCATCTCTGTAGCGACCAGACCTCAAACAGTCTGATCTCTGTGCTCCGGTGTCATCCCTGGATCAGTAATGCTGACACCACACAATACTTGGAGGATTTATAGCAGAGTAGCAATCACACACTTATTACATCAAGTGTCTCAAAAGAGAACTTATTACAATAAATATGGCTTAAGGCCATCTAATAACGATAACAGCGGAAGGCTTGGAAGATAGGTGAGTCCATCAACTCCAACGGCATCACTGAGTATAGAACCACGACCTAAAACTCCTTAATCGTCGTCTGAAAAGTCTACAACATTAACGTTGCAGCCCGAAACGGGTCAGCACATGGAATATGCTGGCAAGGTAACACATAGAGAGTAATGGAATGCAACAGCTATACTATATGCATATTTGGCTGGTGGAAAGCTCTATGGTTACAGTTTTTGCGTAAAGCCAATTTTCCCTACTTCAAAGGAATAAAATTAATTACTATCATGGTGGTTGTTAAACATTGAGAATGGTTGACAGCATCCTCAATCCCAATTAAAAATCATTAAACCCAACAAAATTAATTTTAGAGTAACATGTTGAGATTCACATGATAATCCAGGTACTAGATACTCAAGATGTCCATAACCGGGGACACGGCTAACCATGATTAGTATTCTCTTCATCTTCTATTTGTTTTCTTGTCTTTATATAATTGGCAATATAAGGATTTTCAACGAAATTCACCGCACAATACATAAAAATTTCTTGTAGATCAAAATCAAGAAATCTATCAAGATTAAATTTTGGAATACCCTCAGTTATATGTTTCATTTCTTCATACCCAAAAAGAAGACTAAGCTCTTTATGATGCTCAAGGGTAATCAAGTTATCAAAAAATTTGGACACGATTTGTTCATGAAACAAATAGAACTGGAGCTTTAAATGACCATGTTCATTGCAAAGTTCACAAGGATGGCGATAAATATTGAATCTTTCAGCACAATCATCTAGCCTTTCTTGCAACCATTTAGTTTCCAAATACTTATGCCTCTAGCAAAATATATCTTCCCTATTTGGTGTGTGCTTGCAAGCTCTATGTATTCCACAAAAGTTGACATGTTTATAAGAGACATTTTCATCATGACTAGTGCAATCATCATTAGTACTATGGATATTCAAAGAGTTCATACTAATAACATTGTGATCATGCTCATCATTCAGAGATTTAGTGCCAAACATTCTAATGCATTCTTCTTCTAACACTTTGGCACAATTATCGGAATCCTTATTTTCATGAAAGATATTAAAAAGATGAAGCATATGAGGTACCCTCAATTCCATTTTTTGTAGTTTTCTTTTATAGACTAAACTAGTGATAAAACAAGAAACTAAAAGATTCGATTGCAAGATCTAAAGATATACTTTCAAGCGCTAACCTCCCCGTCAACGGCGCCAGAAAAGATCTTGATGTCTACTACACAACCTTCTTCTTGTAGACATTGTTGGGACTCCAAGTGCAGAGGTTTGTAGGACAGCAGCAAATTTCCCTCAACTAGACGACCTAAGGTTTATCAATCTGTGGGAGGCGTAGGATGAAGATGGTCTCTCTCTAACAACCATGCAACCAAATAACAAAGATTCTCTTGTGTCCCCAACACACCCAATACAATGGTAAATTGTATAGGTGCACTAGTTCGGCGAAGAGATGGTGATACAAGTGCAATATGGATAGTAGATAAAGGTTTTTGTAATCTGAAAATATAAAAATAGCAAGGTAGCAAGTGGTAAAGGTGAGTGTAAACGGTATTGCAATGAGTTGATGTCACAGGCCTAGAATTTTATTGCAAATATTTGCACAAGCATACATGCATCATGTCTAAATTTCTTTGAAAGTTGAAATGGGGATTGTTGAAACCCTAGCACCAAATGAATTTCAACTAGGGTCAAGTTAAATCTTTTCAATGAACCAAAAATGCCCCTCATAAATGTTCATCATTTTTGTTTTGGTCCAGAACATGTGCCAAAAATGGTGCACACTTCTCTAGGACACTCTGGGTTATTGAATTAAATCATACATTATTTGTTCTTGGACATTTAAATGCTATAAATAATTTTAAATGTCCAATTATCCTAAAAGTAAATGAGGGCTGTTGGAAATAATCCAAATAGAGCCCACTAATATCTTCAGGGTTTTTGATAATGCTCTGGCATTTTTATTAAAGCCAAAACAAATTACAGAAATAGAAAAAAATAGAAAAGGGTTAGAAACTCACCTGGCTTACCTGTCCAGCCCAACCGGCCTGGCACTGTGCCGGCCCATGGCCAGCGCCAGTCGTCCTCAACCTCGTGCCAGTGGGCACGAGGGCGTGTGCCCACGATGCGCTAACACGCGCACTGCCACCGACAGCCACCTCCTGCTTCTACTGACGCCCTGGTCGACTCCAGATGGCGCCACGCACCTCCCCGCCTCTCTCTCTCTCACACACACACACACTGTCCCTCGCTCTCACCCCCTTCCCTGGATCCCTCTCTCTCGCCCGAACACACCGCAGCACACCGCCGAGCACCACCACGGCCACCGGCTGCCCCAGGCCTCACCAATGCGCCCAGAAGCTCTGCCACGTCGCTTGCTACCTCTTCGTCAAGCCACGAGACGCCGGACGCCCCATGGAGTCATCACCGCCGTCTTCTCCATCATCGGCCGCCCGAGATCGCCATCAATGCCCTCTCGCCGTACGTCCTTCCACAAGCCCACTGAGCACGCCGCTGGATTCGGTGTGAGATCCTGCTCCGAACCCCTCTTCTCCCCTCGTTTATGTGCACTCTAGCTCCGTTCCTCGCCATGGCCGTAGCTCCTCGTCGTCGTTCATGTCGCCGCCGTGGACAGGGCCACCGCAGCTCATGCCCGCGCGTGTTCCCGCGTTCAGCAGCCTCCTAGAAGGCCAACGCCGCCGCCCGCAGCTCCTGCCATGCACTGCAGCACCGCGCGCACACCTGGCCGTGCTCCGGCCGCCGCCCCGAGCTCGTTTCCGGCGAGCTCCGGCGTCCCCGTAGCCTCCCGCTTGCTCCCCTGGATGCGTACGAGCTAGCGGGCTATGCCCTGGTGCCCTCAGTGCGCTAAACCCCCACCCATAGCGCTTTCCCGATGCCCTCCGCCGCGGATTTGGTCGCCGGCGTTTACACTCCAGTGGTGCTGACGTGGCATCGTAATTATGGCCTAATCACGTTTAGTTTAATCACCTCAGCCAGTGACAATAGGCACCCACCGACTAAATAACCTTGGGTTAAGTTTAGATTAGATTTATTCAAACACAGGGGACCCACACGCCAGCATTGACTTTGCTGACGTGTCCGTTGACCGGTCCCACCAGTCTGTGACACGAGCCAGCACTGTGACACTAACTAGTGGGACCGACTGGTCAGGTTTGACCTGGACCAGCCCTGTTGACTCGCTGATGTCATGTTGACGCAGTGCGGACGCAGTTAATCTTTTCTGGAATTAGTTTATTTTCGAAATAACCAAAAATTCCAGAAAATGACTTAAACTTCAAAATCCATAGAAAATAATCTATAACTCCGATGGAAATAATTTATATATGAAAAATGATCAGAAAAATCCAAAGAATCTGTTTATGGCTTTTGCATGCATGTTAGAGCAACTTATGTCCTCTGTTTAGGACAATTCAATTAAATGGCATTTAAGAAAGCACATATGGAGTTTGAATTTGAACCTAGTGTTCAAACCAACTCAATTTAACTTGTTGCTAGTTGCATTAGGCCAATCAATAGCATATTGCCATGTGACGTTCATGCATCATATTGTTGCATGGCATTGATTGTGTTTCTTCTGTGTTTGTCGGTGGTTGTTCCCCCTCGATAGGCGTGTTCCGACGACGTGACCGATGAAGAGCTATACTATCTTCAGAAGTGCCAGGCAAGAAAAACCCCTTATTCATTCCGATACAATCCCACTCTCTCGCTTCTGCTCTATTTTACTGCATTAGGACAACAACGATTCAACTTTTACAAGTTGTGGTAGTTTAACCCTTTCCTCTGCATGACCTGTCATTACCACAGTAAATAGATGAAACCCACTAGCATGAGTAGGAGTTGTTTGAACCCTGATGTGCCTACTCATTCATGCTTGCTGTCATGCCTGCTACTGCTTAGAGTTGAGTCGGGTCAGATTCATCGGGGATGAATTGGAATGTGGTGAACATGTCCTACTGTTGAGAGCTAAGTGTGTGAACACGATTTGGTAAAGGTAGCGGTGAGAGGCCATGTACGAGTACATGGTGGGTTGTCTCATTGCAGCCGTCCTCAGGAACTGAGTTCTGTGTTTGTGATCCATGAACAGTTACTACCACACATTGGGTTCCGGTGACTCGACCCCTCTCAGCTTATTAATTGCCTTGATCTCTGTCCAGGAGTTGCAAATAGTTTCTGGTGTTTGTACGATATGTGTTGGGGGCCGTGCGTAGCGCTGACCCTAGGGGTGGGCTATGTTGCGGTAGAGACATGAGGCATGGTGTACTGGGACGCCCGTTTGGTGCCTCGGGAACCCCGCTCTCAACATTTGGGGCTGTGAGCAACACCCCGGCCGGATCTCCTTGCGGATGGAACCCAAATGGGGAATAAACCTGGACTAGAGACTTGTGTGGTTAGTCAGGTCGTGGCCGACTCCCTCACCAGGCTTCTGCTTGAAGGTTGCTGAGATACATGATGTGCACATGGTGGTAAGTGGCGAGAGCGTGTGTGAAGAAGTACACCCCTGCAGGGTTAACATCATCTATTTGAATAGCTGTGTCCGCGGTGAAGGACTTCTGGGTTTCCTATATAGTTCATAGACAAGTGAAAGTGGATACTCTAAAATGCGCAAGATAAGCGTGAGTGCTATGGATGGCGTTCTCGTAGGGAGACAGGAGCGGATCCATCGTGGTGTATTAATATGGTGAATATGTGGACTCGTGTGCGCCACCCCAAAAGAGTTACATGCAGTCGTAGTTTAGGATAGCCACCGAGTCAAAGCTGGCTTGCTGCAGTTAAACTCCACCACCCCTTTTTTGATACTAATGCATATGTAGCTAGTTCTGATGTAAGTCTTGCTGGGTGCATCTGTACTCACGTTTGCTTAATTTATGTTTTGCAGAGAGACTTCAGTCTCACTAGTAGTTCCGTGTGGAATTCGACATTTAGCTTAATACCTTAGCTACGATCTTGTACCCTTGGTAGGGTCTTGTAGATAGTTAGGCTTCTCAGCCTTTTTCATTTTTAGTTGTCTGTACTCAGACATGTTTATGCTTCTGCTTGATGCTTGTATGCTCTGTTTGTTGGGTCATGAGACCCATGTTTTTAATACTTGGCTCCTCGGAGCCTAATGAATAAATACTCTGAGTCGTAGAGTCTTGTTGTGATGCCATGTTGTATTTGCACATATCGAGCATATTTTGTGTATGATTGAAATGCTTGGTATGTGTGGGATCCGACAATCTAGTTGTTTATCCTTGGTAGCCTCTCTTATGGGGAAATGTAGTCTGGTGCTTCCACTGAGCCTTGGTAGTCCGCTACAGCCCGGTTTATCGGAATCCTGTTAGCCCAGCACTATTGCTCCGGAATACTTAGACTGGCCGGCATGTGATTCACTTCGTTCCTATGTCTGTCCCTTCAGGGACATGTCACGCTGTGACATCCGGAGTCCTGCTAGCCTGCTACAGCCCGGGTTCCTAGAGTCATGTTAGCCCAGTTGCTATAGCCCGGATTCACACGCTGCTGACCGACATGCTCGATGTTGATTCATCTATGCCTGTCCCCGTAAGTTAGGGCCACTTTGGGTTCACGACTAGTCATGTCGGCTCGGGTTCTCTGTCATATGGATGCTAGCGACACTATCATATACGTGAGCCAAAAGGCGCAAACGGTCCCGGGCCAGGTAAGGTGGCACCCGTGGGAATACCGTGCGTGAGGCCGCAAAGTGATATGATGTGTTACATGCTAAATCGGTGTGACTTAGGATCGGGGTCCTGACAGCTTTCGTATCAGAGCCTGACTGCCTATAGGATTACCAAGCCAAACTGGTCGAAGTTGAGTCTAGAAATTCTTTAGTTATGTAAGGGAATTGATTGTGTAAGGGAACGTAAGGCTCTTTTTACTCCTTTACCTTATGCCCTTCTGATTTGAGTCATCCTCTTCTTTCCTAAGTGGGTTAAGGACTAGGATCTCATCTCTCTATCAGGTTCGCGTGTTACTAATCCGTAGAATCTTAGCATTGTTGGTTCTAGGCCTCAGTTGAGTTTCTACTACTTTTAGTATGTTGTCAGTTGAACCAGAACCTTGATATGATGTTGTTAAGTGACTATGCAAATCCTTCTGAATGTCTCAAATCTTTTTCTGAGCATTTACAGTCATTATGCTGTCCAAGTCATCCCAGGTTTCTAAACAGTCTGATGCATTTGCAAATCCCTTCTTTCCGTTTCCGATGTCCTTTTGGGCCAGATTAAGCGCACTAAACGGCCTGTTGAGGTACTCCATTGCCTTGACATATATGTTGGAGCTAGTATTATGACCCTAGGCATCCTAGAGAACCACCCAGTAATCTAGCAATTATTTATATTCCTAGTGTGATGATTCTGGCCGTCATTCTCGAAAGCATCCCGTGATGCCATTTAGTTAATAGGCATTCTATTCATGGGTTCTTGAACCCTAGATTCACCCTACTTACTTCATGTTGATAGTGTTGCTAGTACCTTTAGGATATTAGTAACCTTGCGATAGTCCTCGAGGTCTGTGGTATTTCCTTCTTCCAAATACCATGAACCATTAAGTCAGAAGTTCTTTGAATCAAAACATCACAATCAGAGTACTCTTGAGGAGTTCTCCGTTCATAATTGTGATTCTACCAGTTCTACCTTTCTGCATGGGTTATCTGGAAGAAACCTGTTGAACTTGGTTCGACATATTAATCTATGCATCCACAACTCAGAAAGATATATGTCCCCTTGAGTTGTCCCTCTTCATTTGTATTCCGACCATCGTCTATCAATTGATAGTCAGGAGTAATTGTGCATCCGTGTTATCGATGCTTATTATTGTTGTGGTCCGTCAAGCCGTTCTATTTCGGAATGACTAGGAGAAACAAACTCCAGCACCTCATCCATATCTAGGATTGGGTCAAAGCAATTGTATTCCGCAGACCAAATGCAATCAAGCTTTTGGTCTGTTCTACCCTGAAGTATTACCCACCTTATGTCAGGAATGTCATGAGAATTGCACCTTCTCTTATGAATTCTTAACGTAGTGATACTTCTCGCCATCATTATTCACTCCTTGGTTTCGTGTTGTCGCAACCGGAATACCGACAAGTGAATCATGATTTGTGAAATCAATACTCCTAGCAACCGTGTTGCTTGGTAGTTAATGGACATTAATATCATTCTTAGCGTGTTGGTTATTGGATCACTATTCTAGGATTGATCGTGCTACCTTGTCCTTATTTCTGGAGCACTCTTTGATCTTTGAGTTAGGATTGAATCCCTTGCTCTTCTGATCACGTCGTCTTTCCTTGAAAAGCAAGATTGTTCTTGAGCTTAATAACATACAAGTGGCTCGTGATTTTCCGAATATCTTCTCGGAAGTATTACCAGGTTGTCACCTGACCGCTATGTTGAGTTCGTGTTCAATTTGGTTTCTTGTAAACCACCCCTTCTCCAAGAATCTGTGTTGAATACCCCTGAGCTAGTTGGTCAAGCTAAACAACAACTTGGAGAGTTGGAAGATAAAAGCTTGTCTAACTTAGTTCATTTCCAAAGGGATATCTTGTGTTGTGTGTTTGTTGTAGAAAGATGATTTCTTCATCGATTGGTCCTCGTGATCAGTTGTTGAACCTATCGTCTTTCCCAAACCTTGATTTGAGTGTGGGCCATCATCAAATCAAGTTAGAACCAACGATATCTGTAATGTTGTCTTACTCGTGGTTAATTCCTCGAGCATACATCATTACATATTTTGGTCTGACCAATACTATCACATTGTTCACATAATGGTGGGAGTCCAGTGATATGGAAGTTCCGATGAGTTGCTGTTGAGCCCATCAGCAACATTTTGTCTCCTCCATGATTCGTGTTGAACATCCAGCTAGTGTTGGAAACTTGTGTAAGAATTTTCTTCATGTCCCATTCATGAAGGATATGTTGGATGAAAGAAGAGACTTCCTCTACTTCATGTGCATTTGATGCAAGTTGCCACTGTGAATTCGAGAAAGTTTGTTTTGCTTCCTCTGGAATCATCCCAAGTCAGTCATGCATATGTGTGAAGTATACTGTGGTTTGGAGACTTGCAACCTTCATTCTATATGTATCCCTGGCACACCAAGCCACTAACTGATTTGTTCAAGGAGAATAAGTTCCTTCATAAGAGCTAATCATATGACTTATGCAAGGACTTCGTTGTCCCCGACGATGGTTCCCAACCAGAACTCGGTAGTGTTTTATTATAAGACTACCATGTGGTCATGCTTGTCTAGGACAGTGTGTTCATAGGTGTGTAGCAAAACCAGCTCATGTTTTGGAGCTTGCTATCGTAGTTCATCTCCCGAGAATCTCTCAACGCCATCTCGTCGATTTGTGTTGCAAACTTTCATTTTTCTCTCTAGACTGGATGAGTCTGGATTATCCTGACACCAACCGGATCTGAATCTCAGGCAGGTGTGATGGTTGGAACATTTCCCAAGAACTATAATATTGGTCTCTCTTTAACCCTGTAAAGTGGATGTCGTGGCCAACACACCCAGCCGAAAGATCCATTATTGTAGTATCTTGATTGAGGAAATTGGCCACCTTCCCAAGGATTCCATAGGGTTTACTTCCATAGTTATTCCTTATGGATTCTTGCGCTCCCGAAGTCCGACCTTCTACCTGATGTTCTAGATACCAAACCGTATCAATAAATGGGTTACGCTAGCACATCAAGGAGAACATTAGAAGCAGAGTGCTAAATGTTTCTTGGTCGATCATCAGATTTTGTTTCCTTGGCCTCGCTAAGGAGAAATCTAAGAAGGTGTTATCTCCCTTTGCATCTGAATCATCCATCACTATTCATCATGGTAGTATGTTGTGTTGCCAGGATCCTTGACACGGATATTGGTAAAACCTTGATGAATATGGAAATGCTCAAGTTCTTGAGAGCACGCTGTCGGTGTCAAAACCGGCGGATCTCGGGTAGGGGGTCCCGAACTGTGCGTCTAGGCCGGATGGTAACAGGAGGCAGGGGACACAATGTTTTACCCAGGTTCGGGCCCTCTTGATGGAGGTAAAACCCTACATCCTGCTTGATTAATATTGATGATATGGGTAGTACAAGAGTAGATCTACCATGAGATCAGAGAGGCTAAACCCTAGAAGCTAGCCTATGGTATGATTGTATGTTGTCCTACGGACTAAAACCCTCCAGTTTATATAGACACCGGAGAGGGTTAGGGTTACACAAGGTCAGTTACAAAGGAGGAGATATCCATATCCATATTGCCTAGATTGCCTTCCACGCCAAGTAGAGTCCTATTCGGACACAAGACGAAGTCTTCAATCTTGTATCTTCATAGTCTAACAGTCCGGGCAAAGGATATAGTCCGGCTGTCCGGAGACCCCCTAATCCAGGACTCCCTCAGTAGCCCCTGAACCAGGCTTCAATGACGATGAGTCCGGCGCGCAGTATTGTCTTTGGCATTGCAAGGCGGGTTCCTCCTCCGAATACACCACGGAAGAATTTGAATACAAGGATAGTGTCCGACCCTGCAAAATAATTTCCAATACCACCGTAGAGAGAATAATAATTTTGCAAATCTAATTTGCTGACTTGTTTTGGTAGCATGACGTTATGTCATGGCCCGGTGATTATTCGAACCGTTTTTCTTCAACCAGCTCCACACATAACGCGAGGCAGTTTCTTGACACGTCTTGTCAAAGCAGAGATCGTGTTCCCCCAATTACGGGATTCTCGTTAATACGGTCGTGGTGTAACCCAACCGTGTCTAGGACTCCTAGATTATAGGCAAGTCCCAAACGGCTACGGAGAGGACGCTTGATATTCACCCTCTTTATAAAGGGACAAGGTTTTCGCTTTTTCCCTCTCGTGCTCAATCGAACCCCTCTCCCGCCTCGAGTTCTAACACCCAAAGCCCAGGTCAGGTGCTCTGAATATTCAATCATGTCCGGATCCAGCCTTCAAGGCCGGTGGATGCCCTCCTCCGTCACGGGAGAGGATATCAAGAAGTTGAGGGAGGCCAGATACCTGACCGCCGAGGTTTTGCATCGGCTGCCTACTCAAGGGCAGGTTGTCCCCACTCCCGAACCCGACGAGAATATCGTGTTCGTCTCCCACTTTCTCCGAGGCCTAGGCCTCACTCTAGATCCCTTCGTCGAGGCTTTGATGTTCTATTACGGGCTAGATTTCCACGATCTAGCTCTGGACTCCTTTCTCCACATCTCGTCATTTATTGTCATGTGTGAGGCCTTCCTCCGGATTACCCCTCACTTTGGCCTGTAGCTCAAGACCTTTGAAGTGAAGCCGAAGATGATCGCGGGGCAACATGTAGCGTGCGGAGACGTGTCAATAGGCAAGACGGCAGGAGCTCCGTGGCCGAAACGTTCCTTTCCAAAGGTGTCCAAATTATGGCAACGAGAGTGGTTTTACGTCACGGCTCCCAGAAGTGCTAAGTGGGCGGCTGCCACCGCTTTCCGCTCGGGCCCCCACCACAACTGATGTCATGGTTTAGCAAAGGTCTGAGCTGGGGTCCCACCAAGGACGTGCCTATACTGCAAAGCCGCATTCAAGATCTATTTGAGGGAGATTTTAATTTGGTTGTGGTAATGCAAGTTATGCTGGTTCGTCGAGTCCAGCCTTGCAAATGCCGGCCCCTTCGCTTGTGGGAGTTCAACCCAGAAGGACCGCGTGCCATTCAAAGTTTCCTTGGCCTGACGCATGAGGAGATGTACAAGTCATTCTTCGGACCTCAAATAGAGTGTCCGGATACTACCGAGGACGTGGGCCTGAGCAGTAACCGCGCTGCCGAACAAGTAAGAAATCCTCTAGCCGAACACACCGTATTTTATTCATGAAGTTATTTATGAGAGATCGCTCTTCGGCCAGGACTGGCTAACAAAGGCGAAGATGATTCGGTGTTCGGCCCCCCTCCCCGAGGGTTTGGAAAATCCGGTTTTGGAAAAGATGCTCGAGCTCGCACCTTGCCCAGAGCCCTCGAAGGAAGATACAGGGGGAATAATATGGGCGGAAGCAGGCCCCATCGCTGCCAGTTCCAACCGAGGGAATGAGAGCCTCCATAAAGGAGGATAACCGGGGGAGGAAGAGGACTGCTTCCGAGGATCCGGAAGCCGAGGCCTCCAAACGGGAGAAGAAATCTCCAACAGAGGGTCCTGCCTCGGGGGGGTGCTCTTGCCGCACAAAGTCCGCGGGGGGATCAACCCTCCGATGAGTCATAAGTGATCAAAAAAATACTTTAATACTGAAGGTATACCATCTTTCTTCTGGGAAAATAACCGCCGCATATATCTTGCAGTTCGGGTCTTAGCCCCTCAGATGAGCTCGTCTTTGGGGGATCTTCTTCTGGAGATGATGGAGAGCAAAACGCCTCCCCCGGACTCCTCCGCTCAAGAAGCGGGCGACCCCGAAGTGTCATCACGGAGGGCCTCTCCGGATCCGGTGAGGCCAGAAGATAATCCCATAGACCCCCGAAGTCCCCAGCGTCCAGCTCTCGAAGAGAGCAAACAAAAGAGTCCGGTACCGTCTGGTATGCGGTCGGACATTCTGAGGGAGATGGTGGGGCGAGCGGCCATCTCAGAAGAACACCGTACGCTGATGGGTTCGAAGATGGAGAGAATTTCGTCCGCCAAAAGCAGATTACATGAAGCCTTTATGAGTCTACTGATAGGCTTTGAGGTACGTGAGACAATATGTGATAGTACCGCACATGTTAGGTGTGCCCTGTGTAGATAGTAGCCCCTGAGACTCTAGTTGTCGTCGAGAACGGCGGCGAACAGAGGATCATACTCCCAGGCAATAACCAGACTGCCTTTATGTGCAGGTGGTGGAAGCTCCGGTGGCTAGCCGGACTAGTGAGTTTGCTGAATTAAAACGGCAACTGGATGCGGCAGACGCCGACATCGAGCTTGTTAACAAGCGGCTTGACGAATCACAGGGTAAGTAATGTTTTTTGGTGAATGTCACAAATAAGAGCAACATGATGCCAGTATCTTTAATATGTTGTGACTACAGACGGAGCTGCCACCGTGTAGACCCTTCGGGCGGAGCTCGCCCAAGCCAAGGAACAAGCGAGGGTTAGTATTGCAGCTGCTTTGAAGGCGGCCGAGGAGTTAAGAGCCAAGAAGGCCGCTGAGGGAGTCCTGGATTAGGGGTGTTCGGATAGCCGGACTATACCTTCAGTCGGACTCCTGGACTATGAAGATACGAGATTGAAGACTTCGTCACGTGTCCGGAAGGGACTTTCCTTGGCGTGGAAGGCAAGCTTGGCGATACGGATATGTAGATCTCCTACCATTGTAACCGACTTTGTGTAACCCTAACCCTCTCCGGTGTCTATATAAACCAGAGGGTTTTAGTCCGTAGGACAACATACCCTACAACAATCATACCATAGGGTTTAGCCTCTCCGATCTCGTGGTAGATCTACTCTTGTACTACCCATATCATCAATATTAATCAAGCAGGACGTAGGGTTTTACCTCCATCGAGAGGGCCCGAACCTGGGTAAAACTTCGTGTCCCTTGCCTCCTGTTACCATCCGGCCTAGACGCACAGTTCGGGACCCCCTACCCGAGATCCGCCGGTTTTGACACCGACATTGGTGCTTTCATTGAGAGTTCCTCTGTGTCGTCGCCGTCAGGCTTGATGGATCCTACGATCATCAATGGCGATGCAGTCCAGGGTGAGACCTTCCTCCCCGGATAGATCTTCATCTTCGACGGCTTCACACTGCGGGCCAATTCACTTGGCCATCTGGAGCAGATCGAAAGCTATGCCCCTGGCCGTCAGGTCAAATTTGGAAGCTTAAACTACACGGCTGACATCCGCGGGGACTTGATCTTCGACGGATTCGAGCCAGTGCCGAGCGCGCCGCACTGTCACGACAAGCATGATCTAGCTCTGCCGCCGAACAGTGCCCTGGAGGCCGCACCCGCATCGGCTTCGACCCTTAATTCGGAGCAACTGCGCCGATCGAGGATGGGTGGTTGGACGCCGCCTCGGGGGCTGCGATCCCAACGGCGATCGAGCCAAACACCGGCCCCGCACTCTGCGAGACTCGTGACTCCACGGAGCCGGACTCCTCTCCGAAGTCCGAACCCTCCGCGCCCCTGCCGATCGAATCCGATTGGGCGCCGATCATGTAGTTTACTGCCGCGGACATCTTTTAGCACTCGCCTTTCGGCGATATTCTGAAGACACTGAAGTCTCTCTCTTTATCAGGAGAGCCCTGGCCGGACTACGGTCAGCAAGGTTGGGATTCGGACGATGAATAAATTCAAAGCCCACACCACCCACTTTGTAGCCACTGTCGACGACTTAACCGACATGCTCGACTTCGACTCCGAAGACATCGACGGTATGGATGCCGATGATGGAGACGAAGATGAACTAGCGCCTATCAGGCCCTGGAAAGCCACCTCGTCATATGACATATACATAGTGGACACCCCAAAATAAGGAGATGGCGATGGAACAGCGGAGGATGACCCCTCCAAGAAACAGCCTAAGCACCAACGTCAGCGGCGCCACTCAAAATCCCGCCAAAACAAATACGGTGATTCCAGCATGGGAGAAAATAATACTCCGGAAAGTGCCGAAGAAAACTCCCTCCAGCAAGATTTAGCACAGGAGGATGGAGAAACCAACCCTCATGAGAGAGTGGCAGACAGAGAGGTCGAGGATGATAATTATATGCCTCCCTCCGAAGACGAGGCAAGCCTCGACGACGACGAATTCGTCATGCCAGAGGATCCCGTCGAGCAAGAGCATTTTCAATGCAGGCTTATGGCCACGGCAAGAATCCTCAAGAAAAAACAGCAACAGCTTAGAGCTGATCAAGATTTGCTAGTCGACAGATGGACTGAAGTCCTTGCGGCCGAAGAGCATAAACTCGAACGCCCCTCCAAGAGCTACCCAAAGCGTAGGTTGCTACCCCGATTAGAGGAGGAAGCACTTGATGCGGCCGACCGGCCACCTCGTGGCCGCGACAGAGAGGCCTCTCGGCCCTCCACTCAAGCCGCACCCCGTACCAAGGCACGGGAATATGCGCCGGACATACGAGATATGTTGGAGGACAAGGCAAGGCAAACAAGATCAATCTACGGATCGCGTGGGAGCCCCATGGCTCGAGACGGTAACCGTCACGCCAGCCACAAATTCGGCAGGGCCGAACACAGTACACAAAGCTCATTGGAGCTACGTCGTGATATAGCCCAGTACAGAGGCGTCGCACACCCACTATGCTTCACAGACGAAATAATGGATCACCAAATCCCCGAGGGTTTCAAACCCGTAAACATCGAATCATATGATGGCACAACAGATCCTCCGGTATGGATCGAGGATTATCTCCTTCATATCCACATGGCCCGCGGTGATGATTTCCACGCCATCAAATACCTCCCACTCAAGCTTAAAGGACCAGCTCGGCATTGGCTTAACAACTTGCCAACAGGATCAATCAGTTGTTGGGAGGACCTGGAAGCCGCATTCCTCGACAATTTCTAGGGCACTTATGTGCGACCCCTAGACGCCGATGACCTAAGTCACGTAATTCAGCAGCCAGAGGAATCGGCCAGGCAATTCTGGACATAGTTCCTAACAAAGAAAAATCAAATAGTCGATTGTCCGGACGCTGAGGCCCTAGCAGCCTTCAAGCACAGTATCCGTGACGAATGGCTTGCCCGGCACCTTGGACAGGAAAAGCCGAAGTCTATGGCAGCACTCATGACACTCATGACCCGCTTTTGCACGGGAGAAGACAGCTGGCTTGCTCGTAGCAACAATATGACCAAGAACCCTGGTAATTCGGATACCAGGGACAGTAGTGGCAGGTTGCGTCGCAACAAGCGGAAGCGCCGTATTAACGGTGACAATGCTGAGGATACGGTAGTTAATGCCGGATTCAGAGGCTCTAAATCCGGTCAGCGGAGAAAGCCATTCAAAAGGAATCCTAGGGGCCCGTCCAGTTTGGACCGAATACTCGACTGCTTGTGCCAGATACATGGCACCCTCGAAAAGCCCGCCAATCACACCAACAGGGATTGTTGGGTGTTCAAGCAGGTAGGCAAGTTAAATGCCGAAAATGAAGACAAGGGGCTGCATAGCGATGACGATGAGGAGCCCCGGCCGCCGAACAACAGTGGACAGAAGGGTTTTCCCCCACAAGTGCGGACGGTGAACATGATATACGCAACCCACGTCCCCAAAAGGGAGCGGAAGCACGCATTAAGGGATGTATACGCGGTAGAGCCAGTCGCCCCAAAGTTCAACCCATGGTCCTCCTGCCCGATCACCTTTGATCGAAGGGACCATCCCACTAGCATCCGTCATGGCGGATTCGCTGCATTGGTTCTAGACCCAATTATTGACGGGTTTCATCTCACTAGAGTCCTTATGGAAGGCGGCAGCAGCCTAAACCTGCTTTACCAGGATACAGTGCGGAAAATGGGCATAGATCCCTCGAGGATTAAGCCCACCAAAACGACCTTTAAAGGCGTAATACCAGGTGTAGAGGCCAACTGTACAGGCTCAGTCACACTTGAAGTGGTCTTCGGATCTCCGGATAATTTCCGAAGCGAGGAGTTAATCTTCGACATAGTCCCATTCCGCAGTGGCTATCACGGACTGCTCGGGCGAACTGCATTCCCCAAGTTCAATGCGGTACCGCACTACGCATACCTTAAGCTCAAAATGATAGGCCCTCGAGGAGTAATTATGGTCAATGGAAACACCGAACGCTCCCTCCGAACGGAGGAGCGCACGGCGGCCCTTGCAGCAGAAGTACAAAGCAGCCTCTCCAGGCAGTTCTGTCGTCCGGCCATTAAACGACCGGACACCGTCAAGCGCGCCCGGAGTAACCTACAAAAAGACCGCCTGGCACGAGCCGAGCAGGCGTAGCAATGCGGCCCCAATCCCAGCCCTCGCAAAAATGCGATACCAGTACTTCGCGTACATAACTACGCTCTAGAAATACCATGGGTACAGGGGGAGGGGCACCATCACGGCACGCCCGAAACACGGCTTAAACCGCACTAGGGGCTGCCGATTTTTTAATTTTCTCTTACTTTCAGGACTCCACTCTTCGGAAGGCCTGTTCGGCAGTTCAATTGCCGCACAAACGATGCAAGAACCAGGGAAGCAGACAAGCCACGCCGCATTACGGAACTCCCAGGTGGTCTCTATCATGAGCAGTATACCTGTTTCGCATACTATTCCGCAGCTTGCCCCTGGAACGAACATGTTAAATAGTCCAACCTTTTGCTTATTGCATTATTTGTATCGTTCTGCTTTGATCGCAGCCCTCTTTAATAAACAATGCATAGCTTTTGTCTATTTTTTGCATTACTCTTTTTAAATATATGCTCCTTAACGACAGGTTGCACCCGTACACTTTGGTATGGCCAAAATATGCCAGGGGCTTTAGTACCCCTCCATATGGTGTGAGAAGTCCGAACACTTTAACAAGTGCGGCACCCCGAACTTATAGCATTATATGCATCGGCTCGGAATCATGTCTTGGGTCAATAGTTGGGTTTGCTCGGCTCCTATGTTTTGGTGCCGTAGGTTCCGCTATATCGGCTAAGGTAGCACTAGGAGAACCACTGCGATTGTGCCCCAGTTGAGCTGGGTCAAGCACCTTAGTGGAGAAAGCTAAAACTGACTGTCATGATGAAGCGAGAGCTGGTCGCTGTTCGAGAGGTTTTTCGAGTCCCTAAAGACTTATGCCGCTTAGAGCGAGGAGCCGGCTCTGTCCGGCCAAGGCATGGATAGCGCCCCAAACTCGGTCTTCCGAATACTAGGGGCTTCACCGAAATTTAAAATTATAGAATTCTATGGCTAAGTGAGAGTGTTCACGCATTATAGTCCGATTGCCTTGTTCGTTGGGCTGAGCGCCCCCCTCGAAGGAGCCAAACATGGGAAAAAGAGCGCTCAGGTTTATCCCCGAACACCCCAGCACTAGCGGCACGGGGGCAGAAGCCGACGACTTGCCATCTCTCAGAATTGATAAACAACCGCACAGAAGGTAATATTTTAAATTCCAACAGCATTGCTTAGCGCATATGAACAAGTTTTCAGTGCACAGGACAAAACGAGCAAGTTTCACTCAAAAATTACATCCCTAGAACATTCATCCGCCACAAGGCAGGCACCCTTCAGAACATCCTTATAATAATTCTCGGGCTTGCAATGCTCTTTCCCCGGCGGTGGCCCGTCCTTCACAAGCTTCTCAGCATCCATCTTGCCCGGTGCACCTTAGCACGGGCAAGGGCCCTACGGGCACCTTCAATGCAGACAGAGCGCTTGATGACTTCGAGCCTTGGACAGGCCTCCACCTGCCGCGGCACCAGCCCGAAATAGCTCCCAGGCAGAGCCTCTCCAGGCCACAGCCGAACTATGACGCCCTTTATGGCCTGTTCGGCCGCCTTGTGGAGCTCGACCAGTTGCTTCAGCTGGTCGCTCAGGGGCACGGGGTGTCCAGCCTCGGCATACTAAGACTAGAACACCTTCTCTGTCGAGCTGCCCTCCTCGGCTCGATAGAATGCGGCGGCATCGGACACACTCCAGGGAAGATCCGTGAACGCTCCTAGAGAGCTCCGGATTTGGGTAAGTAACAAGTAACTCACGTTTATGTGTTTGCTTTGCATAAAGAATGCCTTACCCGCCGCTATCTTCTTCACCTCATCCAACTCCTGGAGGGTCTTCTGGGATTCGGCCTTGGCAGACTTGGCATTTTCAATAGCCACCACGAGCTCGCACGCTCGCGTCTTTGAGTCAAGCTCCAAACTCTCATGTTTTTCCATGAGAGCCTGGAGCTCTTGCCGCACCTTGCCAACCTCGGCCTCATACTTCTCCCGCTCGGTGCGCTCCATGGCCGCCCTCTTCTCGACCTCGACCAGCGCTTGCTTAAGGGTCGCCACCTCAGATGTGGCCCCTACAATAGCCACGATAATCCTGTCATTTTTTGCAATTGCACCTTTATATATATATTTAAACAAGGTATTTCTTACCTTTATTGTCCTCGAGCTGCTTCTTGGCACGCCCGAGCTCTTGCTCGGACCGCTCGAGGTTCTGCTTTAGCGTGTCCACTTCCACAGTCAGTGCGGCGGACACAAGCGGAGAAGCCTGCATACGCATATTGACTCCTTTTTGTTAGACTCCTGCGAATTTTATTTGATCCTCTATTCGGCTTTTCTTCCCGAACGCCAAACAGAGCATTAGGGGCTACTGTCTATGCGGAAATATTATTTAAACATTCTTTACTTACCTCAAAGCCTGTTAAAAGGCCAGTACACGCTTCAGTCAGTCCGCTCTTGGCGGACTGAACCTTCTGGACCACCGCACTCATAATGGTGTGGTGCTCCTCGTTAATGGAGGCGCCTTGGAGCGCCCCCAACAGATTATCCTGTGCCTCCGGTTGGACGGGGGTCACCGGCACGGTGGGCTTGCTCCTCTTGGAAGGAGGTCCCCCGGCGGACTCTGGAACCTTTGAAGGTTCCGGAGCAGTGTCCAGCCTAGAGCCGGACTTGGAGCCCTGGGGGGTTTCATCCCCTTTACTCTTGGAGTCCGGGAGGTCGCCTTGCAGCGCCTCCAGGACCACCTCCTCCTGACTTGGAACCTGTTGGGACAACACTTCGGTGTCGTCCGTAGGGCGGGGGGAGGAAGCCGTCGGAAGCGAGTTCACATCCGACGAGTCCAGTGAGCCACTCGACGATGCGTCGAGCCGGTCTTTGGCTGGGCTGCATAAACATATTCGACATAAGGGAAAGTTGTGCAATAAACGAATACTATGAATTACTCTGGTATCCGGATACTTACGATTTAGCCAGGGGCTTGGCCCTGGGTGGCCACTCCTCTCTGCCGTCATCGGCGTTGGTGGAGTTGTCCGGAGGAAGGGTTTTCCCCTTCTTGGACCCTTCGGCCTCCCGAGTTGGGGCGGCCTTCCTTTTCTTCCCTTCCCCCGCTGGAGGGGGAGGGGTCTCTTCTTCCTCCTCCTCGTCTTCATGGGAGGAGTGCGTCTTGGAGTCGTCGGATGAGGGATCCGACACCTCCAGGCGCCGGGCACTCTTTCGAGTCCCCGTGGCCCTCTTCTTGGCCTTCTTCTCCGGCACCGCATGGGGTGTCGGAACCAGCAGCTTTGCCAAGCGAGCGTCCGCTGGGCCTTCGGGCAAAGGAGCCGGACAGTTGATCTGTCCGGACGTCTCCTGCCAATCCTGTCAAAGGTAAGGGAGCTTAGATCCCGCATGGAGTCAAACTATGAAAAACTGATACCCTGTAAAAGGAAAAAACAGCTTACCGCATGAGCGTGACGCTGCGTACTGAATCCGTGATCCTCGGTAGCAGATGCGGGGGCCTCGGCGCCCTTGAAAAGCACCATCCAGGCATCTTCGTACATCGTGTCGAAGAGCCTGCTCAGAGCTCGGTGTCGCGCCGGGTCGAACTCCCACAGGTTGAAAGCCCGTTGTTGACACGGGAGGATCAGGCGGATGAGCATAACCTAGACTACGTTGACAAGTTTGAGCTTCCTGTCCACCAGGGTCTGGACGCATGTTTGGAGTCCGGTCAGCTCTCCTTTTTCACCCCATGACAGGCCCGTCTCCTTCCAGGAGGTGAGCCGCGTAGGGGGTCCGGATCGAAACTTGGGGGCTGCGACCCATTTGGGGTCACGCGGCTCAGTGATGTAAAACCACCCCGATTGCCACCCCTTCAGGGTCTCCACAAAGGAGCCCTCGAGGCATAAGACGTTGGGCATCTTTCCCACCATGACGCCTCCGCACTCCGCCTGGTTGCCGCGCACCACCTTCGGCTTGACATTGAAAGTCTTGAGCCATAGGCCAAAATGGGGGCCGATGCGGAGGAAAGCCTCGCACACGACGATAAACGCCGAGATGTTGAGGACAAAGTTCGGGGCCAGATCGTGGAAATCCAGGCCATAGTAGAACATGAGCCCCCGGACAAATGGGTGGAGAGGGAAGCCCAGTCCGCGGAGGAAATGGGGGAGGAACACCACCCTCTCATGGGGCCTAGGGGTGGGGATGAGCTGCCCCTTTTCGGGAAGCCGGTACGCGATGTCGCTAGATAAGTATCCGGCCTTCCTAGGTTTTTTGATGTGTCCCTCCGTGACGGAGGAGACCATCCACTTGCCTCCCGCTGCGGACATGGCTGGAGAAGGTTGAGGTGGGGAGTGCGGACTTGGGTGCTGGAGCTCGAGTGTGCGATAATGGATAAGCAAGGGAGGAAGAAGGCGTAGGTGAAAAGGTGGATCCTTATCCCCTTATATGGGTGGACGCAACTACGTGTCCCCACCGGCCTGGTAAAACTCGCTTATCTCCAAGCGCTATAATCAATGGCGCGGTTGGGTTACCCACGCCCGTATTGATGAGAATCCCGGAATAAGGGGACAGGATCTCTGCTTTAACAAGACGTGCCAAGGAAACCGCCTTGCATGACGCGCTGAGGTGGGATAATAAAACGACTCGGATAAAGGCTTGGCCGTGGTGTGTCACACTACGGAATATGTCAGCAGATTAGATTTGTGTAAATATTATTCTCTCTATGGCAATATGTGGAAACTTATTTTGTAGAGCCGGACACTATCTTTGTGTTCAAAATCTTCTATGAAGTACTTGGAGGAGGAACCCGCCTTGCAATGCCGAAGACAATCTGTGCGCCGGACTTGTCGTCATTGAAGCCTGGTTCAGAGGCTACTGAGGGAGTCCTGGATTAGGGGGTGTTCGGATAGCCGGACTATACCTTCAGGCGGACTCCTGGACTATGAAGATACGAGATTGAAGACTTCGTCCCGTGTCCGGAATGGACTTTCCTTGGCGTGGAAGGCAAGCTTGGCGATACGGATATGTAGATCTCCTACCATTGTAACCGGCTTTGTGTAACCCTAACCCTCTCCGGTGTCTATATAAACCGGAGGGTTTTAGTCCGTAGGACAACATACCCTACAACAATCATACCATAGGCTAGCTTCTAGGGTTTAGCCTCTCCGATCTCGTGGTAAATCTAATCTTGTACTACCCATATCATCAATATTAATCAAGTAGGACGTAGGGTTTTACCTCCATCGAGAGGGCCCGAACCTGGGTAAAACTTCGTGTCCCTTGCCTCATGTTACCATCCGGCCTAGACGCACAGTTCGGGACCCCCTACCCGAGATCCGCCGGTTTTGACACCGACAGCCGCCCATTGCGAAAGCAAAGAAAAGATGGCCAAGATGGCCGTAGAATTAAAAGGCACTGCCGACCGTTGCCAGTTCCTTGAAGAGGAGAACCAAGTGAAGGCAGCGGACCTGGAGAAGGCCACTATGGCGACCAAAGACAGTCGCTCTGCTATGAGGGTGAAGAAGGAGGAGCTGCGCGAAGCCGGGGATATTGCGGCTGGGAAGCCCTTTCTGCTGTGGAGGAAGTTCGGATATCCGCGGTATGCCCCTATGGATCGGCTGTGGAGTTCGGCAGACGCATATATGGACTTGGCGGCGAGTGCTGTCGATGCGGTCGAATACTTCCAAGATCAATCAGATCGTGAAGTGGACAAGCTATTCTGTTTGCAATTCAATGTTCCAGAGCGTCCGCTTCCCTTGACTGATCAGCTAGCCGAATGGGCCGTACTTAATAGGTTGTCCGGACTCGCCATCAGGTCTTTTGTAGATCAGTTGTGGCCGGAGAAGCCAAAGCCGAACAACAATTTCAGCATAGTGCAGCAGTTTCTTGGCACAGTGCCGTGCATCAACGCGATGAAGAGGTCGGCGTGCATAGAAGGCTCGCGGATGGCCTTTGCCCGTGTCAAGTCATACTGGGCAGAGATGGATGCTACGACTGTTGCGGCGCAAGGTTCGGCCATGGGCCGAGTAGCTGCCGAGCACTATTTTGAAGAGGTTCTTGAGGGTGCTCGTTTGCTAGAGTCCCAGTGCTCGAAGAATATTATGTTTGAATGACATGTATTCCCATTGTAAACACAATGTTTTTATGAAATATAGTAAGGTTGTATTTATACTTTTGCTGGAAAGTAACATGATGCCTCCTGTGCGGCCATTTATGTATATATGTATATAACCTGAAAGATTGCAGTCGTTGGCTTCAACCTCCACACATATAATGCGGAGGTGCTCGCAAAAAACGCGTGTTCACACTTAACCCAACGTCTTGGTCCTATTAAGGAGGTGATAGCGCAGCGAACGAGGCAACCGGACTATGATGCTTTAACACTTTCACTTAGCCATAGGAGTTTGACAGTGGGGCTACTAGATAGCCCCTGATGGCTCCGCACTCTCCCGATCTCGGGGTGCGTACATGCCTGGCCGAGAAATGGCCCTTCGTTAAGGCGGAGGAATTCTAACATTCCGATAGGTCATCGAGTGGTTGACCAGTCTCACGCTATATCATGACAGTCAGTTTTCGGCTTTCTTTACTGAGGTGCTCGTCCGGATGAACCAGGGCACAATCGCAGTAGTTCTCCTGGTGCTGCCTTAGCCGATAAAGTGGAACGTAAGGCACCAAAACACAGGAGCCGGGCAAACCCAACATTTGACCAAAGACAATGATTCGGAGCTGATGCATATAAGGCCAAACTCGCGACGCCGAACACTCCCTAAGGTATTCGGTATTTATGGTATAAACCGGGCCTAAATAGTGCCCTTTGTAAGAAGCCCCTTGTTTCCAGGTACATGCATTATTCTGACGTGGCCACATGCCAAGACGTCAGCATCCTTCTCAATTGTGTTGAGAATTCGAGGGATGTGTATCAACAAGAGACAGTAAAAAAGGTTTACGCAGGGTCTTAATCTAAAAAGAATCCTTGGAGCGGGTCCCTGCTGCACGTCTGTGCCTGTGTCTCTGTTGTGCCGTATCCTGGACGGGTGTAGCACGATGTTCATCTGTAAAAGAGAGGAACTTAGGTGAAAAAGTTGTCGTGCAAAAAGGTGGTTTTTTAAAGAAACCATGTATAAAAAATGAGTAAACAATTGCCACTTGTCTGCACGCGTTGAGCCCCTTGTATTTGTAAAAGGGGTGTGGCCCTCAATCCGGTATGAATTACATATAGCTGCGCCGGACTCGTCTAACCATGTCCGTGGTCTTGACGACCTATCGAATGCTTTAGTTGGTGAGGCCGTTTTTAGTGTGCGGCTGCTGAGGCGATCGCATTCTTTTCCGCGCGCAAAGATCGCTCAATATTTCCGTTCACTGTCATGATGCCACGTGGACCGGGCATCTTGAGCATGAGGGAAGCGTAATGCGGTATTGCATTAAAGTGAGCAAAAGCTTCACGTCCAAGTAGTGCTTGATAACCACTTTGGAATGGAGCAATGTGGAAGGTTAAATGTTCGCTACGGAAGTTATCGGGGAAGCCGAATATAACTTTTAGTAGCAGGGAGCCCGTGCAGTGAGCCCCTGGGCCTGGCATTACTCCTTTAAAGGTAGTGTTGCTATGGCGGATTTTCGTTGGGTCTATCCCCATTTCCCGGATTGTATCCTCGTATATCATGTTTAAACTGCTGCCACCGTCCATCAGGACTCGTGTAAAGTGGTACCCGTCCGAGCAGTCAACTATTTGGTTCTTCTTAGTAAGAAACCTGTTCCAAAGCTTTCGGGCTGACTCTCCGGGCTGTTGAGTTATATGACTCAAATCGTCCGCATCTGGGGGCCGGACATAAGTCCCTTGAAAATTTGCCCGAAAAGCGTCTTCGAGCTCTTCCCAGCTTCCAGTGGAGTTTTCGGGGAGGCTTTTAAGCCAGTGCCGAGCTGGCACTTTGAGCTTGAGGGTTAAGTACTTGATGGCATGGAGATCATCTCCTCGAGCCATATGGATATGGAGGATATAGTCCTCAATCCAGACCCCAGGGTCTGTTGTTCCGTCGTATGCCTCTATGTTTACGGGTTTGAATCCCTCTAGAAATTCATGGTCCAGCACCTCATCGGTGAAACATAGGGGGTGTGCGGCACCCCTGTATCTGGGTGTACCGCATTGTTCTGATGTTTGTTGTGTTACATCATATGCTGGGGCGCGCTTGCGTGGTCCATAGATGGATCTGGTTGTGTCGTCCTTTTGGTGCGAGCCCTCGTGTGGATCGCGTATTGGCTTGCAAGTGGCGTTGTTTGCCGCTCCATGTTGGCCATGAGGTCGTCTATCCGGCCAGGTGGCCGTTTTGATTTTTGGTTGTGGGGGATCTAGGGCCTCCTCATCGAATTCGGGTAGAAACTTCCGCTTCGGGTAGCTCTTGGTGGGGCAATTACCACCATACTTCGCTGCTTTGTTGAGTACTTTACTCCATCTGATTTGGAGTGTGTCCTGCGCAGCCTTGTGCCTTTGCTTCTGTTTTTTCAGACTCCTCGCGGTGGCAACAAGCCTTTGACGGGCATTCTGCTGCTCCGGGTGCCTGTCCGGCGTTATGTCATCCGGACTATTATCTTTGACAGAATTGGTTTGTTCGGTTTGATTCTCCGTATTGCCGTGGTCTGACAGTGGTTCGCCCTACTCCAACGCTGGGTCTGTATGATCGTTATTTCTGCCGAGGCGGGATTTGGGGCGGCGCTTACGCCGCCGCTTTGACTGCTTCTCGAGGGGACAAGCCTTCGTTGCGTCCTTCCGTTCCTCGTCGTCGTCTTCTTCTGGTGTGTCCACCATGTATACGTCATATGATGAGGTGGACGTCCAGCGCCCTATGGGCCGTGGTTCGTCTTCGCCTCCCGCATCGTCGTCCATACCGTCGATGTCTTCAGAGTCGAAGTCGAGCATGTCGGTTGAGTCATCGACGGTGGCTACCAAGTGGGTGGTGGGTGGGCCTCGAATTTCTTCGTCGTCCGCATCCCAGTCCTGCCGGACATAGTTCAGCCAGGATTCTCCTAACAAGGAGAGAGACCTTAATGAGTTTAGTATGTCGCCAAAGGGCGAGTGCTGAAAAATATCCGCGGAGGTAAATCCATGATCGGCTCCCAATCGGATTCGATAGGAACGGACGTAGGCGGTTCGGAGTCCGTGGCCGGAGAAGGATCCGGAAGTTTAACAACACGGCTCCCGTGCAAGGCAGGGTCGATGTTCGGCTCGATCGCCGCTGAGGGTAAGGCCTCCGTGGCGGGGTCCATCCACCCGTCCACGGAAGGCGCAACTGGCTCCAAATTGAGGGTCGGAGCGGCTGCCGGTGCGATCTCCTTAACATTGTCTGATGGGAGAGCTAAGTCATGCTCATCGTGACCGCGTGGTGCACAAGGCAGAGGCTCGAATCCGTCGAAGATCGAATCTCCATGGATATCGGCCGTGTAGTTTAAGATTCCAAACCTGACCTGGTGGCCAGGGGCGTAACTTTCCATCTTCTCCAGATGGCCAAGTGAATGGGCCCGTAGTGCAAAGCCGCCGAGCACGAAGATCTGTCCAGGGAGAAAAGTCTCACCCTGGACCGCATCGCTATCGATGATAGTAGGAGCCATCAAGCCTAACGGCGACGACACAGAGGAACTCTCAATGAAAGCACCAATGTCGGTGTCAAAACCGGCAGATCTCGGGTAGGGGATCCCGAACTGTGCGTCTAGACCGGATGGTAACAGGAGGCAGGGGACACGATGTTTTACCCAGGTTCGGGCCCTCTTGATGGAGGTAAAACCCTACGTCCTGCTTGATTAATATTGATGATATGGGTAGTACAAGAGTAGATCTACCATGAGATCAGAGAGGCTAAACCCTAGAAGCTAGCCTATGGTATGATTGTATGTTGTCCTACGGACTAAAACCCTCCGGTTTATATAGACACCAGAGAGGGTTAGGGTTACACAAGGTCAGTTACAAAGGAGGAGATATCCATATCCGTATTGCCTAGCTTGCCTTCCAAGCCAAGTAGAGTCCTATTCGGACACGAGACGAAGTCTTCAATCTTGTATCTTCATAGTCTAATAGTTCGGCCAAAGGTTATAGTCCGGCTGTCCTGAGACCCCCTAATCCAGGACTCCCTCACACGCGCAAGCACTACGATTGATCGTCGGCATTAATTGGGATCTGCTCTCAGTTTCTTCGATTATGCCATAACCTTTCAAACAGTGGAATCTCTCTCTACTGTTGAGTTTCTCCCAGTTACTAGAATCATTCCCATCATTAGCATTTTGTTCCTAGCTTGCACCGCCATTGTGCCATTCAACCATGTACTACCCTTCTCAGTAATTTCTGGTCAGGATCACCTTCAAAAGTGGTCCTACCATGGGTCCCATCCGTTTCTGATGATAAGCAAAAGTCATCATTTGCGTTGTCTTCAACAAGGTAGTCCACATCATCCATCCTAGTTCGGGTATGCCATCCCTTCGTACTCCGCCAAACGATTGTTGTGATTTGCGTTAGGCTGGTATAAAGAGTTTCAATGATCTCTGAATCAAAAGCAATTCTTTTTGCCACTTAAGGGAATATTTCTGCGAGTCATCTTCTTTAAGATGTCTCATTATGGTATCATGGCAACTCAACTCCTCGCTACGTTGACAACCGTTCACCACCTTCTTAAGTATGAAATTGTTGTCTACCTAGTGAACCTTCGTCATCTATTACACTCCATCCCTCTGGATGTATGTGTCGTGTCTCAGCTCGAGAGATGTTTCAATGTCTCCCTCCATGAGTTGACCCTGAGTTGTTGGATCTTCGAGGAGATCGATCCTTCTAGAGTTTTCCCTTTCCTCTTGTTGTCTTGTTGGTTTGAGTTCTCAGAGCAAGACATCAAGACAAAGATGGTGATCGAATCAACGTTCTTATGAAGTGCAATTTGGATCATGAAGACTGTGTTAGTTTGCGTCCCCCTTTCATCTTACCCTATGCTAGAATCTCGGGACGAGATTCTTGTTTAGTGGGGGTGAGTTGTCACAGCCCTAGAATTTGATTGCAAATAGTTGCACAAGCATCCATGCATCATGTCTAAATTCCTTTGAAAGTTGAAATGGGGATTGTTGAAACCCTACCACCAAATGAATTTCAACTACGGTCAAGTTAAATCTTTTCAATGAACCCAAAATGCCCCTCATAAATGTTCATAATTTTTGTTTTGGTCCAGAACCTCTGCCAAAAATGGTGCACACTTTTCTAGGACACTCTGGGTTATCGAATTAAATCATACATTATTTGTTCTTGGACATTTAAATGCTATAAATAATTTTAAATGCCCAAATGATCCTGAAAGTAAATGAGGGCTATTGGAAATAATCCAAACAGAGCCCACAAATATTTTCAGGGTTTTTGATAATGCTCTGGCAGTTTTATTAAAGCTAAAACAAATTACAGAAATAGAAAAAAAAATAGAAAAGGGTTAGAAACTCACCTGGCTTACCTGTCCAGCCCAGCCGGCCTGGCACTGTGCCGGCCCAGTCCACTGGCCAGTGCTAGTCGTCCTCAACCTCGTGCCAGTGGGCACGAGGGCGTGTGCCCACGGTGCGCTAGCACACGCACGGCCACTGACGGCCACCTCCTGCTTCTGCTGACGCCCTGGACGACTCCAGATGGCGCCACGCACCTCCCTGCCTCACTCTCTCACTTTCCCTCCCTCTCACCCCCTTCCCTGGATCCCTCTCTCTCGCGCCCGAGCGCACCGCAGCGCGCCACCGAGCACCACCGCGACCACCGGCCGCCCCACGCCTCGCCAATGTGCCCAGAAACTCCGCCACGTCGCTTGCTACCTCTCCGTCAAGCCACGAGACACCGGACAACCTGTGGAGCTGTCACCGCCGTCTTCTCCATCGTCAGCCACCCGAGATCGCCGTCAACGCCCTGTCGCCGTACGTCCTTCCACGAGCCCACTGAGCATGCCGCTGGATCCGCTGTGAGATCCTGCTCCGAACCCCTCTTCTCCCCCTCATTTATGCGCACTCTAGATCTGTTCCCCGCCAAGGTCAAAGCTCCTCGCCGCCATTCATGTCGCCGCCGTAGCCAGGGCCACTGTAGCTCGCGCCCGCACATGTTCCCGTGCTCAGCAGCCTCCCAGAAGGCCAACGCCGCTGCCTGCAGCTCCTGCCATGCACTGCAGCACGGCGCGCGCACCTGGCCGTGCTCCGGCCGCCACCCCGAGCTCGTTTCCGGCGAGCTCCGGCGTCCCCGCAGCCTCCTGCTTGCTCCCATGGATGCGGACGAGCCGGGGCTATGCCCTGGTGCCCTCAGCGCACCAAACCCCCGCCCATAGCGCTTTCCCGGCGCCCTCTGCCGCAGATTTGGTCGCCGGCATTTACACTCTGGTGGTGCTGACGTGGCGTCGTAATTATGGCCTAATCATGTTTAGTTTAATCACCTCGGCCACTGACAATAGGGACCCACCGACTAAATAACCTCGGGTTAAGTTTAGATTATATTTATTCAAACACGGGGGACGCACACGCGAGCATTGACTTTGCTGGCGTGTCCATTGACCGGTCCCACCTAGCTGTGACATGAGCCAGCACTATGACACTGAGCAGTGGGACCCACTGGTCAGGTTTGACCTGGACCAGCCCTGTTGACTCGCTGACGTCATGCTGACACATTGCAGATGTAGTTAATCTTCTCTGGAATTAGTTTATTTTCAAAATAACCAAAAATACCAGAAAATGACTTAAACTTCAAAAATCCATAGAAAATAATCTATAACTCCAATGGAAATAATTTATATATGAAAAATGATCAGAAAATCTAAAGAATCTGTTTATGGCATTTGCATGCATGTTAGAGCAACTTATGTCCTCTGTTTAGGACAATTCAATTAAATGGCATTTAAGAAAGCACGTATGGAGTTTGAATTTGAACCTAGTGTTCAAACCAACTCCATTTAACTTGTTACTAGTTGCATTAGGCCAATCAACAACAAATTGCCATGTCACATTCATGCATCATATTGTTGCATGGCATTGATTGTGTTTCTTCTTTGTTTGTTGGTGGTTTTTCCCTCTCGATAGACATGTTCCGACGACATGATCGATGAGACCGATGAAGAGCTATACTATCTTCAGAAGTGCCAGGCAAGAAAAACCCCTTATTCATTCCGATACAATCCCACTCTCTCGCTTCTGCTCTATTTTACTGCATTAGGACAACAATGATTCAACTTTTACAAGTTGTGGTAGTTTAACCCTTTCCTCTGCATGACCTGTCATTACCACAGTAAATAGATGAAACCCACTAGCATGAGTAGGAGTTGTTTGAACCCTGATGTGCCTACTCATTCATGCTTGCTGTCATGCCTGCTACTGCTTAGAGTTGAGTCGGGTCAGATTCATCGGGGATGAATTGGAATGTGGTGAACATGTCCTACTGTTGAGAGCTAAGTGTGTGAACACGATTTGGTAAAGATAGCGGTGAGAGGCCATGTAGGAGTACATGGTGGGTTGTCTCATTGCAGCCGTCCTCAGGAACTGAGTTCTGTGTTTGTGATCCATGAACAGATACTACCACACATTGGGTTCCGGTAACTCGACCCCTCTCGGCTTATTAATCGCCTTGATCTCTGTCCAGGAGTTGCAACTAGTTTTTGGTGTTTGTAGGATATGTGTTGGGGGCCGTGTATAGCAACAACCCTAGGGGTGGGCTATGTTGCAGTAGAGACATGAGGCACGGTGTACCGGGACGCCCGTTTGGTGCCTCGGGAACCCTGCTCTCATTGTTTGGGGCCGTGAGCGACACCCCGGCCGGATATCCTTGCGGATGGAACCCCAATAGGCGATAAACCTGGACTAGAGACTTGTGTGGTTAGTCAAGTCGTGGACGACTCCCTCGCCAGGCTTCCACTTGAAGGTTGCCAAGATACACGACGTGTACATGGTGGTAACTGGCGAGATCGTGTGTGAAGAAGTACACCTCTGCAGGGTTAACATCATCTATTCGAGTAGTCGTGTCCGCGGTGAAGGACTTCTAGGTTGCATGTACAGTTCATAGACAAGTGAAAGTGGATACTCTAAAATGCGCAAGATAAGCGTGAGTGCTATGGATGGCGTTCTCGTAGGGAGACGAGAGCGGATCCATAGTGGTGTATTGATATGGTGAATATGTGGACTCATGTGCGCCACCCCAAAAGAGTTACTTGCAGTCGTAGTTTAGGATAGCCACTGAGTCAAAGCTGGCTTGCTGCAGTTAAACTCCACCACCCCTTTGTTGATACTGATGCATATGTAGCTAGTTCTGATGTATGTCTTGCTGGGTACATCTGTACTCACGTTTGCTTAATTTATGTTTTTTTGCAGAGAGACTTCAGTCTCACTAGTAGTTCCGCGTGGACTTCGACGTTTAGCTTGATACCTCAGCTACGATATTGTACCCTTGGGAGGGTCTTCTAGATAGTTAGGCTTCTCAGCCTTTTTCATTTGTAGTTGTCTGTACTCAGACATGTTTATGCTTCCGCTTGATGCTTGTATGCTCTGTATGTTGGGTCATGAGACCCATGTTTGTTATACTTGGCTCCTCGAAGCCTAATGAATAAATACTCTGAGTCGTAGAGTCTTGTTGTGATGCCATGTTGTATTTGCATAGATCGAGCATATTGTGTGTATGATTGAAATGCTTGGTATGTGTGGGATCTGACAATCTAGTTGTTTATCCTTGGTAGCTTCTCTTATGGGGAAATGTAGTCGGGTGCTTCCACTGAGCCTTGGTAGTCCGCTACAGCTCGGTTTGCCGGAGTCCTATTAGCCCAGCACTACTGCTCAGGTACACTTAGACTGCCCGACATGTGATTCACTTCGTTCCTGTGTCTGTCCCTTCGGGGAAATGTCACGCGGTGACATCCGGAGTCCTGCTAGCCTGCTACAGCCCGGGTTCTCGGAGTCCTCTTAGCCCAGTTGCTACAGCCCGGATTCACACGCTGCTGACCGACATGCTCGATGTTGATTCATGTATGCATGTCCCCATAAGTTAGCGCCACTTTGGGTTCACGACTAGTCATGTCGGCTCAGGTCCTCTGTCATACGGATGATAGCGACACTATCATATACATGAGCCAAATGGCACAAATGGTCCCGGGCCAGGTAAGGTTGCACCCATGGGAATACCGTGCGTGAGGCCGCAAAGTGATATGATGTGTTAGATGCTAGATGGGTGTGACTCAGGATCGGGGTCGTGACAGTTGAAACAAGGCCTAGGGTTCATACTTTCACTAGTTCTCTCAACAATAATAACATAATTGGATCATATAACTATCCCTCAACATGCAACAAAGAGTCACTCCAAAGTCACTAATAGCGGAGCACAAACGAAGAGATTATTGTAGGGTACGAAACCACCTCAAAGTTATCCTTTCTGATCGATATATTCAAGAGTCGGTAGTAAAATAACACGAAGCTATTCTTTCCGTTCAATCTATCCTAGAGTTCGTACTAGAATAACACCTTAAGACACAAATCAACCAAAACCCTAATGTCACCTAGATACTCCAATGTCACCTCAAGTATCCGTGGGTATGATTATACGATCACTACAAAAAAAGACACATCTGTCACATTTTGGGCCGAACGAATTTTTTCGGTCATACCTATGACACTTCTATGACGATAATTGTGACAAAACCTGGTATCATCATATATGTGGCGGGGTCCTACTTCTATGACAAAAAATCATGATAGAAAATGGGATTTTCGTCCTGGGGGGCCGGAGACGCAGTTGCGTGACATTCTTTGGGCCGTCCATGACAGAAAAAACCGTGGTAGAAGCGAGGGCGAGGAAAATATCGGGGTGTTCCCGGTTACGGTGGGTGGTCGGGGCCGAGTGATGTGCGTTTCTCTCGTACACGCACGCGGGTGGGTGCGAGTTGTTGGGCTCTAACTTAACCCGAGCGACTGCACTACAGGCTATGCGTTACTGAACCCGACCGATCGATCAATGGCTATTAACTGAACCCGATTGAGCGATTCCTTTGCTACTGCTGCTAACTGAAACCAATCGATGCTGCCTCTGGATGAACAGTAAGCGTTGCTAGGGGGTTTGGATGAATAGTTCCTGGTGGGGGTGGATGAACAGGACCCCGTGGTGTTGCCTCTGGATGAACAGGACCCCGGTCGATCGAGCGGGTTGGGGCTAGATGAACAGGACCCGGTGGAGGGCAGGATGAACAGGACCACCCCGTGGAGGGAAGGATGAATGGTAGACGGTGGAGGGCTGGATGAACAGTAGCCCATGGAGGGGTGGTTGAACAGGATCCCGTGGAGAGGGCTGGTTGAACAGTAGCCGGTGGAGTAGCGCGCGGTGGAAGCTGGATGAACAGGAGCCCGTGGATGAACAGTCGTAGGTGGAGGCTGGAGGAGGTCGACGGTGGATGAACAGTAGCCCGTGGAGGCTGGAGGGGGTCGACGGTGGAGATGAATAGTATCCCGTGGAATACCGTTTTGCGGTACGCCACACCCCTCCCGATGAACATGACCCCCGTTTCGACCGTGGCGCTCCAACACAAGTCCGTTTCCTCCATTTTGCGGTATGCCACACCCCTCCCGATCAACAGGACCCCCATTTCAACCGTAGGAGGTCTGTTTCCTCCGTTTTGCAGTACGCCAGACCCCTCCCGATGAATAGGATCCCGTTTCGAACGTGGCCGGTCGAACACAAGGTCGTTTCCTCCGTACTGCGATACGCCAGGCCTCGCTTCCATCGGCTGTTTTGTCCAAGCCCTCCCGATGAACACGACGACGCATTCCGTTCCGACCCAGCCGGTTGGCTCCCGATGAACATGACGACGACACTGTTTCTCCGTTCCGACCTAGCCATGTACACGAGCCCTGGCCGTACGTATGCGCGAGTAGGCATTCGAGACCCTGCCCGTATGTACGTATGTGGTCGTATTTTCTTTCTTCCACACTGGTCGTTGTACGTACGTGTACATGCTATGTGCCCGCCTCTACAACGACACGTGCGCGCCTCTACATCGACCAGTATGTACGAAAACGTTCGCGACCAGAATGACAACACTATGTATGCTTCGACCAGGTGGGTCCCGACTGTCAGGCACTTCCTTGCCTGCAAAGATGTAGCTGGTGGGTCCCAGCAGTCAGGGGGGCGAATTGTTTTTTTTTTGCCCGGACGCACTTCCTTGCGTGCGAAGATGTAGCTGGTGGGTCCCAGCAGTCAGGGGGAAACATTTTTTCACGAAATACGGTGGCCCATCCGGTGGGTCCCCGCTGTCAGATGGAGGAATAATTATTTTGCGTGTAATAAGGAGGCACTTCCTTGCTGCGGCTGTGGACCCAGCTGTTAGCCTCTCCGCGTACAGTCCACATCCGATGGAAACCGTTCCTTGACCACGTTGACCATGCCGCACCGAGAGCACCAGGGCGGTGGACGACGACGAGGCCTAGGAAGGGGACGACGCAAAGCCGGGGAAGACGCAGCAGTGGATGCCCACGCGTAGAGGAGTACGAGGGTTCACTGATTCGCTGCGGTGTGAGGCTGCCGTCGCTGCAGAATAACAGGGGGTGTGGATGAGTAGAGGGATGGCCTGGCCAGCGGTGGGAATAGTAGGGGGCGGTGAGGCCTCCGGGGCAACACAGCCGGCCAAGGGAGGTAGGAGCATGCGGCACGACCGGCGCTGCTTTGGGCGGTTGGAGCAACAAGACTAGACATTGAAGAAGCACTACGGCCGTTGGATGGACACCGTACGGTCACTGGAGCTAGAATCATTCATATTGACTAAGTTGACAAAGCACTCCGTCCCCGTCAACTTAGTAGGCTCACAAGTCAGCCTCCCACCAAGGTGGGTCCCAACCAGCAGGGGGAGTATTCATTTTTTTGTGCGTAATAAGGAGGCACTTCCGGTGGGTCCGACCTAACAGCGGGGGGAATGTTTTTTTCGTGCAATACGGTGGCTCGTCCGGAGGGTCCCAGCAGTCAGGGGGTAATGTTTTTTTCGCGAAATACGGTGGCCCGTCCGGTGGTTCCCTGCTGTCAGGTGGAGGAATCATTATTTTCTGTGTAATAAGGAGCCACTTCCTTGTTGCGGCTGTGGACCCAGCTGTCAGCCTCTCCACGTACAGTCCACGTCCGATGGAAGCCGTTCCTTGACCACGTTGACCACGCTGCGCCGAGAGCACCAGGGCAGTGGACGACGGTGAGGCCTAGGAAGGGGACGACAGGGAGCCGGGGAAGACGCGACAGTGGAAGCCCGCGCGGAGAGGAGTACGAGGGTTCACTGGTTCGGCTGCGGTGTGAGGCTGCCGTCGCCGCAGAATAACAGGGGGTGTGGGTGAGTAGAGGGATGGTCGGGCCAGCGGCGGGAGTAGTAGGGGTGGTGAGGCCTCCGTGGCATCACAACCCGCCACGGGAGGCAGGAGCACGTGGCACGACTGGCGCTGCTTTGGGCGGCTGGAGCAAGAAGACCAGAGGTTGATGAAGCACTACGGCCGTTGGATAGACATCATACGGTCACTACAGCTAGAATTGTTTATATTGACTAAGTTGACAAAGCCCTTGGTACGCATCAACTTAGTAGGCCTACAGGTCAGCCTCCGAAACAGCGCGCCCCAGATGTCAGGGGAGGAATCATTTTTTGGGGGCTGAAGCAAGAATATCCGAGATTGAAGAAGAAGCACGACATCCATTGGATGGACATCCAACGGCCACAGCTGCTAGAACCGTGTGTTGTTGACAAAGCCTTGCATATGCGTCAACTTAGAAGGCCCACAAGTGTGTGGCAGAGAACATATAGCCCATTCGCGATTTGTAAGAATGTACAACCCATTTTTTATTCTAATGGAATTTACTACAGCCCATTTACAGTTTGATAAAAGTACAGCCCATTTTCTAGCTAGGACAACAATTAATAATTTCAACCAACCGCTCAAAACAGAATTAAAAAAAATCTCACATTTTTATGGGATCCGAAATATTTTTATCCGAAATTTCTAGTCAGATTAAATATAATATCAAAATAAAGTTGTATTATGTTAAAATCCAACGAAATATTGCGCGCGCAACAAGTACTGTAATTAAAAATTTCAAATTTCGAAAATAATATATTTTTAAACTAATTACGCGTTTGGTGCATTTTTTATAGTTACTGCCCAGTTATTATAATTACATCCGATTTATTATTTCTTAAAGTCCATTTTCTTGTTAAGCCTAATGCATACCTCCTAAGAAAGTTTGCAGCCCAGCGGGGCGGAGAATAACAAGTTGACCCGGATATTGTGTACAACTGTCGGCCCAGTTGCATTGCTGATGTTGAAAAAAGGCCTGTGTAGTACAGTACAACCTAACTTGGCTACTCAACCCACATTCAGCGACGCCAAAAAGGCCCAAACAAGGCTTCTGTACAACTTTTTGAAGTCACTGAGCTCAATTAATAACTTAAGAAAAAAGATAGATTACAGTGGAACCTAATTAAAAGCTGTCGCGAGCAAAGAAATAATTCAACGGTTCCCACTTGTGCGTGTGTGCGTGTGTGTGTGAGAGAGAGACCCATTGGTCGATGCTCGTAAATACATCTTTCAGCCATATGCATTGCTGATGCTCAGTAAAAACTTATACAGTTGACACAATCATATAGAACATCATAGCACACTGAACTTGCATACAAAAATTTCACGCAGGCGGCACAATCAGGATGGAAGCAGTGGATCGCTACGGGTAGGGCTATTTCGAAACCAACGAACTCGTACATAACGGTTCATCGTCTTTATCAATGACAGGGAAGTATCTTGAATGATGTGCAAAGAAAACAGACAGACAACACAATAAGATCTGCTAGCACATTAAGTTGACGTATATCCCTTTCTAGAAAAGTTCAGGTACAAAATTAGAACAGGTCACAATCAAATGTACTGGCACATCAGTGCTTCACACCCATATCTTGGGTTTAACTAGTATCTGACAAGATTCAGTTGTTACCTCAAATTAGAGAACATCCAGGCAGCCAGCCCTGCCTCTTCTCCCAAAGAGGTAGTGGCCTCCGCCGCGCGATGGAGTAGGCCCTGTGCCATCCACCGTTCCGAGCAACATGGGGAAAGTCTGACATTGCCTCATGTAATGGACATCGTCGACGGACCCTGGCACCAGCGGCGGCGGTAGGACTTCGATTGATGGATTAACCACTTCTTCTACATGAACGAACACTCGATACAGGGACATCCCTAACGTTATCCGCGGCGGCCTTGGTGGCGATGAATAGTACAACCCCGGTTCCTGCACCGGTATCTTAGCACCAATCACCTTCGGTATGGTGGACGGCTTCTTCATCCATGCCATAACCGTCAGAGCCCAGCTATCTGGAGGAACAAACATACTTACGAGCTCACCTCCAAGGTCGTTGATAAGCTCATTCATGGACTCGCTGTTCCAAGCACGTCGAGGCATGCCATGGAAGGAAATCTTTGTTAAAAACTCAAGCTTAGAGGGCACCGAGCCCCATCCTGGGTGCCACCGATCAAAGCTCACCAGCACACCATCGCAGAACAAACGCCGGGAAGATTCGAACACACAACTGCAGTCGAAATTTGTCCGGAACCTGACGTAGAAATCAGCCGGTGGTAGACAGACTTCGACGAGCAAGTCACTTATTTGGATGCCGTGCGCAATGCCAAGAGCTTTGACAAGGTCGTCCAGCGAGACGGGAGGCCGGTCGCTGTTGATGGTTACCATCAGCACTTTGCCGGCAAACTGGTCGTCAAGCGCCGCCATGCCACTGTTGAGCGACAACACATAGCGACCGAAGGCAGGACGGACCTCAGGATCTCCGGCTCGGAGATCCGCGTTGACCAGCGACATGATAGTGAGCTTGAGTACAGGGAGTACAGGAGGGAGATTTTGAGGGAACTGGAGTAGGAATCGAGAATCCAGATGTGGGGGAGGGGCGGGAGCTTGGGGATGAAAAGTATGCTCTCGGCGCGCAAGCTTAGGAAAACACCAGTGGCGCCCACATGTCGGCCTAAGAGTCCTTATTCTTTCTTTTTTGGAGAGCCCGGCCTTTTTTTGAGGATCTTTTGAGAGCCCGGCCTGAGAGTCATAATTGAACTGTTTGGCATTGCGTTACTACTCGGCCCATATTCAATGACACCTCACTGGCCCAAACAAGTGTACATCATCGAAAAGACACTGAGCTCAAATTATATAACTTGAAAAAAGGAGATAAACTATGAACACTGGAGAATGGTGATGCCCTCATTTAGCCCACCAGTAGTTCGAGACAATAAACAGTTCGAAACAACGATATATACAACATCCAAACACTGACTAGTGACTACTACTGACATAAACAACAAGACATGATAGTTCATAAGAAGTCTTGCTACACCACCAAAACGCACCCATCAGCACCGCTCAGACTCTCATGATCCGGACGAGAATGACATTCTAAACAGAGCCAACTATACATAGCAAGAGTGACATAGATGAGGATGACCAAATGACAAGGAATATGCATAACAAAAGAAATAACTACCCATCCAGAACAAGTAGCAAAGACAACAAAGTCATTTGAAGAGATGATCCAACACCATCATAATTTGCAGCCCCGCTTCAGCGACCAATGATCCAGAGACACCAGTACTCCACCCTTTCGACGCAATAGCCGAATTACCTATCAACCAGAAGGCTAGAACCACATCACTTCCTGTCATAATTTAGACATCCAAGGATCAAAGTTAATCTGGATGCCTTTGTCATTCTGACCTTCTTTTGGCTGCAGGTTGTATCGTTGACAATCGAGGGAGTTTGCTCCCGAACTCCTAGGGCTCGCCGTGTAGACACAGTTTTCCATAGCAAACAGAGCCTCTCTGCCATCAAGGTCCTTGCCAACGGTGATCTCCTGGTCAATCGGATAATTGAGTCCTAGAAACAAAGAGTGTGAACCAAGGCTGTTTACCCGCCTCCAACTAAAAAATCATGAAGGCCCTAACAAGCTGGTATCCTTCTCATAGACATGACCGCCAGTGTCCGGATACTCACGTATTTCACGGTGCCTATATACAGTGGGTTTTTTGCAATATAACTTTTCTGGCTCATGTGTCCGAATGATTATCAGCATTTTACCGTCGTCTGATCGAGCGAGGACATTAACTGTAGGGATTACAAAGGGCATTAACTGTAGGGACACTGCATCATATCAAAAAGGATAGGCATTGTTAATGTAAGATCAACATTGTTCTGAGTATGAGTAGGATAATGCAAGAAACAACATTGTGAATGTAAAATCAGCATTGATATGTCCTTGTTGGAACTGGGAGGAAAATATAGGGAAATGTATACTGGGTTCAAAAATACAGAAGTGCCATGCATGGTTATACTCATGTTATCTCACAATCGATTCTTCACATGAAACTACCATGTCATGCATGTTATGGAATCCTGTTCTGTCCTCACAAACAAATTCTTCAAGGTAACTAACAGACCATGCATTGTTATATACTCGTGTTCTGTGGGCAAAATTTTTGTGAGGATATTATTCTAGCCATTGATTGTTGAAGGGCGAATATAGGTATGTACACATGGTAAGCATTACAAGATTTCACTACTTCCAAATATAGAGTTCTCCATATGCACATTTACTTCCCTAATGTATGGTTAGCTGAAACCAACAGTGTGGTACATGTTTCTACATCATGAAAATGAGGAAACTAACATGGCTATTGATACCCACTCATATTTACTACTAGTATATAGATTACTGTAAAATAAGGAGAATATCCATATATTCCTAACCGTTTGATTATTGAGGGGTACAAATTGGCTGTAATGACATGATCACAATCGCATGAATTAACTCATTCCAAATATAGCTGATTTACGGCGTCTCTAATAAATTGCCATAGTTCTGCTCAAATTCTGCTCAAACAAGGATATGCCAATCATCACAAAAAGTTGAAACAGTGTCATGGCATCATCATTAACATGAGACGGAAACAACTTACACGCGTCGTCCCAGCAATACGTTGTGCCATCTGCTTTGTCGATCGCGTAGATGATGCCATTGTGTTCAATAGCATCACAGAAGTGTGTATCAGCTTTGAAGATGATCCACTTCGAGCTGAGTTGTCTCCAGCTAAAGAAGGCACCGGCGTAAAGATAGGTGAGTCCGCGGTCGAACAAGGCAATTAGCTTGAAGTCTGCGTAATTCGCATGTCGTGTGGGCACTTGGCACAGTACAATCTTCTGCAAAACAAGGTCCGTCCAACTGACGTGGTAATCTAGATGACTAGGACCGAGATGGTAAAACTCTATATAATCCGACGGAGGAAGGATAATCTCATGGGAGGTCTGGAAGTTCACAAGCACCAACTTTTTACCGTCTTCTCTGAAGGCAGTCATCCAGTGGGAGTTCATGCCGACCCAGTACATACCTGCCAAGAAGTTTCGGGCGATGGTGATCGGATCGAAGTCGAGGGAAATGATGTACGGCAACCCACTACATACCTGCAAAGAAGTTTCAGCTAATGGAGATCGGATTGAAGTCGAGGGGCATCATGTATGCCTCCGTATCATGGTGAGCCAATCTCGCAAGACCAGATAGCAACAAGTAGGGTGTCTTGAAAAGCTTTGGCCTCGCTTCGATGATGGCCGTGTGCATGCCCCTCGAGCATGCAGCCAGCCGCAGGGTGCTCAACATATCCATACACGAACAACAGAGGTCGAGGACATCACTAGGGAGATTGCTCCAATCGCGGCTCATGTGGATCTTGCGCGGTTCGCGTTCGTCCATGGTGGAGTTTGGAAGGTGGGGTTTTTGGGGGCTTGATTTACGGGGGAGAAGGTTGTCGGTGCTGGAGCGGCTAGCGAGGGAATAGTGGTACTAGGGGAGGCGAGCGAGGCAAGGGTATGCGGGGGCACAGTGAGATAATGAAGAGTGACCTCAGGATCTCCGGCTAGATGGAGATGGAGATGGAGTGGTGCTAGGGGAGAGGGAGACGAGGCGAGGCATGCTATATAGCGGCGGTGACAGTGACTGCATAGTGGACAAGGTGAGGCTGACTTTGGTAACCGGACACGCCGCGTGGACTGGTGTCACCTCGGGCGCAGGGTCTTGTCACTTCACTGTGAGGACCGGATGAATAATAGTATTTTGGCCATCAAGTGTACCACAGTTGTACTACTACTACTAGTAGGAGTAGTAGGAACATGAGTACACTCTCGTGCTAGCATGCCTCTGGATTCACTTCATCCTCCAGCTATCATCCATATTGCGAGCAGAACCAAATTCTCGTGCATGCGGAAACGCGAAGAAGAAATTTTATTTTTTGAGGATAACCGCATATTCCTTAAACGTAGTAGGAACATGAGTAGTACTCCCTCCGGTCCTCTTTTGTTTGCGCATAACTTTTTCAGTATTTCTCTAAGACTAGCCACAATGGATAGTAACAGACACTAGTAACATACACATATTTCTAGACTATGTTACTAACTTCATAGTGGGTAGTAACTTAAGTGTGATAACATTCAAAGATTAATTTATTAGGTTATAGACTCATATTGCATTGGAACATGTGATGTTACAGTAACTAGCTAAGTTACTACAACTACCCCTCTCTTCATTAACTCATTGCCACATAAGCAAATTTGCTAAGTTGGACTCGATGTTACTGCTGAAGTTACTCCCACTTTGGCTAGTCTAATTAGTCTGCGTATATACCCTTTTGCATGCGCGCATTTCCCTCCATGCCCCACATTCACAACATTAATTAGCATAAGCATGAGCAATTGCAGCCTGACTCCAGCCAATAAACTGCAGCATGCAAGTGGGCCACTCTCTGCGCGTGGGAGAGAGAAAAGGCAACCGAAGAGCCCGTCCAATCCATTGCATGCAGCAGTCAAACCACCGCACCTCTCCTCATGCATGCGCATAACTTCTCCCATTTACTTCTCCATCGGGAACCGATTTTCCTCAGTTTTTCACTACTCCTTGATCTTCATTTGCATCCAAACCACACTGTATTCACATTGTTTTAACCTCTTCACATCCTCCTGGAGTAATTCCGAAGCCCCTATAAATAATCATCTTCTTCCTTTAGATTAGCCATCTAATCCTAATTCTCCAAACCATAGCCCTCCGGTCCAGCGGTTCCAAATGGCGAAAGAGATCGAGATGCAGGTTTTTAGCATCCAACATGTCCTCCTCGAAGGCTCATTGAGCATAGTTGCCACAGTCACCGACCACCCAAGGGTTGTTCGGAAATGGATCAACAATGTATCCAACTCCCTCCAAAAGGTGGAGATGAATGTCATCGGTCTCGACGCAGAGTACACGGAGCGTGCCACTGGGAAGATCCAACGCGCTGATGTCCTTCAGTTGTGCGTCGAAGATGATGTTTTGGTGTACCACATCATACACGCGCCCTCCATACCAGGTGAGTTTCACGATTTCTTGTCTCGGGAGGACATATACTTCTGTGGGGCAGCCATCGCAGGGGACAAACAGAAGTTGGAGCTGTACAACCTTGATTTGAAAAGCATCGCTGACCTACAAACCAGAATAAAAATTCCTGTAGAAGATTGTGATAAACCGACACCATCCCTATTCGACGTAGCTAATTTTGTGCTAGGAACAAATCTTCAGAAGGGTGACGAGACGCTGGCATTAAGGTCGTCTGGATGGGAGAATTATCCCTTGACGTACAAGCAGATAAAATATGCTGCCCTCGATGCCCGTGTGAGTTTTGAGATAGCTGCAAGGTCGAGAGAGCCTTGTTGCGAAGCCGTCTCCCACAGAAAATGAGAAGAAGAAGAAGAAGATGCTGCACCAGCAGCAGGGCATTATGGATGGATGAACTATTTCCTCTCTTGTAAAAAAAATATTCCCTCTCTATGTATATTGATATAGATGGACTATTTCGATGGTGTGCATGTCTTTGGAACAAGTAGTAGCGTGGGTCCGCTTGACTATAAGGAACTATTTATCCGCCTAGCTTTCTCTACTACTCCTTCTAGTGATCGATATGCAATGCATGTGTCCGTAGACATGACAGCTTTTGCATGGAAGTTCAACTACGGCGACCATCGCGTTTCATCCACTGCCACTCGCGACTCCCACGACGCCCCTCCAACCCACGGCACCACGTCCCCTGACGTGCGCCTCACCCCTCTCGGCCGCACCGCCCCTCTGCCTTTGTGTGCATAACATGTGGGCCACCTTAAATGTGGCGAGCATCAAGTTTCTACCACAACCACATGCGATTCCCATGATGCCGCATGAACCCATGACACCACACGTCCCGCACCATCGAATTTTCATCCAGGGGCTGTGACACATTTCGTCCCGGGCATCAATCCTCAGCTGGAGTACTTCTGTACTACATGTAGTACCCATCGGTGTGGCCATCTACGCCTCGTAACGCCCCGACGCCCAGCTCTGGCATCCTCGCCACGGACACGCCACCACCGGCCGGTTCATCTCCAATGAGTGAGTCGCGAACCACACACCACCATGAGAATGACATGTGGGCCAGCCGCATTTAAGTTCCGCATGTCATTGACTCATAGGCCGGGCACTAAGCCACTGAAGTTTGGTCCCGTGGGCCCCGAGAGGGAAATGTAACTCCTGCGGCAGGCCTTGTGGTGCTCCCATAGTACGAGCTCGTGCCAGACACGGAATTTGTTTCTTACTACTACCAACTACTAATAAGGTACACGTGCATTGCACGCATGAGATTCTGGTGGTTTATGCATTATGCTTCCATGTGGAGTCTTCTAGATTCTACATGTGGCAAAATCTGGTGGAATGTAGATGATATCCAACGACCAGTAGTGCTCGGATTTTCCATCTTTGTACCGCTGGATTGGCTTCATCCAGCGACCAACTTTCTAAGTTATGGTTTGGTTTGCAGCCTAAGTTTGCCACGCCTAAGATTAGGCGTGTCAGCATGTGTTTGATTCATTGCTACACTTGTGGCTTGCCATACTTTTCTAACTACATGGTCCACATGTCATAGGCTCAACTTCTTGCCAAATCTTGCCACACTTGCGGTGGCCATTTTGTTAGCCACATTTTTTGTGGCAGACACACTTTGCCTAAGCTTAGTTGTGGCAAAGTTAGTCATGAATGAAGTTCAACCATGGAGTCTTCTAGATTCTACATGTGGCAGAATCTGGTGGAATGTAGATGATATCCAACGGCCAGTAGTGCTCGGATTTGCCATCTTTGTACCATCAGATTCGCTTCATCCAAAGAACAACTTTCAAAGTTATGGTTGGGTTTGCAGCCTAAGATTGCCACGCCTAAGCTTAGGCGTGCCACAAGTGTGTTTGGTTGTGTTCTCGTCTCAGCATACACTACAAAAAATACACTTCCGTGATGATACGTGTCTGTCACAGTAGGTCGCTTTTTTTTCATGCATGTACATCCATGACAAATTTATGACAGAATCAAGATAGTCATACCTGTGCTGTCGTAGAAGTGTTCCATGACATTACCAAAATTATCATCACGGAAGTGTCCACTTCCATGACAATAGATCGCGCCTCACAGAAGTGCTTTCGTCAAGGGTGACCGACACATGGCATCCACCGTAACGGAACGCCGTTAAGCTATCGGGTCGGGTTTTGGATCTGATAACCCGTTAACAGCCCCGACCAATGGGGATTTTCCACGTGTAAAATCATCATTGGCTAGAGGAAACATTTGTCGGCTCATTGTTGGGACAGATGTCATCCACTCACTGGACAGAAGGCGCCTATGACATGTCAACACGTGGCACGGCCCAACAGTGGCCCATTCTTGTGAAACGGCCAGCCCATTTGACTTGGTCAAAAGCTGGTGGCTCGGCCCATGGAAAGCCTCTTAACGGCACGTTCGCATATAGCCCATTTACAGCCCGCTAACCCAAGGCCCGTTACGCCCTATCCGAATTAGGCCCAGTAGTGTCATCTGGGCCGTCCAATATGATTCTAGCCCATTTTCACTTCTGGCCCATGTATAGCCCATGACGTCTTTCGGCCCATATGAGGCCCTTTGTAACTCTTGGCCCATTAGCGGCTCGTGCTGAAACTGGCCCATAATGAATAGTGTATCACTTTACACCCCTTAACGGCCCGTGGTGAAACTGGCCCGTAATGAACAGTGTATCACTTTATACCCATTAACGGCCCGTTATTCCGTTGGGTCGTCTCCAGCCCATGTTATCTTTCGGCCTTCTCAGAGCCCATTTATTCTTGGGCTCATTTCCAGCATTCGTTTACTTACGGCCCGTTACTGTCATTTTCTGCTTGTGGGCGAAATTCAGCCCGTGGTTATAGTCGGCCCATTTTATGGTCCGTTAATACGTTGGGCCATTTTCATAGCGTCATCAAATACGGCCTATTAACGATGGCCCGTTATGGTCGGCCAATGAACGGACGATTCCAACTCTAGCCCGTTTACAGCCAGAATGTGGTCTGTTTGGCCCATGTTTGGCCAATCGATCATACGGCCCGTATAAGGCCCATTGATGATACGGCCCGTAGAAGGCCCATTGATGATACGACCCGTAGAAGGCCCATTGTTTCTACGGCCCGTAGAAGGCCCACTGTTTCTACGGCCCGTAGAAGGCCCACTGTTTCTACGGCCCGTAGAAGGCCCACTGTTTCTACAGCCCGTAGGAGGCCCAGTGTCACTATAGTAAATATTAGCCCATGGTTATTATGGCCTAGTTTTAAAAAATAGGTTATTGCAGCCACAAGCAAACCGCAGAAAAAGAACTGCACTGACTACAAGCAAACAAATAAACAAGACAACAAGGAAATAAATAAGCAAGCAACTTACACTAGGCTATCACGGCTATTACACATATTACATCCACTGGGAATCAAACTTCGCCACCAGTGCAAATATAGGGAACACAGCAGCATATAAACGCCGCAGCAAAACAAGTCCATATCTGAAACCACTTCAGAAGAGCTCAAGAAACAATATCCTGGGTACCCATAATGGTGGCAAGATGCTTAGCAAGCTTATTAAGTTTCTCTTATTTAGCCCTTAAGTCCTCCAGCGCTTGCTGTTGCATCAGAAAGTATGCATCTGAATTCTGCAGGGACTTACTTAGTCCTTCGGCTTCCTGTCGCATAACATCTGATCGATGTCTTTCAACTTGAAGTTGAGACTCAAGAAGCCAAACTGATTCAGGCAATGAGTTCGAAGAGCTGGTGCCAGCAGTGGTAGCCAGTAACTCAAACACTACATCAAGACAGGACTTTGGGGTTGTCTCAGTGTCTTCAATATAGTTTTATCAGCTTTCTTGGAGACCAACAGGGAAGTCTCACTATCTTGAACCTTATATGCATTACTTCCTTTACCATAGCATAACAGGGTACTCTTCTACAATATTTTATCCGCGTTCTAAAAGAGAAACAAACAAACACATCTCAGGTTTACAATGTAGTATATGAAACTCATTTTGGTAAACCAGTTCAGTAGTAAGGTGGACAGGATAGCAACATGAAACAAACATATATCTATGTAGTATGGTCACTGTATGGTCTATATCATTCTAGTTTATGTTGCCAAATCAAGATAGATACAGTTCGAATCATATCTATTTAAGACAAAGCAGCATAGACAGAATATAAGTGTGGGAAAATACACATCAATAACAACACTTGTAATGTGCATGGCATGAGAACATAATTGTTTATTCAATTGAAACTGAAATCAACATAGAGCAAGTTACAACAGAAAACAGCCAAACACGTTGAAGAAACAGGTTTAAAACATACCTGTTGCGCCATTGGAGTTTCAATTGCATCCTTCAAATTTGAAATTAGTTGGTATCAGTAAATACAGTGATGCAAGAGCAAACTAGTATGAACCATAGCTACGGAACCTGACCTGAGAATAATTCTTCTTCTGCTTTAAGCATTGACTTCGGGTTCGGAGTGGTGGTCCTCGTGATTTGGGCACTGCAGTTGCCTTACTAACTGCTCGTGTTTGGGTGCTCTGTGGTGGAGACGGTGCTGTGTCAACGGGAACTGGGTGTCTATCTGCTGGGGTTGGGGTTAGAAGGGGTGTAGCTGGTTCTCTGTCCAACTGGGTAGGGGTACAATCTACATGAGTGTGGGTTATGTGTGGTGGGGCTGGTTCTTGGGCAAGTACAACCGTGGTTCTATCTGTATCGACAGGTAGCACGATCTTTTCTGAAGACCGTGTTTTTACTCCCACGGATACTGCCATCACTCCCTCCAATTGAAATGGCTGATAAACAAGAGAATTAATTGAATGTACAGACATTGTAAGATAGACAGGTGCAATGGATAGTAGGGAAGAAAACAGGGCATGATATAATTCACATTTATGTTGTATAAGCAAACAGAATAGCAGGACATAATTTCACATATATGATGGCTAATTAAACAGGATAGCATGACACAATTTCACATGTATGATGGCTAACTAAACAGGATAGAATGAAATACTTCAAAATATGATGACTATGTAAACAGGATGACATGATATAACTATACGATGTGTCTATTAAAGTGGTTGGCATGACATAAATCACAAACATGCCGTCGATGGAAACATGATGGCGTGATATAATTCACGGATAGAATGACATAATTTAAATATGATGACCATGTAAACATGATGAGATGATATAACTATATTATGTCTTTAGAAAATGGGTTGGCATGCCATAATGCAGATACATGATGTCTATGTAAACATCATGGCATGACATAATTCAAATATATGATGTATATACTAAGGAAGTGAGGAGAGGGAAATCGCATATATGATGTGTCAACTAAGGAGATGGCATTCAATATTGTGTATATGATGTAAAAACTAAGCATTGCAATACAACATATGCATTATATGAGTAATATAACCCTGCCAAGTTTGAGCACACACCTTAGGGGGGATAATAGGACTGGTCATCTGCCTCTGAATCCTCCTCTGAAGAGCTATCTGTAACTAGCAAGATATCTGCTTCAGCAGGTAGCATTGTCTGCTCTGAAGACCTTGTTTTCACTCCTGATTTCTCCATCACCAATTCAAATGGCTGATGCATAGGAAGAGCAGTTGAATATACAAACATTGTCGACAAAATCAATGAGAAATACAAAAAAAGGATGGCATGATATAATTCACATATATGACGCTTGCCTAAACAACATGGCATTGCATAATTCACATACATAATGCCTTGCAACAAGATAACATTGCATAATTCACATATATAATGTCTTGCAACAAGATGGCATTGCATAATTCACATATATGGTAATTAGACACTAAACAGGTGGCATTCACACAAAGCATGTCTAAACTAAGAAAATGACATAGCAATGCAAGATACTATACGCACGATATGAGCAACATAACCCTGCCAAGTTAGGGCATGCACCTTGGGGGGGGTATGACTGGTCATCTGTCTCTGAATCCTCCTCCGAGGAGCTATCGGTAACCAGAAAGACATGCGCTTCGTCAGATAGCATTGTCTGCTCTGAAGACCTTGTTTCCACTCCATATTTTTCCATGTCCGTGCCAAATGGCTGATGCACAGGAAGAGTAATTGAATGTACTAAAATTGTCGACAAATTTAACACGTAATAAAAAAATGATGGCATGATATAATTCACATATAAGATGACTGGCTAACCAGGGTGGCATTGCAAAATTCACATATAAGATGCCTGGCTAGACAAGATGGCATTGCATGATTCACATATACGATAAAGAAACTAAACAGATGGCATTGACACAAAGCATGTCTAAACTAATAAGATGACATCTTTAATGTATACAGTAAGCAATGCAAGGCACCATATGCATGATATTACCAACATCAGCATGCCAAGTTAGAGCGAAGACCTCATGGGGTAAATAGGAGTGGTCTTCTCCTTCTCAATCCCCCTCATAACAGTTATCTTCCTCTTGATTACGATCCGAAATGGGTGGAGGGGGGGCTGCCTTTGCGCCCACCATGGAACGACGTCTGCATGAAATTTTATTGCCACGCAAGGCTCGTCTCTTTTGCTCTACATGATCAGTTCCATTGTGTACAATAACTGGCATGCATAGGAATAAAACATAGTGAGATTATGTAAGGAGTGCATGCACAAATCCAGAGTGATGGTAGCAAAGTGTGGATAGACCCAAAACCAATGATAGCAAGCAGATAATAGCTTTAGTTAAAAAATACAGATAATGGCTCCTTTAATGTTTGTTTGCACCCAACATGAAACTCATAGTAGACACCGGAGATTAACCAGATAGTAGACAGATAGTACTGATTGCTCCCCCAATATGTACCCCACAACCATTTAAAAACTCAAGTTTCAGCCTTAGTTTGGACCTGACTCAGAGTCTAATAGGTGAACACGACGATAATGTAGCATGTCATCATATTAAGCGACGCATAACATAAGCAGACACGGAAGAGTGCGACCTCTCTTGCGGACCCGTGTAGTCCTCAAGGTCATCTGCTCAGTTGATGATGGTAATGAAGTTGCCGTGGCTGCCGGCAGCGGGGAAGAAGATCTGAGGCAGCGAAAGACAGTCTGGAGAGCGGATCCCTGCTGTGGTGAACCCTTCCATCATTGGAGCAGCTGAGCTGGGGTGGAACACAGCGCCGCAGGAGCAGGACAAACCACACATGGTTTTCTTTGACACATATCTGTAACGGAAGTAATTGAGTAAGGGCTTGTTTGAATTTGAGGATTCTAACAATGCAAGGATAGGAAATAGACAGGAATAGGATAGGAATGCATGTGGAAAACAGAGAATTTAAAAACACAGGATTTCTGCCAATCTGGGTGTTTGATTCACAAGAATTGGAAGATCACAGGATGCAAAAAAGCATGGTGAGATTAAGTCAAACCACAAGAAAATGTATGGTTATAATGCTATTATGCTACTACTCCCTCCGTTCGGAATTACTTGTCGCAGAAAAGGATGTATCCAGACGTATTTTAGTTCTAGATACATCCATATCTGAGACAAGTAATTCTGAATGGAGGGAGTATCTCTTAGTCTTGTGCTTGATGATTAGGAATATGAAAAGGAGGAGAAGTGGAAATTAGAATTCCTACGGTTTTTCTTTCAAGGAGACACTAAAGGAACAAATCCTACAGTTTTCCTTTGCTCCATTCCTTTGCACCAAATTCATGAAAAGTAGTACCATAGGAAACTTTCCAATTCTGATGTTTTTCATTCACTTTTCCTTTCAAGCACTGGCGATTCTAGTAGGCAGGCTTGAGCAAGGAAAATCCTACGCTAAAAAAATGTTTTTGTGCCACTTCTATTACTTTGGACCCAGGCCACTGCCATACTAGCTCAACTCCCAGGCCCATCGACAAATGCACAGCTCAAATGCGCAGAGATAAATAATGATGGCATTCAAGAGAGTCCATCACGGATAGCTAAGTTGCCTGGTACCTCACTGCTTGTCATATAGTAGGATAAAATAATCGTATTTCCTGTTACTACAAGTGCTCAGTGGATAATATATATAACATGTAGAATAAAAAAGAGATGCAACAAGTGTACACCCTCTTTGGCGAAGCCATGTCGATCACAATGTGGTTGGGTTGGCCAGTGAGGATGCTCCGGCTGACTTGGTTGTTGGAGGAGGGGAAGAAGATCTTAGGCGTCTGGAGATGGATCCCGAGGTACTGCTCCGCTGTGATGGAGGGTTTCGTCGTTGGAGCAGCTCCGGTGAGTTGTACGACGCCGAGGCTGAAGCAGGACAAGAGAGACAACGAACAACGTTAACATGAGTGGAATTCTAATAGAATCTCCAATACATGACGTAAAATACATAAACACAACGTGCTAGATGTAAAATACATCAGCCGCTCATCTCTGAACTTAACTGTCGAAACTGAATTTAACTGTCGAAACTGAACTTAACTGTCGAAACTGAACTTAACTGTCGAAAGTGAATTTTGTTGTCGAAACTGAATTTTGTTGTCGAAACTGAACGCACTAGCAAGGTGAGGCTACACGTCGGTCGACTGAATTTTTCATCTCTGGTCAGTCGATTTTGTAGCCGTTGGATACGAAATCAAGGGCCTGCGGTTCATCTTCAACCTCCACCCCCCTGAGCCGGCCAAACAGCAGCCCCCCGCCGCCCGCGGTCGGTGGTGCGCCGCCCCGCCCGCCCGGAAAACACTCCCCACCGCCGGCCCGCCGCCGCCCCGGCCATCCTCTAGGCCCCCCCGTGCCGAGCTTTTTCTCCGGCGATCCCCATGCCACCACCCCACCAACGCCCTGCCACCGCCGGCGACCACCGCCCCCATCCTGAACCGTAAGATAGATAGTGGGGTACCTCTCCGGTGAGCCCCCCTCCCCGCTGCGGCTGGTTCTTCCATCACCCCGGCGACATCGGAGTGAAGTGTAGCTAAATCGAAGCAGCATCGCAAGCAAGAGCAAGAGCGAGAGCAGCAGCGCGAGCAAGAGCAATAGCAAGAGCAGACCAGGCAGGGGACCGAGAGCAAGAGCAGAGCAGTAGCGCGAGCGAGAGCTAAAGAAGCAGCAGGTCCTACTGATGTGGACGTCGCCGCCGAGGGAGCGACGCCGTGGAGGAAGTGGCCGGCGACGCCGCCGTGGATGGAGTCGCGCCGTGTCGGCTCGGGACCGAGCGCCGGCAGCACCGTAAAATTGAATCAAGAAGAAAATGCGGTGATTAGTGTACAACCTCTTTGGTGGCGCCGATTAGGCCGCAGCTTCATCCGAGGAAACAGTGATGATGATGCTCTTCCAGTGGTGCAGGTGAAGACGGCGGTGTGGGAATGGAGGTGGCGCGAAAGACAAGGGGAACGTCGGGGAAGCTCCTTGGAGGTGGAGGACGGTGTGGCTGAACCGGCGGGACGATGAGATCGACGACGGATCCTCATCTGGTACGGTGGATGAGGGACATCGAGGTGTTGCTGTGGACGTCGTCGTCGGGGAAGAGGCTCCGGCTGGGTGGCATGGAAGTTTCGTCGCGGGTTTTTGCGGCCTCGGTGTACGAATGGGTGGGCGGATGGGATGGCAGTGGGGAACCATGGCTTAGACGCGCTTGTCCGAAATGTGGGGTAAGTTACGAAAGTACCCCCAGCGATTTGAGGCGGTTCTTTTGGTTCAGCGGTACCACGGGCATTTCGTGTGTCAGGATTTCACAGGAGGTGGGAGTTTTCACGCGCGTTGTAATTTCGAAATAGCAAGGCGCGGGTTGAGATGGAGGGAGTTGTCGGAGCACAACGAGACAAAGATATATCTTAAATATTTCGGGCTAACAAGGCATGGGTTGAAGAAGCGGGACTTTCGTAGCACGATAGACAGAGATGCTAGCTTGAATTTTCGTCATAACAAGGCGCGCTTTGAAATTTCGGAAGAACAAGCTTAACATGTACCCAAAAAAGACAATTTGCACCTCAACACGCACAACACACACAAACACCATTTAGACTAGAGTAAGGTACACGTGCATTGCACACATGAGATTTGGCAACCAAATTATGAATAAATACCACATTATAGCATGCAAGATTTGAGTCATATATGCATGATGTAGATGTTCGTTTAATTCTTATAGTTCATTTCATTCAAAATCATCTAGTTTTTATAAGAAAGCTAATCTATTTTAAGATTCATGGAATTGTGCATCGTAAGACATAAAGTAAAAACAAATAATGGCAAATCATGTAGAAAAACATTTGGGCAATTCTGATACGGAATATTCTAGAACAAATAAGAACTGCCTATGTTTTGATGTTTGTGCATTATGCTTAAGTTCAACCATGGAGTCTTCTAGATTATACATGTGGCGAAATCTGGTGGAATCTAGATGATATCCAACGGCCAGCAGTGCTCAAATTTTCCATCTTTGGACCATCGGATTCGCCTCATCCAACGACCAACTTTCAAAGTTAAAGTTACCCGCACATAATATATAAAATATAATAAATATAGGGGTATAGATATAGATATGTGATGCAAAAGCCGCCCATCATCTCGAATTAGAATAGTGTGTCCATGCACGGATGCGATGTGGCCGTATGATATCTGCCATCGGTATCTCAAATTCAAATCAGTCTGACCTTGTTCAATGTGTATACATTACAGCATGCTCGTTTGCAAACCACACCGCGCAGATCTCCGTTATATTCATGCATGCATGGGTTTCAAACATCAGGATCTCTTATTCAAATATTTGAATTCAACTTTACATTGATTGTGACCTCACCAATTCAGCTATTCTTTTACACCCACACAATAGTCTTCTCTTTATAATTGTACCACTAACTTTCTCTCGTGCATGCATGCACACACACTACCAGTCGGCATTATCCATCGCACGCATGCAATCTTTTTCTTCAGGTCGGTCTGCCATGAAGGCACACACCAACACACGTCCCCCTCTCCATCATATCGGGCATTATTTATCTCTCAAGCGTGTGTGCGCAACGATCGATGTTCCTCTATATATGTGTGTATATAGCTAGGTCTTTCATAGTTTTCCACACAAACCGATCAATCGATTTATGCAGTGAGGTCTCACCCTCTTTCCCACGTCCACATCGATCAATCTATACCTCTCTATATAGGATTAACATATATAGCTAATACACCCACATTAATTATGTGTCCAACGTCCCCCTCTCATCATCCATGCCTTCCGCTTCATCTCTCAGACGCGTGCACAATGGCGAAGACAGGGGCAGTAAGGGCCCTGCCCCTCCCCCCCTAACATCACTATATATCAAGGCTAATATGAATGTGATCATTAGACAATTGCTGCTAAAAATGGTTTAAGTTCATGAATTGACCCTCCTCGTAAAGGATTAGCAATGCTTGGCCCCCTAGCTCATTTATTTTTCATGGCTTCGCCACTGCATGCATCAGCGCACGTGTTCGCCCTCTCTCTATAAATATCGATCTCACACTTGTGCATTCCTTCATAGTCTCTCTCCACTCGGCCCCTCGCACCATCTTCTAGCCCCCACCGGATTTTACCACATGTACAATCTAGCAGACTCCATGGTTGAACTTAAGCATAATGCACAAACCTCAAAACAATAGTGGTTCTATTTTGTTCTAGAATCTTCCGTATCATAACTACCCAAACTTTTTTCTAGTTGAATTGCCATTATTTATTTTTACTTTATGCTTTACAACGCACAATTCCATGAATCATAAAATAGATTAAGGGCTTCTTTGATTCAAAGGATTCTCAAAGGAATTTTGGAGGATTCTAATCATTAGGAATTTTTCCTATCTTGGTTGTTTGATTCGTAGGATTGTAAACCATAGGAATTTTTCCATATGATTCATTTGCACTAGATTTCATAGGAAACATCCCATCCACTCAAACCTCTTTGAAAGAATTCTGCGTTTTTTCTATGCACAATCAAACACTCGTACAATCCTGTAGGATTCAAGACGACATTCCACTATAATCCCATGTTTTTCCTATTCCCGCGTTCTTAGCTTTTTTATAAAAACTAATTGATTTTGAATGAGATGAACTATAAGAATTAAACAAAGGGCTACATCAGGCATATATGACTCAAAGCTTACATGATATAGTGTGGTATTTATTCATAATTTGGTTGCAAAATCTGATGCATGCAATACACGTGTACTGTCGTGGTTTTGTCACGGCAGATGTCCGAGAGAAAGGACTTAGTCATGGAGCCATCGCTATGGGTTAGCTTGAAGGGGTTAAAGCGGACACAAGGACGCAAGAGAGTTTATACTAGTTCGGCCCCTTCAATGAAGGTAAAAGCCTACTTCTAGTTGTGATGGAATTGATGGGTGTTTCGATGACTAGGGAGCGAATAAGCTTCGCCTATGTCTCGAGTCGTTGTCTGTCCTCCTTGAACCGCCGCCGGGTCGTCCCCTTATATACATAGGTGACGCCTGCCGGTTCAGAGAGTCCCAACACCGGTTCATACTCATATCCGGGTTGGTCTCTACTTGTTCCTAACTCATATTACAAGTATGTGCACAAAGCTGATGTACGGCTACAGGTTGTAAACCGACTACGGGCCCTGGGCCTTTATCTGCCTCTTTGAGCTTTAACACCTTTGAACTACTGATGGAGTTAATCCGGCCCATGTAGGCCGGTTTATGCCCAGTAGTAATATCCCCAACATTAGGCCTCAGATTGATTTGAACAGGTTCATGTCAATCCTTAGCAAAAATCTTCGTCTTCAACATCTTCTTGTAGTTGTTGAACCGCCGTGACGTCTTCTTCTCTGTTTGCTGTAAACCGGCGTGACATCATCTGTCATAAAGAAAACATCCATGATATCTTCTTGTTTAATAGATTCGCAATGACCGAGGTGACCGCCCTACTTCCAAAATCTGCGGTCCCTTGATTCCCGCGCCTGACACATGTCCTTTGCCTTATAAATAGGCCCGAAGGGTCATTTCTTTTCTTCCCTTCGTGCCCTTCCTCTTTGTCTTCCTCGCGTTGCCAGTCTTAGAGCTCCGCCGCCGCCGTCGTCTTCTGCATCACCCTTGGCCGCTGCATCAAATTGAACGCGCCAGAAAGCCGCGGCGACCTTCCGCGTTTTCCTCAGCTCTGGTAGGTCTTCTGTTCTTCTCAATATAGATCTGATCTAGGGCTTCGTGTTCTTGCGGTGTTCATCACTTGTTCATACTCATGTATTAGCTCCTGGATGCACATGTAAACCCTTGCTTTGTGTAGTGGTAACTTTCAGTATCCGCCGCTAGTTTCCTGCCCAAAACCATAGATCTCACATACACTTCTGCTCATTGATTCAATACTGTTCTGCTTTGATCTTCAACTATTTTTCTTATTTTCTGAACTTGCTTCAGATCCAATGCCGTAATAAGATCTTGTGAAACCTGTTTCTGCATACTTAACCATCCGCAATCTTAATTGCTTCAATGCTTAGGTCAGGCGGTTTAACCTTATAGAAAATTTTCCAAACCAGTATATGCCATTAGTCCCCTTGTTGAACCGCCAGATGTAGGTTGCTTCATGAAACTCCGGTTTAGATAGGGTTGTTTCCGATTTAACGTTATACATACCAGTGCATTTTAATCAATGCATTTTTGAACCGGGATCTTTTACCTTGTAGATTCCGTCATGGCCAAGCAAGTGTATGAGTGCAATTGGGTTCCTTCTCGCATCATAGAGGCTGAACTGGACGATTTAGTCCTGATTGGTGCTTTAGGCAGTAAGGATACAATCCATTGGAGGGCTCCTGGCAAAGAATGCCCTCCCTCACCTCGAGAAGGAGAGGTTGTTGTTTTCGTAGATCACTTAGCCCGGGGCTTTAAGCCGCCCGGTTCTAAATTTTCCCGGGATGTCTTAGCCGATTTCCAGCTCCATCCACAAGATACTGGCCCCAACTCTGTTACAAATATGTGTCACTTCCAAGTGTTCTGTGAAGCGTTCTTTCAAGAGGAGCCCACAGTGGAACTGTTCAGAGACCTGTTCCATCTAAATCGTCGTACTGAATTTACTGACGGCTCCAATACAGAGTTGGGTGGTGTGGCGATTCAGAAAAGGAAAGAGGTCACATACCCTCACGCAAAACTGCATAGCCACCCCAAAGAATGGAATCAGACATGGTTCTACTGCTAAGACTGTTGGGGAACGTAGCATAAATTCAAAATTTTCCTACGTGTCACCAAGATCTATCTATGGAGTCATCTAGCAACGAGGGAGGAGTGGATCTACATACCCTTGTAGATCGCGCGCGGAAGCGTTCAAGAGAACGGGGTTGATGGAGTCGTACTCGTCGTGATCCAAATCACCGATGATCCTAGCGCCGAACAGACGGCACCTCCACGTTCAACACACGTACGGAGCAGAGACGTCTCCTCCTTCTTGATCCAGCAAGGGGGGAGGAGAGGTTGATGGAGATCCAGCAGCACGATGGCGTGGTGGTGGAAGTAGCGGGATTCCAACAGGGCTTCGCCAAGCGCTGCGGGAGGAGGGAGATGTGTCATGGGAGAGAGAGGGAGGCGCCAGGGCTTAGGTATGGTTGCCCTCCCTTCCCCCACTATATATAGGGCCAAGGGAGAGGGGGGGGCGCAGCCTTGGCCCTTCCTCCAAGGAAGGGTGCGGCCAGGGAGGAGTCCATCCTCCCCAAGGCACCTCGGAGGTGCCTTCCCCTTTTAGGACTCTTCCTTTCCTTATCTCTTGGCGCATGGGCCTCTTGGGGCTGGTGCCCTTGGCCCATACAAGCCAAGGCGCACACCCCTACAGCCCATGTGGCCCCCGGGGTAGGTGGCCCCACCCAGTGGACCCCCGGGACCCTTCCGATGGTCCCGGTACAATACCGGTGACCCCGAAACTTGTCCCGATGGCCGAAATAGCACTTCCTATATATAATTCTTTACCTCCGGACCATTCCGGAACTCCTCGTGACGTCCGGGATCTCATCCGGGACTCCGAACAACTTTTGGGTTACCGCATACTAATATCTCTATAACCCTAGCGTCACCGAACCTTAAGTGTGTAGACCCTACGGGTTCGGGAGACAGGCAGACATGACCGAGATGACTCTCCGGTCAATAAACAACAGCGGGATCTGGATACCCATGTTGGCTCCCACATGTTCCACGATGATCTCATCGGATGAACCACGATGTCGAGGATTCGATCAATCCCGTATTCAATTCCCTTTGTCTAGCGGTACGATACTTGCCCGAGATTCGATCGTCGGTATCCCTATACCTTGTTCAATCTCGTTACCGGCAAGTCTCTTTACTCGTTTCGTAACACATCATCCCATGATCAACTCCTTGATCACATTGTGCACATTATGATGATGTCCTACCGAGGCCCAGAGATACCTCTCCGTTTACACGGAGTGACAAATCCCAGTCTCGATTCGCGCCAACCCAACAGACACTTTCGGAGATACCTATAGTGTACCTTTATAGCCACCCAGTTACGTTGTGACGTTTGGCACACCCAAAGCACTCCTACGGTATCCGGGAGTTGCACAATCTCATGGTCTAAGGAAATGATACTTGACATTAGAAAAGCTTTAGCATACGAACTACATGATCTTTGTGCTAGGCTTAGGATTGGGTCTTGTCCATCACATCATTCTTCTAATGATGTGATCCTGTTATCAATGACATTCAATGTCCATGGTCAGGAAACCGTAACCATCTATTGATCAACGAGCTAGTCAACTAGAGGCTTACTAGGGACATGGTGTTGTCTATGTATCCACACATGTATCTGAGTTTCCTATCAATACAATTCTAGCATGGACAATAAACGATTATCATGAACAAGGAAATATAATAATAACCAATTTATTATTGCCTCTAGGGCATATTTCCAACAGTCTCCCACTTGCACTAGAGTCAATAATCTAGTTCACATCGCCATGTGATTAACACTCACAGCTCACATCGCCATGTGACCAACATCCAAAGAGTTTACTAGTGTCACTAAACTAGTTCACATCATCATGTGATTAAGACTCAATGAGTTCTGGGTTTGATCATGTTTTGCTTGTGATAGAGGTTTTAGTCAATGGGTCTGCAACATTCAGATTCGTATGTACTTCGCAAATCTCTATGTCATCTTGTAGATGCAGCTACTACGCTACATTTGGAGCTATTCCAAATAACTGTTCTACTATACGAATCCAGTTTACTACTCAGAATAATCTGGATTAGTGTCAAAGTTTGCATCGGCGTAACCCTTTACGACGAACTCTTTTACCACCTCCATAATCGAGAAAATTCCTTAGTCCACTAGTTACTAAGGATAACTTTGACCGCTGTCTTGTGATCCACTCTTGGATCACTCTTGTACCCCTTGACCGACTCATGGCAAGGCACATTTCAGGTGCGGTACACAGCATAGCATACTGTAGGTCCTATGTCTTAAGCATAGGGGACGACCTTCGTCCTTTCTCTCTATTCTGCCATGGTCGAGCTTTAAGTCTTAACTTCATACCGTACAACTCAGGCAAGAACTCCTTCTTTGACTGATCCATCTTGAACACCTTCAAGATCATGTCAAGGTATGTGCTCATTTGAAAGTACCATTAAGCGTTTTGATCTATCCTTATAGATCTTGATGCTCAATGTTCAAGTAGCTTAATCCAGGCTTTCCATTGAAAAACACTTTCCAAATAACCCTATATGCTCTCCAGAAATTCTACGTCATTTCTGATCAACAATATGTCAACAACATATATTCATCAGAAATTCTATAGTGCTCCCACTCACTTCTTTGGAAATACAAGTTTCTCATAAACTTTGTATAAACCCAAAATCTTTGATCATCATCAAAGCATACATTCCAACTCCGAGATGCTTACTCCAGTCCCTAGAAGGATTGCTGGAGCTTTGCATACTTATTAGCATCTTTCAGGATTGACAAAACCTTCCGGTTTGTATCACATACAACCTTTCCTCAAAAAAACGTCGAGGAAACAATGTTTTGACATCATATCTGCAAGATTTCATAAATAATGCAGTAATTGCTAATATAATTCCAACAAACTCTTAGCATCGCTACGAGTGAGAAAGTCTCATCGTAGTCAACTCCTTGAACTTGTCGGAAAACATCTTAACGACAAGTCGAGCTTTCTTAATGGTGATACTTACCATCATTGTCTGTCTTCCTTTTAAAATCCATATGTACCTAACAGCCTTACGACCATCAAGTAGTTCTGTCAAAGTCTACACTTTGTTTCCATACATGGATCCTCTCTCGGATTTTATGGCCTCGAGCCATTTATCGGAATCCGGGCCCACCATCGCTTCTCCATAGCTCGTAGGTTCATTGTTGTCTAGCAACATGACTTCCAAGACAGGATTACGTACCACTCTGAAGTAGTATGCATCCTTGTCATCCCACGAGGTTTGGTAGTGACTTGATCTGAAGTTTCATGATCACTATCATAAGCTTCCACTTCAATTGGTGTAGGTGCCACAGGAACAACTCCCTGTTCCCTGTCACACACTAGTTGAAGAGACGGTTCAATAACCTCATCAAGTCTCCACCATCCTCCCACTCAATTCTTTCGAGAGAAACTTTTCCTCGAGAAAGGACCCGATTCTAGAAACAATCCCTTATTGCTTTCGAATCTGAGACAGGAGGTATACCCAACTGTTTTGGGTGTCCTATGAAGATGCATTTATCCGCTTTGGGTTCGAGCTTATCAGCCTGAAATTTTTTCACATAAGCGTCGCAGCCCCAAACTTTTAAGAAATGACAGCTTAGGTTTCTCTAAACCATAGTTCATCTGGTGTCATCTCATCGGAATTACGTGGTGCCCTATTTAAAGTGAATGTGGTTGTCTCTAATGCCTAACCCATAAACTATCGTGGTAATTCTATAAGAGACATCATGGTATGCATCATATCCAATAGGGTGCAGTTATGATGTTCGGACACACCATCACACTATGGTGTTCCAGGCTGTATTAGTTGTGAAACAATTTCCACAATGTCTTAATTCTGTGCCAAACTCGTAATTCAGATATTCATCTCTATGATCATATCATAGATATTTTATCCTCTTGTCACGATGATCTTTCAACTTCACCCTGAAATTACTTGAACCTTTCAATAATTCAGACTCGTGATTCATCAAGTAAATATACTCAACATCTACTCAAATCATCTGTTAAGTAAGAACATAACGATATCCACTACACGCCTCAGCACTCATTGGACTGCACACATCAAAATGTATTACTTCCAACAAGTTGCTTTCTAGTTCCATTTTACTGAAACCGAGGCTTTCAGTCATCTTGCCCATGTGGTATGATTTGCATGTCTCAAGTGATTCAAAAATCAAGTGAGTCCAAACGGTCCATTTGCATGGGGTTTCTTCATGCATATACACCAATAGACATGGTTCGCATGTCTCAAACTTTTCAAAAATGAGTGAGTCCAAAGATCCATCAACATGGAGCCTCTTCATGCATTTTATACCGATATGACTTAAGTGGCAGTGCCACAAGTAGGTGGTACTATCATTACTATCTTATATCTTTTGGCATGAACATGTGTATCACTATGATCGAGATTCAATGAACCATTCATTTTAGGTGCAAGACCATTGAAGGTATTATTCAAATAAACAGAGTAACCGTTATTCTCCTTAAATGAATAACCGTATTGCGATAGACATAATCCAATCATGTCTATGCTCAACGCAAACACCAATCTCGATGGTAGAGGGAGCGTGCGATGCTTGATCATATCAACATTGGAAACACTTCCAACACATATCGTCAGCTCACCTTTAGCTAGTCTCCGTTTATTCCGTAGCTTTTATTTCGAGTTACTAACACTTAGCAACCGAACCGGTATCTAATACCCTGGTGCTACTAGGAGTACTAGTAAAGTACACATCAACACAATGTATATCCAATATACTTCTATCAACCTTGCCAGCCTTCTCATCTACCAAGTATCTAGGGTAATTCTGCTCCAGTGGCTGTTCCCCTTATTACAGAAGCACTTAGTCTCGGGTTTGGGTTCAACCTTGGGTTTCTTCACTAGAGAAGCAGCTGAATTGCCGTTTCATGAAGTATCCCTTTGTGCCCTTGCCCTTCTTGAAACTAGTGGTTTCACCAACCATCAACAATTGATGCTCCTTGATTTCTACTTTTGTGGTGTCAAACATCGCGAATATCTCAAGGATCATCATATATGTCCCGGATATATTATAGTTCATCATGAAGCTCTAGCAGCTTGGTGGTAATGACTTCGGAGAAACATCACTTTCTCATCTGGAAGATCAACTCCCACTCGATTCAAATGATTGTTGTACTCAGACAATCTGAGCACAAGCTCAACAATTGAGCTTTTCTCCCTTAGTTTGCAGGCTAAGAAAATCATCAGAGGTCTTATACCTCTTGACGTGGGCACGAGCCTGAAATCCCAATTTCAGCCCTCGAAACATCTCATATGTTTCGCGATGTTTCAAAACGTCTTTGGTGCCTCAACTCTAAACTGTTTAACTGAACTATCACGTAGTTATCAAATCGTGTATGTCAGATGTTCGCAACATCCACAGACGACGTTCGAGGTTCAGCACACTGAGCGGTGCATTAAGGACATAAGCCTTCTATGAAGCAATGAGGACAATCCTCAGTTTACGGACCTAGTACGCATAATTGCTACTATCAACTTTCAACTAAATTTTCTCTAGGAACATATCTAAACAGTAGAACAGAAACGTGAGCCATGACTTAATTTGCGAAGACCTTTTGACTATGTTCAGGATAATTAAGTTCATCTTATGAACTCCCACTCAGATAGACATCCCTCTAGTCATCTAAGTGATTACAAGATCCGAGTCAACTAGGCCGTGTCTGATCATCACGTGAGACGGACTAGTCATCATCGGTGAACATCTTCATGTTGATCGTATCTACCATACGACTCATGCTCGACCTTTCGGTCTCTTGTGTTCCGAGGCCATGTCTGTACATGCTAGGCTCATCAAGTCAACCTAAGTGTTTCGCATGTGTTCCGAGGCCATGTCTGTACATGCTAGGCTCGTTAACACCCGTTGTATTCGAACGTAAGAATCTATCACACCCGATCATCACGTGGTGCTTCGAAACGACGAACTTTCGCAAAAGTGCACAGTTAGGGGGAACACTTTCTTGAAATTTTAATGAGGGATCATCTTATTTACTACCGTCATTCTAAGTAAACAAGATGCATAAACATGATAAACATCACATGCAATCAAATAGTGACATGATATGGCCATCATCACTTTGCTCCTCTTGATCTCCATCTTCGGGGCTCCATGATCATCATCGTCACCGGCATGACACCATGATCTCCATCATCATGATCTCTATCATCGTGTATTCATGAAGTTGTCTCGTCAACTATTACTTCTACCACTACAGCTAACAGTTAGCAATAAAGTAAAGTAATTACATGACGTTTATGTTGATACGCAGGTCATAAATAAATTAAGACAACTCCTATGGCTCCTGCCGGTTGTCATACTCATCGACATGCAAGTCGTGATTCCTATTACAAGAACATGATCAATCTCATACATCACATATCATTCATCACATTCTTTTTGGCCATATCACATCACATAGCATACCCTGCAAAAACAAGTTAGACGTCCTCTAATTGTTGTTTGCATGTTTTACGTGGCTGCTATGGGTTTCTAGCAAGAACGTTTCTTACCTACGCAAAACCACAACGTGATATGCCAATTGCTATTTACCCTTCATAAGGACCCTTTTCATCGAATCCGATCCGACTAAAGTGGGAGAGACAGACACCCGCTAGCCACCTTATGCAACTAGTGCATGTCAGTCGGTGGAACCAGTCTCACGTAAGAGTACGTGTAAGGTCGGTCCGGGCCGCTTCATCCCACAATGCCGCCGAATCAAGATTGGACTAGTAACAGTAAGCATATTGAACAAAATCAACACCCACAACTACTTTGTGTTCTACTCGTGCATAGAAACTACGCATAGACCTAGCTCTGATACCACTGTTGGGGAACGTAGCATAAATTCAAAATTTTCCTACGTGTCACCAGGATCTATCTATGGAGTCATCTAGCAACAAGGGAGGAGTGGATCTACATACCCTTGTAGATCGCGCGCGGAAGCGTTCAGGAGAACGGGGTTGATGGAGTCGTACTCGTCGTGATCCAAATCACCGATGATCCTAGCGCCGAACGGATGGCACCTCCGCGTTCAACACACGTACGGAGCAGCGACGTCTCCTCCTTCTTGATCCAGCAAGGGGGGAGGAGAGGTTGATGGAGATCCAGCAGCACGACGGCGTGGTGGTGGAAGTAGCGGGATTCCAACAGGGCTTCGTCAAGCGCTGCGGGAGGAGGGAGATGTGTCATGGGAGAGAGAGGGAGGCGCCAGGGCTTAGGTATGGTTGCCCTCCCTTACCCCCACTATATATAGGGCCAAGGGAGAGGGGGGGCGCAGCCTTGGCCCTTCCTTCAAGGAAGGGTGCGGCCAGGGAGGAGTCCATCCTCCCCAAGGCACCTCGGAGGTGCCTTCCCCTTTTAGGACTCTTCCTTTCCTTATCTCTTGGCGCATGGGCCTCTTGGGGCTGGTGCCCTTGGCCCATACAGGCCAAGGCGCACACCCCTACAGCCCATGTGGCCCCCGGGGTAGGTGGCCCCACCCGGTGGACCCCCGGGACCCTTCCGGTGGTCCTGGTACAATACCAGTGACCCCGAAACTTGTCCCGATGGCCGAAATAGCACTTCCTATATATAATTCTTTACCTCCGGACCATTCCGAAACTCCTCGTGACGTCCGGGATCTCATCCGGGACTCCGAACAACTTTCCGGTTACCGCATACTAATATCTCTATAACCCTAGCGTCACCGAACCTTAAGTGTGTAGACCCTACGGGTTCGGGAGACAGGCAGACATGACCGAGATGACTCTCCGGTCAATAACCAACAGAGGGATCTGGATACCCATGTTGGCTCCCACATGTTCCATGATGATCTCATCGGATGAACCACGATGTCGAGGATTCGATCAATCCCGTATTCAATTCCCTTTGTCTAGCGGTACGATACTTGCCCGAGATTCGATCGTCGGTATCCCGATACCTTGTTCAATCTCGTTACCGGCAAGTCTCTTTACTCGTTTCGTAACACATCATCCCGTGATCAACTCCTTGATCACATTGTGCACATTATGATGATGTCCTACCGAGTGGGCCCAGAGATACCTCTCCGTTTACACGGAGTGACAAATCCCAGTCTCGATTCGCGCCAACCCAACAGACACTTTCGGAGATACCTGTAGTGTACCTTTATAGCCACCCAGTTACGTTGTGACGTTTGGCACACCCAAAGCACTCCTACGGTATCCGGGAGTTGCACAATCTCATGGTCTAAGGAAATGATACTTGACATTAGAAAAGCTTTAGCATACGAACTACATGATCTTTGTGCTAGGCTTAGGATTGGGTCTTGTCCATCACATCATTCTTCTAATGATGTGATCCCGTTATCAATGACATTCAATGTCCATGGTCAGGAAACCGTAACCATCTATTGATCAACGAGCTAGTCAACTAGAGGCTTACTAGGGACATGGTGTTGTCTATGTATCCACACATGTATCTGAGTTTCCTATCAATACAATTCTAGCATGGACAATAAACGATTATCATGAACAAGGAAATATAATAATAACCAATTTATTATTGCCTCTAGGGCATATTTCCAACAAATACACCTCCCCTGCTGGTGAGAATCCCTTGCTTGGCTTTCGACCGGAGCGGCTCAGCAACACACACCCTTCTCCACAAAGATTGACTGCACAGGAGAGAAGTAAATATGCTCCTCATCTATCAAAGCTCAGAGCTTTTATGGCCAACGGTTTAACAGGGGTTGATCTTGCTTGCTGTTGGATATCATGGAGCATACTGCCTCTTAGTCTATGCTCCGGTTTGATGTGCCAGTATACTGATCGTGTTGATGACCCACTACGACACTCAAGACTCCAGCTCTCTGGTGAAGAAATCACAGAGGCTGTGCGTAAGATACTGAATGAATCGGAACACATCTGCGCCAGAACCGGCCTGCTTCCCTTCGGTGCCACCAACAAACCGCCAGCTGTAAGACTTTGACTTTTACCTTTACTGAATCTGTTATTGATATGTCTGGTCATTGTTTTTAATATCAGTGTCTGCATAATCAGGGCCATGATCCGTTTTGGAGCAAAAAAACTGACGCCGGAGAAGCCAGAAAAACCAGACAAACTGGAAAGAGCAGCCCGGCAAAAGACTAAAGTTGTGAAGAAGACTGCCCATATGAAAAGAACCACCGCCTCTTCTAATCCGACTCCTAACGATGAGGTTGATAATCCGGATTTTGAGGTAGAGCTTGACTCACTTGGTTTATTTTTCATGTGTCTTATTGATGATGATATTTGTCAGGATGATGTCGAAGCCAGCCACGCGGATGTTGCCGAGGTAATTATTCTCTCTTCCGATTCAGAAACCTTGCCTTCACAAAAAATCCGTCAGGCAAACCGGAAAGTTAAAATTTCTCATCCTCTTGCTTATTTGGATCCTAAACTTCTTATGAAGACCCAACAACACAAAGCTCGCCGCATCACCCGGCACAGCGGCCAGGTAGTTACCTCCGCCGGTTTACCGAACAGTCCGGTTCGGAAACGCCATTCCGAGGTCTCTAATTTGCTTGTCAGTGCTTGTCCTAAAGCGGGCTGCTTTCATCAACCTCTTACTCCATCTGAATCCAATTATCAGGTTACTTCCCACTCATCTTCTGGCGAGTCATCAGCTACTCAGCTCCCACCGCTCAAAACGGTGTTTGGGTAAGCTATACTTATTGCAATGTTTGCAGTACATTGCCTTAGAACATATTCTGTATTTGATTTTGTTATCCTTCTCAGGGCCAAACCTAGGCCAAGCAAGAAGGCCCGCCTGGACAAAGCGGCCGAAGAGGATGTCGTTCTTGAAGCGGACAAGACACCCAACGCTGAAGCGGCTATTCCTGAGGATATTCCCAACGATCCACCGCAACAAGATGATGATCTTATTGCAGAAGAGAGACCCACTTACACCTCAGATCCTACCCATCAGCCTACAGGTTCCATCCGGATTGAGGGCTCCACCGGTCCAGCAAAGCCTACTGACGAGCCAACAGCTCCAGTGCAAACCGGTGGTACCTAAGATGATGAGGTTGTCATTACTGGTACTGGCCATACTGAGCCAAAAAATCCTGTCGCTTTATCCAAACATTCTGCCAAGGAAGAACTTGCTGCCTTTGGTAAAGGCAAGTGGAACGCTGATCTGACGACTTACGCTGCTCTGAACGCCCAAGATATCCATTCCGGCTATCTAAACCGGCTCTATACCAGCCATGACTATGAAGCCGGGCTGGTTAACATGATGAAAGACAAATATGAGGTAATTTCCATATGCTCCTTCTTGCTTGTATGCTTCCATTCCTGACTCTCCTAGCCCCCAAGGGCCAGTTTGGAATATTCTGTCAAACCGGGACTTAAATAATATAAATCTTGTTGCTTTGAAATTTGCTGATGTAGCCCCCAAGGGCCGTTTCAACTTTAGCGTAGTTAAACCGGTACTTTAAGTAATTGAAACTGCCGTATCAGAATATATATGATCAAATAGCCATTAGCCCCCAAGTGCCAAGCTGAATACTTGTATTGATCTTGGGACTTTGTAAACAATCGAAAGATGAAGGGGTAAATCGGGGGCCGCTTTAGATCAAATATGCATTAGCCCCCAAGTACTAAGCGCATAACTTGTTATGTGGTTGGTACTTGAATCCTTCTACCAGTTTGCTGAAGCATATATCTGTATGCATGCAGGCGGAGCTGAAGACGAAGGAGAACCAAGTCATCGATCTTCAAGAAGCCCTGAAAACCCAACAAGCTGAAACCTCCAAAGCAAAAGAGGAATTGGCCAGTGCTTTAAGCACCATGGAACAACTTAAGGAAAACTTCAAAAAGAAACGGGCGGACTGGGCCACTGAGAAATCCGCTTTGATCAAACAAGCAGAGGATGCTGAGGCTGCACTAAAACCAGTGGCAGATGAACTGACCAGCATAAAGCGGCACGTGCATGCCATGACTGCTGCTATCTTTGGTAAGCCAGTTTTCCTACTGAATTGGCTCTGCCTTCTGACAAAGTCGCCGGCTTATTAACACTTTAGGGTATTTCAAGGACACGCATTGGTCACTTGGGGTCAGATGTACGGAAGAAGCTAAAGCCGCCTATACATTGGTTGAACAATTGTATACTGGTGCCCAGCGGATCATCTGTACCGCTTCTCACAACAAACCGGCGCCTACTTTGATTCAAGATACTCTGATGAAACTGTCGGTGCTTCCTGCCCGGATTGAAGAGCTAAAGAAATCTGCTGCTCGAACCGGCACAATCAATGCTTTAATCCGGGCAAAAGCCTGGGTGCCGGATTTTGATCCTGTCGAAGCGGCTCAGGGCTATCCCAGCTTGAAGGAAGACGGATCAGAATTCGGTGAAGCGGATCTGCGAGCGATAAACCGGGAGGTGCGTCCACTAGCTTGTCAGTTGGCTGAGGAAGCAGACTTGTCTCGTTATCAAGCGCAATATGACAGTCAGAACAAGCGAATAGCTGCGCCAATCCATGAATCGGAAAATCTGATTCCTCCAATCCGTAAGCATACTTACGCTCCCGATATTGACCCGTCCTTGCTGATCCACGATGAAGCTGTTTTTCAAGCATTAATGGGAATCAACTGGACAACTGTGGATTTCCAGCCATTGGGTAGGGATACGGAGGCTGAAGCGGCGCAGGACGACTCACAACCATCAGGCCAGGCTGGTAACCAACCTTGAACCGGACGCCGGTTTAAAACTGCCTCTTCTTCGCGAAAAACAATTATATTATTATGGGCACCATGTTGCCTTGTAATAGGCTAGCTGATACCTTTGATGTTGATATGCCTTCGTGCATAATTTGTTCTTCCTGTGGTAATGAACTTTCCAAAACACTTCCTGAAATGAAAAATTCGTCAAGTGCCAACGCGGTTGTACCGTCAGGCGGAATGATGTCTGCATATATGAAATCAAAACAAAATTTTAAGTATGACCAAATTTTGAGATACATAATACCTGCCGTCATTGAGTGTGACATTGGCTTGGCCAATCTTGAAGCGGAGTTTTGCAAACCCATACTGTTGGAGGAGATAACAGCTCCTGTATATATATGACGCTGGTTTACCATGTAAACCGTGCCGGGTTACGATAAATACCGTGTTACTCCATAAGAGGATGTTAACAACGCAGATTAAACCGGTCAAATAGCCTCCGGATTGACGTGAACTGTGTTCCGTCAATTGAATTTTTTTTGTCGGTTTAAGAAACACAATAAAAAGAAAAAAAAACCTTCAAAGAAAAGTATGAAGCAAAAGCAACGAAAAAAACGTTTGCCAAAAAAGACTTATTTAAGCTGATCAAATGGCGTAACCATGGCCAAACACGACCAAGCTCCCGTTAGGTGTAACTATGGTTCTAGTTAGCCAAGTCCCCAAGTGACTCTTGTGGCATTTTATGCCGACCAAATGGCGTGGTCATGGTTCGGGTTCGACCAAGCCCCCAAGTGATTCTGTGGCGTTAGGCCGATCAAGAGGCATGACTGGTTCAGACATGACCAAGTCCCCAAGTGATCTGGTGGATTTCGCCTATCAAGAGGCATGGTATTGGTTCGGACATGACCAATCCTCCAAGTGATATAACACGATGCTTTTAGCAAAGCGAACTCAAGGGGTAAACCGGAGGCCGCTTTAGAGCAACTCCGTGTAACCTCACATGATGTAAAAGAACAGATACCCCGCTTTAGCTGAGGTTCCAGTTTATTTTACTTAATCATAATATATACATTGTATGTACATAAGTATAGCCAATGGCTCAGTTATAGTAAGGCCGAAGATGAGCTATATTCCACGGCCTGCTAGTCTCCTCCTCTGATGTACGTGAGTCCTTATGCTCTCGAATATCGATCAGATAGTACGACCCGTTGTGCAGATTCTTGCTGACCACGAAAGGCCCCTCCCAAGGTGGGGATAGCTTATGCATATCAGTCTAATCTTGGATGAGCCGAAGCACCAAATCTCCTTCCTGGAAGGCTCTGGTTCTGACTCGGCGACTGTGATAACGACGAAGATCCTGCTGGTAAATCGCCGACCGGGCGGCTGCGATGTCACGCTCTTCATCCAACCGGTCCAAAGCATCTTGTCGTGCTGTCTCGTTGTCTGCTTCAACATAAGCCGTGACACGAGGTGAGTCATGACGGATATCGCTGGGGAGAACCGCCTCCGCTCCATAAACCATGAAGAACGGTGTGTATCCTGTTGATCTGTTGGGTGTTGTATTGATGCTCCATAACACAGATGGTAATTCTTCTACCCAACAACCCGGCGTTCTCTGCAAAGGAACCATGAGCCGGGGCTTGATGCCTCTCAAGATCTCTTGATTAGATCTTTCTGCTTGACCATTGGACTGTGGATGTGCCACTGATGAAACGTCGAGCCAGATGTGCTCCCGTTCGCAGAACTCCTTCATAGCACCTTTGGATAAATTGGTACCATTATCTGTGATAATACTGTGCGGAAAGCCAAACCGGAAAATCACCTTTTTGATGAACTGAACTGCAGTGGCCGCATCACACTTGCTAACAGGTTCTGCCTCCACCCACTTTATAAACTTGTCCACCGCCACCAGGAGGTGGGTCTTCTTATCTTTGGACCTTTTGAAAGGCCCAACCATATCTAGCCCCCAAGTCGCAAATGGCCAAGTAATTGGAATCATCCTCAATTCTTGAGCCGATACATGAGCACGTCTTGAAAACCTTTGGCAACCATCACATCGTCTGACCAGATCCTTCGCATCAGCATGAGCAGTTAACCAATAGAAACCATGGAGAAACGCTTTGGCCACCAGAGATTTTGAACCGGCGTGGTGACCACAATCTCCTTCGTGGATCTCCCGCAAAATTTCACGGCCTTCTTCAGGAGACACGCAACGTTGAAAAGCTCCTGATACACTGCAATGATCGCCGGACTATCTGCCGGGCTAGAATCTCATCTTCTGGCAACTCGCCCCGGTTCTTGTACGCCAGATAAGGAAGCGTCCAATCCGGAATAACATGGAGAACTGCCACCAATTGAGCCTCCGGATCAGGAATGGCCAAATCCTCTTCACCAGGGATCTTCACCGACGGGTTGTGTAGCACATCCAGAAAAACATTGGGTGGGACCGGTTTGCGCTGAGAGCCTAACCGCCTTAAAGCGTCCGCCGCTTCATTTTTCCGCCGGTCCACGTGGTCCACCTGATAGCCCCTGAAATAACCTGCAACAATATCCACCTCACGATGATATGCTGCCATGAGTGGGTCCTTGGAGTCCCAAGTGCCAGACACTTGCTGAGCCACAAGGTCTGAATCACCGAAGCACTTAACTCGACTTAGATTCATCTCCTTAGCCATCCGAAGACCATGGAGCAAGGCTTCATACTCAGCTGCATTGTTAGTACAAGGGAACATTAAATGGAGAACATAACAAAACTTATCTCCTCGTGGGGAAGTTAATACGACTCCAACCCCCGAGCCTTCCAACTACCTGGATCCGTCAAAATGGATGGTCCAATACGTATGATCCGGATTTTCTTCAGGTGCTTGCATTTCCGTCCAATCATTGATGAAATCAACAAGTGCTTGAGACTTAATCGCTGTCCGAGGCACATATTTCAAACCGTACGGCCCCAGCTCTATAGCCCACTTTGCAATCCGGCCAGTTGCTTCCCGGTTCTGAATGATATCTCCCAAAGGAGCAGAACTGACCACCGTAATTGGGTGCCCTTGGAAGTATTGCTTAAGCTTCCGGCTTGCCATAAAAACTCCGTACACCAGCTTCTGCCAATGCGGATACCTTTGCTTGGACTCAATGAGTACCTTGCTGATTTAATAGACCGGACGTTGAACCGGATGCTCCTTACCTGCCTCCTTTCATTCCACCACAACAACCACGCTGACCGCACGAGCATTAGCAGCAACATATAGCAGTAACGGCTCCTTGTCAATGGGAGCAGCGAGCACAGGCAGATTGGCCAATTGTCGCTTTAAGTCCTCAAACGCTTCATCAGCAGCAGAACTCCAGACGAACTGATCCGTCTTCTTCAACATCTGATACAAAGGGATCGCCTTCTCACCAAGGCGGCTGATAAACCGGCTTAACGCGGCAATCCGGCCTGCCAGGCGTTGAACATCATTGATACACTTCGGTTTAGCCAGGGAGGTGATGCTTGTGATCTTCTCCCGATTAGCCTCAATTCCCCTGTTGGACACCAGAAACCCCAATAACTTGCCCGCCGGTACACCAAAGACACACTTGTCCGGATTAAGCATCATCTTGTACGTCCTTAGGTTATCAAAGGTTTCCTTCAAATCATCAACTAGAGTCTCCTTCTCCCTGGATTTAACCACGATATCATCCACGTAAGCATGTACATTACGGCCAATCTGCTTGTGAAGACAATTTTGTACACACCGTTGATAAGTTGCCTGGGCACTTTTGATCCCAAAGGGCATAGACACATAGCAGAAGGCTCCAAAGGGAGTTATGAATGCCATCTTCTCCTGGTCCTTAACCGCCATTTTGATCTGATGATAGCCAGAATATGCATCCAAAAAACTTAAATGCTTACAACCCGCCGTAGCATCAATGATTTGATCAATACGGGGAGGGCAAAAGGATCTGTTGGACAAGCTTTATTAAGATCTATGTAATCCACACACATACGCCAGGTGCCGTTTTTCTTAAGGACTAGCACCGGATTGGCAAGCCACTCAGGGTGAAAAACTTCAACAATAAAGCCAGCTGCTAAGAGCCTGGCCACCTCTTCTCCAATCGCCTTACGTCTTTCTTTGTTAAACCGGCGGAGGAACTGTTTCACCGGTTTGTATTTAGGATCCACATTAAGTGTGTGCTCAGTGAGTTGCCTCGGTACACCTGGCATGTCAGAGGGCTTCCATGCAAAAATGTCCCGATTCTCACGGATGAACTCGATGAGCGCGCTTTCCTATTTTGGATCCAAGTTGGCACTAATGCTGAACTGCTTGGATGAATCGCCAGGTACGAAGTCAACAAGCTTAGTTTCTGCTGCCGATTTGAACTTCAGGGCCGGATCATGCTCCATAGTTGTCTTCTTCAACGGATTCATGTCTGCCGGATCAACATTGTCCTTATAGTACTTCAACTCCTCGGTGGCACAAACCGACTCTGCATAAGCCGCATCTCCTTCCTCGCATTCCAAAGCGATTTTGCGGCTTCCGTGAACCGTTATTGTCCCCTTGTGACCCGGCATCTTGAGCTGCAAATACACATAACAGGGCCAAGCCATAAACTTGGCGTATGCCAGACGCCCAAACAGGGCATGATATGGACTTTGGATTTTCACCACTTCAAACGTTAATGTCTCCGACCTGGAATCATGATCATCCCCAAAGGCTACTTCAAGAGCTATCTTACCAACGGGATATGCTGATCTGCCAGGCACTACACCGTGGAATACTGTATTGGATGGTTTGAGATTCTTATCTGTAAGTCCCATACGACGGAAGGTCTCGTAGTATAGGATGTTAATGCTGCTCCCTCCATCCATGAGCACCTTAGTGAACTTATAACCTCCCACCTGAGGCGCCACCACCAGAGCCAACTGACCTGGATTATCGACCTGGAGTGGGTGATCCTCTCTGCTCCATATGATTGGCTGTTCAGACCAACGTAGATAACGGGGTGTGGCCGGTTCAACAGAGTTGACCGCCCGCCTCTAAACCTTCCGGTCTCGCTTGTCCAAGCTAGTGGTAAAGACATGGTACTGCCCATTACTCAACTGCTTTGGGTTGCTTTGGTAACCTGACTATTGCTGCTGTTGGTTGTAACCACCCTGGTTGTTCTAGCTATTTTGACCATTATGTCTGCCCGGATTACCATTAAATTCTGAACCGGAACTTCCTCCACCCTAACCCGGCCCGGACCCTGAGCCACCGCCAGATCCGTGATCATACCGGAAATTATTAGAATTTTTGAACTCCTGCATAATAAAGCAATCCTTCCAAAGGTGGTTTGCTGGCTCCTCCTTCGTCCCATGTCTTGGACAGGGCTGGCTTAGCAGATAGTTCAGGCGGTTTGGGTTGGGGTTGGGCGCTCCACTACGATTTTTCGGCCTACCCTTGCACCGCTGGCCATTGTCCTGTACGTTGGTATTACCCACAAAATCCATGTTGCCATCCACTTTACGCTTGCCTCCTCCGCCATTGCCTACCCAGTGATGTTGCTGACCTTTGGAGCTGCTGTTCTTCTTCCCCTTCCCTGTCTTGTCATCATCAGATTCAGGATCCTTGGTACTATCAGAATCATCATATTTTACCAAAGCGGCCATGAGGGTCCCCATGTCGGTGCAATGACGCTTCATCCGTCCCAATTTCAACTTCAGGGGCCCAAACCGGCAGTTGCCTTCTAGGGTTAACACTGCGGTGTCAGTGTTGATGCGGTCTGAGGAGTGCAACACTTGTGAAACCCGGCGCACCCAATGAGTCATTGACTCTCCTTCCTCCTGGACGCATGCAGCTAAGTCCACTATCGACATAGCCTGTTTACAGGTATCCTTGAAATTGTTGATAAACCGGGCTCGTAATTGGGCCCATGAACTGATAGAATTAGCGGGCAATCTTTTTAACCAAGTACGGGCCGTTCCTTCAAGCATCATGGTGAAGTATTTCGCACACGCCGTGTCATCCACATCAAGCATCTCCATGGCCATCTCATAGCTCTCTACCCATGTCTCTGGTGGTTGATCCGCCGTATAATTTGGTACCTTGCGTGGGCCCTTGAAATCCTTGGGCAAGCACATGTTGCGTAAAGCGGGGATGAGGCAAGGCACCCCCAAAGAACTAGAGGTAACACCAGGTTCAATCGAAATGGTTGGACGAACCGGCGTGAGCTGCCGAGCCTGATGCTGTGCGGCTAACTCGGCCTCCCTACGCGCTCGGGCCCGGTTCACCACTTCCCGAGCGTCATCAGCACCACCGTCGGGTTGTTGTCCCGAGGTGCCCCACGTCGTTCATTACTCGACACTGCCGGTTCATCCATATGTCTGCTATAGCTCCGGCTTGGATGAGGGGTCGAGTGGATTCGGTCGTGGCTGTACGAGTATGCTTCCTGTTGGGCCAAAGCAGTCCTCAGAAGTTCCTTGACCCGCCGTGTCTCTACTGCCTGTGGCGAGTCACCTTCAATTGGAATGGCCTCCAGCCGTGCAGCAGCGGCAACAAGATTGTCCATTGGGCTGGAGTAGTGACCCGGGGGTGTTAAAGCAGCCTGAGGTACAACGGTGTTTTGACGAGGCGGGTCGATCTGATGAGGCTGAACCGGTGCACCGGTCCCAGGGGCTTCTGCCCAGTTCCCCTCTAGCGGATTGCCGGCTCTTGGCCCTGGAGTGTTGAAAAGGTCTCTGGCCTCGAAAATCGGAGGTAAGCGGGACCGGTGCTTCCTCCTCATGACTTCATGTGATGCGCTCTAGTCTAACATAAGCCTGTACGTCTAAAGCAGCCCGCTCTGCGGCCATCCTGGTGTCCTCAGCCGCCAGATCCACCTTGGCCTGGGTGATCTTTTCCTTTACCTTTGCAATCTCCGTATTGTGAACGTCCTGATCTGGCGGATTAACTTCCGCCATAAGCACAGCCAACGCATCAAATAGCTCTGATAGAACCTGAGCCGGCGGGCGCACAGGGCCTCCTGCCCCGGCGGCCGTTGCTGCTGCTGAACTGGAAATCGTTGCCGCAGCTGTCGAAGAATGAAGCGTTGCTTGTGTTCCGGCCATGAATACTCCAACCCGGTTGGGCAGATCAGAGGGGTCCGGAATACTGTCGCCATCGGAATAGCTCCCAATCCGGCCATCTCGTAGCTGATAAAGAGATTCAGTTTCTCCGGTCGAAGATTCGTCACCGGAACAAATGATAGTCGCCCCATGAAATCCCGATCCGTCCTCATGACTTCCTCCATGGATGACTCCCACGAAGGCACGCTTCATGGCCGGTTTAACCCGGGCGGATTGCGCATGCTGAGCCGTCTCGACGAGGTCGGTGCAGATGTCTGGCTCAGGGCCCGGTTCACCGATCTTCCCAATGAAAACGTGAATGCTACCAAAGGGGACCCGGTACCCGTACTCAACTGAGCCGGCCTCAGGGCCCCAGCCTGCATCGTCGATGTAGAGCCTGCCGCGACGACTCTTAGTCATCCGGCCTACAGCATAGCCCTCGAGTCCTTGAAAGCGGCCCTCCAAGAACCGGAAACCATCGTGCGATAGCCCCACGGTGGGAGCCAACTGTCGTGGTTTTGTCATGGCAGATGTCCGAGAGAAAGGACTTAGTCGTGGAGCCATCGCTACGGGTTAGCTTGAAGGGGTTAAAGCGGACACAAGGATGCAAGAGAGTTTATACTAGTTCGGCCCCTTCAATGAAGGTAAAAGCCTACTTCTAGTTGTGATGGAATTGATGGGTGTTTCGATGACTAGGGAGCGAATAAGCTTCGCCTATGTCTCGAGTCGTTGTCTGTCCTCCTTGAACCGCCGCCGAGTCATCCCCTTACATACATAGGTGACGCCTGCCGGTTCAGAGAGTCCCAACACCGGTTCATACTCATATCCGGGTTGGTCTCTCCTTGTTCCTAACTCATATTACAAGTATGTGCACAAAGCTGATGTACGGCTACAGGTTGTAAACCGACTACGGGCCCTGGGCCTTTATCTGCCTCTTTGGGCTTTAACACCTTTGAACTACTGATGGAGTTAATACGGCCCAGGTAGGCCGGTTTATGCCCAGTAGTAATATCCCCAACATGTACCTTACTAGTACTTCGAGTATGTGCAAAACACGTAAATTAGAATACCAATGGCACGCTACACAATGTCTCTCTTACAGTTCATGAAGCCACGTGGCACATGTGTAGGCATTGTCGCGACCTCCTTGCATGGATTGATCATAGTGACGTGTTGTTGGTTCCAGAAGAATGTACTCGTCCTCCCTGAGCCATACTGGCGGTACATGCACGAAGCGAAGATGTGCATGCACGCCATGCACGCACTCATTCCTCGCACGCACACGTGGGTACACGGGCAGACGCAATTTTGTACCAAGATCCACCCCATGTGATAATTTGACGCGTGTAAAGTCGTTCACTTCATTGATGGTCAATTAATACAGCGCATGCAAACTGAGTGGACGTGAGGGCGGAAGAAAGACATTATTACTCCACTGCGCGCATGCGAGTAGTTAAATCATGGGTTGCTAGTAGTACTTCTATTGGTCTCCTTCGTATTTTGTGCCAATTTTTGATAGTAACATAATATTTACGCATTTGAGTGGTGTAGCCTTGAAATTTATGTTCCGCTAAACTCATCGGGAGCCGTTTCATGCCTCAAAACCAAAACTATCAATTAATCTTTACCTTGTTCCCATCACATTCGAAAGCCTGCTCACACCTACTAGTAGTACGTACCAAACCTAAATGTGTTCCCACCATGTAGGTATTAGTACTAGTGCTAGTACTTAGGTTATAAAAAGGGGAACTACCTAATCAAAAATCACTCTACCTTTCCTCCTCATAAGTGCTTCTTCTTCGTCCGTCGTTGCCATGGCCGGTGAGCAGAGCTCTAGGTCGAGAACTACTCGTAACAAGGGAGCGGCAACCAAGGCCGCGGAAAAAAAAGAGGGCTCGCCGCCACATAGAGACCTCGAAAGATCTCTCACGGGCAGGCGATGGCTCCCAGGAGCGCCCTAGCCGCGGAGGCGAACATGCCGAGCCGGCGGAGCTGGAGTCATTATCGCTCGACGGCATGCCCGATCAGCTCAATAAGCAGAAGGAGTTCATCCGAGGCTTGATGGAGTTGCTGAAGGAGAGCCTCGACAACATGCCCGCTGAGCTCAATCAACAGGGGGAGTTGACCGCCGGCTTGGTGATGCTGCTGAAGAAGAGCATTGCCTCGGAGAAGAAGGCGACCAGCGAAATCCTGCGACTTCGGGAGGACAATGCGAAGCTCTGCCACGAGATCAACCTGTTGAAGGAGAAGAATGCCGGCTGGAAGAAGCTGCATGAGAATAGTAGTTCCTCGATGAAGATGTTGCAGGCCCTCGCCATGGAACAGAAGGAAGAGTTGGCGAAGCTCCGCATCGAGCACCCGGCTGCTGTCAAGGTACGTAATATGGCCGTGGAACAGATGATGAAGGCTCGCGTCGAGAAATGCCGCGTCATGGACACAATGATGAAGATGGAGGAGGAGACGTGCAAGGAGATGGAGGTCGTGGAGGTGATGAAGAAGCAGTTACGACTCTGCGGCGAATTAGATCATTTGGGGTGATAATCTTCCTTCTTCTTTTGCTCCTGTGTTTCTTCTTTTGCTTCGGGTGTTTCGCCGCACGTGTCACGTTCTCTGTCAGGCATGAATAGAACAATGTTTTTTTGAGGGAATGAATAGAACAATGCTAACAATGAGATGACTAGCAAATTAGATCATTTTTTATCGCCATATGGCACTGGGCTACCGTGTTTCGTGTGCCTCCATCGCAGTACTACACCAGTGGAAAACTTGAGTATACCGCACGGTTCTTTGCTCCTCCTTGATCAGGTCGTCGGCGAATTTATACGAGCAGTCAAATCACAAGGCCCCGCCTTCCAGCAGTAATGAGCCGTCAAATCACAAAGGCCCTCGACTCTCGTGAAACCGACCAAGCTAGACTGCCCCGCCCTCTAGCCTTTTAAAAAATGTATACTTTTGTACAACAGTAGTATCGATGGATTGCGCCATGGAGCAAAACTTGAAATTAAAAAAAAGGTGGTACATATAGAGAGCGCTCGTCGCCAAATTATGCATATAGTACTATTAAAAAGGCTAGTCACAATAATGGTGTCCAGCACAACCCACCTCTCAAATAAAACTAAGAGGGTGCTTGGATACGTTTTAGTCCCATGACTAAAAGTAGTGGGACTAAAACATGCTAGCCTCACCCATGCTTGGATCCAAATACTAAAAAGGCTAAAATCAAGTTAATGAGCATTTATTATCCTCCAAACCCTCCTATCCAGAACTCGCCTGTGTTAAAGGAGAGGAGTTAAATGAGTAGAGAGAGGACTAATCCACATTTTAGTAGGGGTACCCCTGACTAAAAAAATTTAGTCTCAAGACTAGTTTTAGCCCCTCTTTAGTCAGGGGTGCTTGGAACTTTAGTCTCTTAAAGAGACTATTTTTAGTCAGACTAAAATAAGTCCCTTGGATCCAAGCACCCTCTAAGCATCCTGGAATTCTTTGACAAAACTAAGCACCCTGAAATTCTTTGACAACTAAACTGCTGGCTATATGATGTTGGCCATATATATTGTACGTATATAATGTGAAGAAACGAGTGGTAGTACTATACCAACTAAAAGATCAAATGTAAGAAATACTAGTATGTACGTACTGAAGAGTTAAAGTAACAAGAAGAAACATAACATAGTTCTGCTGGGGGCTCAACACAACACACCCCTCAAATTCAATTAAGCACGCCTGAAATTAAACTTTGCAAATATTCCGGTAGAAACTGCATTAGAACCACCATGAGCAACGACACTGCCACCTTACTCGGAGTCCTCGTCCACTCCTCGACTTCATCCTTGTCCCTGTTCCTCTTGGCCGATACTTCTTTGCTTGAACCGCACACCTGGCTGTTGCTCTTCATCCAACCCTTGTAGATATTGAAGCAAAGGTAGCCATCCATTGCAGCATTGTGGATGTGGTCTATATCTAGTAAATTCCGCTGCCATGCATGACGATGAAACACGTAATGAGGTTTCTCCAGTTTACCGTACGAAGGATGAACCATGGCCCCTGCCAGGGTCAGCATTGAAGGCTGACGAGAGGACACCAGCCGATTCTTCTAGAGGTCGAAGGTGTTGCCTACAACGAGGCCTATCCGATGCAGGACTTCTTTGTCATTACCAAAGTCTATAGTAATGAATTTGACTAGGTTGCTCTCGAGGAAGTCCTTAAAATCCTGGCACTCAACGTCGGCATGGCATATGTGGTAGACCAAGCATAAGTCATGCACGCAAACCTGGATCACGGCGGGCTTCTTCCTCTCTTCGTCCTTTAGATCCTTCTCTCGTCCTAGGACTGTGGTGTACTCAACATCTAGCCCAGCGACCCACTCATCATCTGAGTCTTCGAACATGCGTCTGAAGCGAGAAAGGCATCCTTTCACCATCGCGGAAGAACGGGTGTAGATGACGTCGAACTCATCGATGGTGATGGTTCTAACCTTGTACTCACCGCCAATCGTGGAGATTTGGGACGCCATGGATTTGGGAGGATGGTTAGGATTAGTGGAACTGCCATAATGTGAATGGACGGGACGACTAGGAGCGAACCGCCATAGTATTGAAGGACGAGTGGGGACGAGTAGGAGCAAACTGCCAGCGTGCGAACAGCAGGGTAGTGGCTTTCCATTCTCCCATGATACGAGCTTCTGAGAGCCCTTGGATCTGAGATCGAACGGTTGCATGGCGTGATTCTAGACCTATGGGTGAATATCCTATCCTGGAGGGTTATTCTGCAAATTTTCAGCAACTTAGCATGCGACTGTTTGATCTCAGATCCAAGGGCTGCCAGCAGCCCGTATCATGGTCGCGCCTACCATGACCGTCGCGTCGCTCGCGCGGTCGCACCCTTGGAGATTTAACACGGTGCGTTAGGCTATCTGATGTTGGCATGTCATACATAGTCATCACTTAGTCACTCATACTACAAGAAGGTTGGCTATAAGTGTATTTGTTTACTCCTCTCTATCTCTTTCTTCGTACTCAAGGAAGAAACGGTGCTAAGCACGTGTATTTATTGCATTTGCCAAGGAGTGACCTCTTCCAATGAAATGGTGTTGCTAAGTTTGCTTCATTTAATTAGCTATAGACTCAAAATTGTCTTTTCACCTGGGTACACCCGCTTAGCACCGTTTCTTCCTTGGGTCACCAAACTAGTCTCTCTCTTCTTGATTAACTTGCCACATCAGACTTTATGCTTATGTGGCAAGCTTATGCACCTGTAGGAGCAAGTAAAAGTAAGTACAATAGTGCGCTTTACATGGCATTTTTGCTTATGTGGAGGAAAGAGAGGCAAGGAAAAAGTGGAGAAGTGGGCTCTCATGCAAGAGCCAGCCTCTACTACATGGTGGAGCATTGGGAGAGGCACCTATATGGAGGTGGTCAGGAATCTGGCAGACTCACACCGATCGTAGCGCCGCAGTTAAAATGATAATGGCAAGTCAAATCATGGGGCCCCACCTGTCCAGCAGTAACTCGCTGTCAAATCACATAGCCCTACATTTGCAGCAGCCTACTCCCTCGTCTTCGTGTCTTTGTCGAACCGACTAGGCGGAACTGCCCCGCCGCCTACCGCACGGGAAAAGCCCCGCCCTTGACTTTTAAATAGTATACATTATTACTAATTTTGTATACATGGATTGCGCCCGTGTCATGGAGCAAAGCGTCTAGAAAACGGAGGAGAGACGGTGGTCTTGCAATAGAGAAGAGGGAGAGGCGAGACGGTGGTTTTGGAATGGAGATGATGGAGAGGAGAGGAGGTGGTTTTGCAATGGAGAAGAGGGAGAGGAGCGTGCGGCAGCGATTTAGGATTGGACGAGAGGGCCAGCGCGCTCTGACTGGATCAAAATCAAAATCAATTTACCCTTCAATTAAGAAAGCGACCCCACATTAACTAGTCTCCCTTTTATTCTGGGTCATAATTGACCATGATTTTCGCACATAAAATATATGTTATACGTTGTATACAAGGCCACTATCAAAATTACAATTTGCAACTATACAAGGCCACTAACATTAATCGAGGCAAAATTGATGGCATTTGCCTCGTACTACCACCCGAGGACATTAATATCCCTTGTGTGCATGCGGGAGTGACAAGGTTAGCTTGCATTCCCAACATTAATCAACCAATGAGGAGTGAGAGGGTTGGCTTGTTGTTCTTGGGAGAGAAAAACCACATTAATTAACACGACAATCAAGGTGACAAGCTAGCTTACAACATTGACTTAAACAAAGCATTGATTTTTACCTTGGTACCTGTAATATGAGTTTGTGGCCTTGTATACAAAAATGGAGGGAGTATAATTTGAAAGTACATTCAGATACTAACCAAACGATACAATTTTTGGTGACATGCATTCACATTTTGCTTGTAAAATACAGTACATGGTCAAAATTTGACCCAAAATACGCGAAACAACAAAAAAATACTTCCAAGACTAGTGCCGCTCTTCCGCTCTTCTCCTCTTAAACCACCGCCGCTCCTCTCCTGTTCCAATCTAAATGCAGCGCCGCTCCTCTCCTCTTCCATTTCAAAACCACCGCCCCTCCTCTCCTGTTCCAGTCCAAAACCAACGTCGCTCCTCTCCCGTTCTAATCCAAAACCAGCGCTGCTCCTCTCCTCTTCCATTCAAAAACCACCTCCGGCGAGTGAAGGTGCTGTGGAGAAGTAGATCGATGGAGGAGTACAACCGATACGTGAGGATCGCAGACGGCGACCCTGTGAAGCTAGCTAGGATGTTGGAGATACAGTCTAGGTTTGACAACAAGGACCAACTAGCGGTGACAGCGACATTCATGGCCAAATATCTGCAACAGAGCGAAAAGGCGGCGATACTCCCGGAGGGAGTCGCGCCGGAGTACATAGAGCTGCTCGTGTGGGCCATGGAGCAAACAGATTCACCGAATCCGATCGTGAGGGAGCGGTGGTGGGAGTATCGATCCTAGATGGAGCATCCACCAGAGATTGAAGGATCGAGCATCTACAGGGTGTCATTTGTGAGGGTGTCCTGCCAGAGCGAGCCGGTGGAGTCTTCATCGACCGAACCCAACTGCAAGAGGAGAAAAGCAGTTGGCCCGACGACGCTTCCCCGCCATCATCTCCCTCGCCGTTCACATCGTCTCACGGGGCGGCTGTCTGCCGCCGAGGAATAGGAGGGGGATACCCCCCCCCCCAGCCCAATAGTCGGGCAGGTTGTGAATTGTCAGGAGGAGCTTAGGGTTGTCAGTATTTGCAGGTTGTGAATTGTGTTTTGTGTTGTGTATGAGAGTACTTTCAGATATGAATGTCTTTTGAATTTTAGATTTGCAGTATTGAGCATATGAAGTATTTTATGAATTCTAGATATCTATTTTTAGCTCTTAAAAAATGTAGTTTCGTAGGAGTATAAAAGTGCAGACAATGTGATTCTCAGAGAAGAAACTGCAAGTTTCAGTTTCAGATAAGAAACTGCAAGTTTAGTTTCAGATAAGAAACTGCAACTTTCAGAGGCAGAGCATTTATATTAACACGGCCTTTTCAAACAGGGTTAACATCATGTTGGAAGTTTTATTCATGGTCGAAAATGGAACTCCCAGCCAGTTAACATCATGCTGATCAACATTCATGCATAGCACATCTTCATATGATGCACAGTCAAAATGCCCACACAATGTCGAGTGAGCGAAACACAGAGACAATGAGGGACGAAGTTTTGGCAAGTGTTGGACGTGGTTTTAGGCTGCCCCGTCTAGGCTTTCATTTTTAACATGCGCAGCCCACGTCCTCGGATGGGAGGTCCATAGGCCTGTTAGTATTTTCTTAGGGCCGTCATGTATCGACCGGCCTATGGACCTCCCATCCGAGGTTTTATTTTTGGCAGCCCAATTTATGTATTTTTTTGAAGAAAACGCAGAGGTCTGTTCTATTTTTCTATATAAGAATAGGAACGCCAGGTCCAACTTACGTTTCCCATCTAACTATATTATATATATTTAAATTATTTTATATATTGACTGTTTAGTTCACATAATTAGCAAATAGATGACCGCTCTCGCGATCCCCTTCGCCCCCGCCACCACCTCCACCCTCGCCACCGCCCCCGCCACTACCTCCACCCTCGCCGCCGCCATAGATCTTGCCGCCACACCCCGCCTCCTAACTCCGGGCGCGCCTGCCCCCCTCAGCAAGTCCGCTCGCACGCCCCATGGAGTCGCCGGCCATATCCACGGGGGAATGGCTGGAAGACAGGCAGATGTACAAGATGCATCTCCCACATGTCTACAAAGCCTTCCCGCAGATGCTCCAGCCGCTCGACTCTGTTGCGCCGGCGGTGCTGCGGAAGACTCGAGGAGGAGATGGAGGGAGCGGGCGATGCGGATCCGTGACGATGCTCTCTCCTGGACCCAGTGCACGCGTGAATGGAGGGAAGAAGAGGAGGAAGCTGCGAGGGAGGAAGCCAAGGAGGGACCGAATCCGTTCTCTCACTCGCGTAGGTATGCTCGGATGTGCAAGGATCGTGTGGATTGGGAGCTGCTGAATCTAGCCCTACGGATCTACTTCGAAGGAGATTTCTCGGGGAAGCACAGGATGCCCCACCCCAGTGAGCCGCCGATTGCGTTCGTTCAATGGGCGAAAGGAGAAGTGAATTCAGGAGATCCACGCCATGCTGCGAGATGGGAATGCTTGACTGGACTCCTGCCCACCAGCACGCCACCGGAACCAGAGCAGGTGGATCCCCTACCTTACCTCTCCCCCAAACCTGCAGAAGATTGAAATTAGGCTTGCAATCTGCTTCAATTGAGCTGTCTGGTGGTTATTTCTGCTTCCTGAGAGACAATATCTGGCTGGAGGATGAGAAGGAACCAGGAACTCCGATGAATTTCCCCTATCGCAATGGGGGGGAGCACCGGTTGGGCAGTGGTACGGCCCACCTCCACCCCAAATGGGGGCACAATCTGGGCATGCTCCTGTAATTGCCCAAGATCAATCTGTTGGTGGTTCTGACTCTCAGATCAGTGGGAAATCTCAAGGCAAGAATCAGCAAAAGAAGAGATAGGACTTCCAGAAAACTGCTCCTGCCCCTGCTTCGGGCCTAATGGCATACTCTGAGGTGATCTGCTACAACTGTGGGAACCAGGGCATCATTTGGATAAATGTGTCAAGCCCAAGCGTTGTTTTATCTGCACAATGGTTACACATAAAGTTGAGAATTGCCCTATCAGAAGGAAAACCCACAGTTCTGCTAGATATGTTGGAAGTGCTGCCCCAGGATTATGTCCACCATTGATAGAATTTTCTGTGACACAAAATTAGATAGTTTTTTCCCCTTTCTAGTTGTAGAGCTCTGCCCAGATGTGGTAGTGACCACACTCCTTTGCTCTAGGACTCTGGTCTTAACCAAACTCCAAAGAGCAATAGTTTTAAATTTGAAAAGTGGTGGTTGCTTAGAGAAGATTTTACTGAGCTAGTCAGGAAAATCTGGAATGAGCCTACTGGGAGCAGCTGCCCCCTAGAAAATTGGCAGATCAAAATCAGGAGATTTAGAATAACTACCAAAGGGTGGAACTCCAATGAGGAAGCTAATCTTAGAAGATACAAAAGGCTTCTCCTCCTTGAGTTAGATTCTCTAGATATTAAGGCAGAAACCACTGACCTCTCTGAGGCTGAGACTAAGAGATTAAACTTTGTCCATGGAGAGCTCAAGAAAATTTGGCTTCAAGAAGAAATCAAAGCCAAACAAAGGTCTAGAGATAGGAACATTAAGGAGGGTGATAGAAATACTGCTTACTTCCGTGCAGTAGCTAACCAGAGGAGGAGGAAAACCCTCATTCACTCCCTTGATGGCCCTAATGGCCCTGTTACTGAGGTAGATGAGATGCTGAAAGTGGCTAGTGACTTCTACAAAGACCTATTTAAGAAAGAAAACCCTTCTGGGTTCTCTCTACAAAACAATTTTTCTCTGCTTCTGAAAAAGTCTCTCCTGCTGAAAATGAGCTGCTAGAAGCCCCTTTTTCAGAGACAGAGGTGAAGGAAGCCATTTTTAGCTCTTATCCTGATGGAGCTCCTGGTCCTGATGGGATTCCCTTTTTGTTTTACCAGCATTTTTGGGACTTGGTGAAAAATGATCTCTTAGATCTTTTCCAAGCCTTTCATAGAGGAGAGTTGGATCCAGCAACTTACTCACGGGGGGTCTGTTGGGGTCAAGTTAAATAACAGTGAAAATGATTTTTTTTCCTTGCTGGTAAAGGCCTTAGGCAAGGTGACCCCATCTCCCCGCTTTTGTTTAATTTAGTAGTGGACATTCGTACTAAAATGCTGAGCAAAGCTGCTGATCATAGTCTGATTGCAGGGCTCTGTCCTGAGGTCTGCCCTGGTGGCATCATCTGCCTTCAATATGCAGATGATACCATCCTTTTCTTAGACAATGACTCCACACATGCTAGCAATCTGAAAACTGTTCTAACCTGGTTTGAACAAGTCTCAGGCATGAGAATCAACTACTCTAAAAGTGAACTCATCCCTATCAACATGGATGATCAGGAGTTAGCTGACTTCCTCTCTATTCTAGTCTGTAATAAAGGTAACTTCCCCATTAAGTACCTAGGTATCCCTCTTCACTATGATAAACTGAGGAGAGAGGGTATCCAACCCCTTCTGGATAAAATCATTAAAAAGATTGCTGGGTGGAGGGGCAAACTTCTCTCTTACAGAGGTAGATTGATCCTCATACAAGCTTCTTTGCCTAGCATTCCAATGTATCTCCTCTCCTTCTTCAAGTTCCCTAAATGGGCAGTGAACCTCATCAATTCTCAGATGTCTCATTGCTTGTGGAATGATTTTGAGGGAAATAGGAAGCTACACCTTGCTAATTGGGCCTTAGTCTCTATGAAAAAAATATTTTGGAGGCCTAGGCATACCTAACCTCCAAGAAATTAACATCTGTCTTCTAGGGTCATGGATTAAAAGATTCTATGAGGAAGACCTAAAACCCTAGAAGCTTCTTATTGCCCATAAATACCTAGGAAATAAACCTAATATTTTTGTCCCTTCCTCCAACCCTAAGACCTCTAGATTCTGGAAAGGATTAAAATCTATTATGCATGTTGTGAAATTTGGCTACAGATTGAACATAGGGGATGGGAGCAGAACCAGGTTCTGGGAAGATACTTGGTTTGGTACACCCCCCTTAGCAGTCCAATTTTGGCCTATTTACTCTGTTCGCAATGAGCTTAACAAAAGTGTCAATGAAGTTTGGGACGGTCAATGCCTAAAACTCTCTTTTAGAAGGAACTTTAGTGATAGTCTCATGGAACAATGGTTCCAGTTGGAGGAAATTGCCAAAAGCATTACCTTTACTGCCGAGCCAGATTTCCTGATTTGGCAGCTGGACAATAAGGGGAAGTATTCCTCCAGCTCCCTCTATCATGTTATCAACTTTAGAGGGGTTCAACCCGTGTTTATTCCTGCTGTCTGGAAATTGATATCTCCCCCTAAAATCCATGTATTTCTCTGGCTTTTCTCCAAAAACAAATTGATGACTAGGGATAACCTTATGAAGAGACACATCATCAAACCCCTTGATTGTGTTTACTTCTTAGAACAAGAGTCTTGTTCTCACCTATATTTTGAATGTATAGTTGATAAACATCTCTGGGCCCACATTGAGGAATATTTCTCTAGTCAGATTGTCTCATCCTTCGAATCTGTCGCCAGATTCTGGATTGCTACCAAAAAGTGCCCAGTTTTAAACACTGTTAGCTCAGCTGTCCTTTGGTGCCTTTGGAAATATAGAAATGCTATGATTTTCAGTAACACCTCCTGGATTTCCATTCCGCAGGTCTTGAGGTTGATCAGGAAAATGGTGAGGAACTGGGCGATTCTCTCCTCCGGATCGGACAAGGACAAGTTGATGAGCTTCGTGGAAACCCTAACAAGATCCCTCCAGAAACCGTTGGCGATCACTTGTGGCTGAACAAGGCTCGACCTGCTCTGGGGCTGGACCTGTGAGCTCGTCTCAAGATCTCTGATGAAGATGATGGGCACCTGGCGCCGAAAAAGAGGGACATCCACTATGCTACGTCTTCCAGCCTGGTGTCTCCACTTGCTTACTGGTCGCCGCAGATTGACACGGCCCCTCGACTGAAGACCATGAAGGCTTCGTTGGACCCTTCTTGTGTCATTTGAGTGCTCTATCCGCTCTGCCTCTGGCACCTCTTGGGTGATTTGTGTTATTCAGAGAACTTGTTCATCCACCTCCCTAGTTTGTAGCTATTCTACCTTTGCTTTCAAACTGCTCTTTGAGCTGCTGTATCAGAATATGTTGTGGTTTCGTTCTCAGCAATGGAACCGGGGAGATGCTCCCTGTTTTCTAAAAAATATATTTTATATATTATTATATATTATTTTTATTGTCATCATATATTTAACAGATACTTACATATGTAAGAAAACAATATCCCACATCTTATTAACTTATAAAAATAATTTCTGATAACAAATAAAATCCTAGATTGTTTTGGCACGAAAATCCTAGTGATTGTGTACAAAAGCTTGGTAAGATTTAAGGACGAATGTAATAATATCACTTATTGTTTCAATATATTTATAACAAAATGCTCAGCCCCTTTTTATTTTTTGATAACATTGCTGGCCCAACCCAACATTATAATTAGAATCAGCCCAGCAAAATCGTGTATTTCAAGAAAGTGCAAATGGGCTGTAATTTTTTAGGAAATAAAATAAATGGGCCGCATGGACGCTACACTATTTGTTCACCCAGCCCAGCTAATGGCTGCAATTCAAAAAAATATCAAATTGACTGTAAATTCTACCGCGCAAAAAAAAGACTGTAAATTCTGAAAAAATGGGTTGAATACGTGCCACATTTTTGGAGGCTGAAATGTGGGCCAATAGGTCGAAGCCAATGCAAGTCGTTGTCAATTTAGTCAACAAATGATTCTGACATGTTAGCCGTTGGATTTACATCCAACGACCGGCATCCATATTCAATCACTCGTCTTCTTCCTCCAGCGCTGCCGGGACCACCTCCCACTTCCTGCTGCTAGCAGCTCTGCTTAGCACGCTTTGCTATGAAGCGCTACTCCACTGTTGGCCATGCCATCCCTCCACCCCTCCACCCCTCCTGTTCTTCTCCACCGACTGCGGAACCACACCGCACTAGAACCAATTAACCCTCGTACACCTCTCTGTCTGCGACTCTACTCCCGCGTCTTCCCATCTCCAGCTCGTTGCTGTCTGGGGCCTCGCCGTCGTCCACCACCTTGGATGAGCTCGACGCGGTGTGGTCAACGAACGACACCATCGGAAGTAGACTGTGCGTGGAGAGGCTGACAGCTGGGTCCATGGACGCACACAAGGAAATGCCTCCTTATTACGCGCAAAATAATGATTCCTCCACCTGACATCTGGGACCCACCGGAAGGGCCTCTGTATTTCGCGAAATAAAGTGCCCCCCACTGACATGTCGGACCCACCAGCTATCTTCGCACGCAAGGAAGTGCCTCCTTATTACGCACAAAAAATGAATATTCCCCCTGCCAGCTGGAACCCAGCATAGTGGGAGGCTGACTTGTGGGCCTACCAAGTTGAAGGGGATGGAGGGCTTTGTCAACTTAGTCAATATGAACGATTCTAGCTCCTGTTACCGTACGATGTTCATCCAACGGCCGTAGTGCTTCTTCAACCTCTGGTCTTCTTGCTCCAGCCGCCCAAACTAGCGCCGGTCGTGCCGCGTGCTCCTGCCTCCCGTGGCCGGCTGTGATGTCGCGGAGGCCTCACCACCCCCTACTACTCCCACCGCTGGCCAGGCCATCCCTCTACTCACCCACACCCCCTGTTATTCTGCGGCGACATCAGCCTCACACCGCAGTCGAACCAGTGAACCCTCGTACTCCTCTTCGCGTGGGCATCCACTGCTGCGTCTTCCCCGGCTCCGAGTCATCCCCTTCCTAGTCCTCGCCGTCGTCCACCGCCCTGGTGCACACGGCGCGGCGTGGTCAACGTGGTCAACGACCGACTTCCATCGGAAGAGTACTGTATGTGGAGAGGCTGACAGCTGGGTCCACGGCAGCCGCAAGGAAGTGCCTCCTTATTACGCGGAAAATAATTATTCCTCCACCTGGCAGCGGGGACCCACCGGACGGGCCACCGGTATTTTGCAAAAAAAATCGTTTCCCCTGACTGCTGGGACCCACCGGACGGGCCACCGTATATCGCGAAAAAACGTTCCCCCCGCTGTCAGCTCAGACCCACCGGAAGTGCCTCCTTATTACGCAAAAAAAATGAATACTCCCCCGGCTAGCTGGGACCCACCTTGCTGGGAGGCTGACTTGTGGGCCTACTAAGTTGACGGGGACGAAGGGCTTTGTCAACTTAGTCAATACGAACGATTCTAGCTCCAGTGACCGTACGATGTCCATCCAACAGCCGTAGTACTTCTTCAACCTCTGGTCTTCTTGCTCCAGCCGCCCAAAGCAGTGCCGGTCGTGCCACATGCTCCTGCCTCCCGTGGCCGACCGTGCTTCCGCAGAGGCCTCACCGCCCCCTACTATTCCCACCGCTGGCCAGGCCCTGCGGCGACGGCAGCCGAACCAGTGAACCCTCGTAGTCCTCTCCGCGCGGGCTTCCTCTACCGCGTCATCCCCTTCCTAGGCCTCGCCGTCGTCCACCGCCATGGTGCTCTCCGTGCGGCGTGGTCAAGGAACGACTTCCATCGGAAGAGTACTGTACGTGGAGAGGCTGACAGCTGGGTCCACGGCCACAGCCCAGTTTTTTTGTGATTTGCCAAGTAAGTCGCTTTGTCAGGCCTGTTGGGCTGTAAATCTTTCAAGACGAGGAGAGCTTTCATTCGGCTGGCCGAGAAAATGGCCCATCAGTAATGACCAATGGGTTGTACATTTTTAAAACACATCAAACCGGCAATTAGTTTCAAATATCTTTTTTTTCATTTCAAGATTTTAAATTACATTAATTTTTATGCGTGGAGAATTTGTTGGATTTTATATTGATATACATTTATTTTTAAAATCAGTTTGAATGTGAGTCGAAATTTCGGATTAAAAACAGTTCGGACCGCACCGAAATATGCAAAATTTCGTATAATTTTTTAACCGTTGCCACAATATGGGCTGTAATGCTAACAAAAAGAATATGGGCTCCAAAAACCCTTAAGAATTAGCAAATGGGCTGTAAATTATTAGAAATAATGGCAGATGGGTTGTATGCTGTTTTCCACAGATTTGAGGCTTTCCTAAAAAAAAGGTTGACGCACAAGCACTGACTGTTGGATGTCCATCCAACGGCCATCGTGCTTCTTTAATCTCTGCTCTTCCTGCTCCAGTCACTCAAACAAGCGCCGGCGGGACTGCCTGCTCCCTCCTCCTCGCGGTCGGTTGTGCTACCGCGCAGGCCTCACCGCCCGACCATACTCCCATCACTGGCCTAGCCATCCCTCTACTCACCCACACCTGCTGTTATTCTCTGGCGATGGTAGACGAACCAGTAAACCCTCGTACAGTCGTACTCCCCTCCGCGTGGGAAACAACTGTCGAGTCTTCCCTGCCTCTGTGTCGTCCCCTTCCTAGGCCTCACCGTCGTCCACCGCCCTGGTGCTCTCAGCGCGGCGTGGTCAACGTGGTCAAGGAATGACTTCCATCGGACGTGGACTGTACGTGGAGAGGCTGACAGCTGGGTCCACGGCCGCAGCAAGGAAGTGCCACCTTATTACGCGGAAAATAATGATTCCTCCACCTGACAACTGGGACCCACCGGACGGGCCACTGTATTTCGTGAAAAAAAACGTTTCCCCCTGACTGCTAGGACCCATCAGCTACATCTTCGCGCGCAAGGAAGTGCGTCTGGGCAAAAAAATGATTCGCCCCCTGTCGGTGTCAAAACCGGCGGATCTCGGGTAGGGGGTCCCGAACTGTGCATCTAGGCCGGATGGTAACAGGAGGCAGGGAACACGATGTTTTACCCAGGTTCGGGCCCTCTTGATGGAGGTAAAACCCTATGTCCTGCTTGATTAATATTGATGATATGGGTAGTACAAGAGTAGATCTACCACGAGATCAAGGAGGCTAAACACTAGAAGCTAGCCTATGGTATGATTGTTGTATATGGAGTTGATTGCCTACGGACTACAACCCTCCGGTTTATATAGACATCGGATAGGGTTAGGGTTACACAGAGTCGGTTACAATGGTAGGAGATCTTGAATATCCGTATCGCCAAGCTTGCCTTCCACGCCAAGGAAAGTCCCATCCAGACACGGGACGAAGTCTTCAATCTTGTATCTTCATAGTCCAGGAGTCCGGTTGAAGGTATAGTCCGGCTACCTGAACACCCCCTAATCCAGGACTCCCTCAGTAGCCCCTGAACCAGGCTTCAATGACGACGAGTCCGACGCGCAAATTGTCTTCGGCATTGCAAGGCGGGTTCCTCCTCCAAGTCCTTCATAGAAGATTGTAAACACCAAGAGTAGTGTCCGGCTCTGCAAAAAAAGCTTCCACATATCGCCATAGAGAGAATAATATTAACACAAATCAAAACTGCTGACGTATTCCGCAGTGTGTCATCACACTACGGCGAAGCCCTTCACTCGAATCGTTTTTACTTTTCCACCTCAGCATGTTTTGCGAGGCGGTTTCCTTGGCATGTCTTTTCAAAGCAGAGATCGTGTACCCCCTTTACGGGATTCTCATCAATACGGGCGTGGGTAACCCAACCACGCCATTTATCACGACGCTTGGGAGGCAAGCGAGTTTTACTAGGCTGGTGGGGACGCACAACCGCATCCGCCCGTATAAGGGGATAAGGATCCACCTTTTTACCTACGCCTTCTTCCTCCTTTGCCTATCCATCTCCTGCGCACTCGAGCTCCAGCGCCCAAGCCCGCACTTCCCACCTCAACCTTCTCCAGCAATGTCCGGAGCGGGAGGCAAGTGGGTGGTCTCCTCCGCTACGGAGGGCCAAGTCAAGAAGCTAAGGAAGGCCGGATACCTGTCCAAGGACATCGCGCACCGGCTTCCCGAAAAGGGGCAGCTTCTCCCCACCCCAAGGCCCCATGAGAGGGTAGTATTTCTTCCCCACTTCCTCCGCAGATTGGGTTTTCCACTCCACCCATTTGTCCGGGGGCTCATGTTCTACTACGGCCTGGATTTCCACGATCTGGCCCCGAACTTCATCCTCAACATCTCGGCGTTTATCATCGTGTGCGAGGCTTTCCTCCGCGTCCGCCCTCATTTCGGCCTCTGGCTCAAGACCTTCAACGTCAAGCCCAAGGTGGTGCATGGCAGACAGGTGGAGTGCGGAGGTGCCATGGCGGGCAAGATGGCCAACGTCCTATGGTTCGAGGGCTCTTGTGTGGAGACCCTAAAGGGGTGGCAATCCGGGTGGTTTTACATCACCGAGCCACGCGATCCGAACTGGATCGCAGCCCCCAAGTTCCGATCCGGACCACCCACGCGGCTTATGTCCTGGAAAGAGACGGGCCTGTCATGGGGTGACGAAAAAGAGGTGACCGGATTGCAAACATGCATCCAGTCCCTGGTGAACAAGCCTATCCGGCTTGTTAATGTAATCCAGGTTATGCTCGTCCGCAGGATCCTCCCGTGCCAACAACGAGATTTTAATCTGTGGGAGTTCGACCCGGCGCAGCACCAAACCCTTAGCAGGCTCTTCGACACGACATACGAAGATGCCTGGAAGGTGCTATTCAAGGGCGCCGAGGCTCCCGCATCCGCTTCCGAGGACCGCGGATACAGCTCGCAGCGTCACGCTAGCGAGGTAAGCTATCTTCACCTTTTACAAGATGTTAAGCTTTTTTCATAGTTTGACTCTATGCGGGATCTAAACTCCCTTACCTTTCACAGGCTTGGCGGGCGATATCCGGACCGATTAACTGTCCGGCTCCGCTGCCCGAAGACCCAACCCCAGCTCTACTAGTGAAGCTGCTGGCTCCGGCGCCTTATGTGGTGCCGGAAAAGAAGGCCAAGAAGAAGAAGAAGACGGGGACTTGAAAGAGTGCCCATAACGTGGTGGTGTCGGACTCGTCATCCGACGAGTCCGAGACGCCCTCTTCCCGTGAAAACGAGGAGGAGGAAGAAGAAAACTCTCCCCCCCCAGCGGAGGGAGGAGAGAAGAGGAAGGCCGCCCCAGCGGGGGAGGCCGAGGGGTCTAGGAAAAGGAAGACCCCTCCGCCGGACTACTCCCCCGATGCCGAAGAGGGCGAAGAGGAGTGGCCAAACAGGGCCAAGCGTCCGGCGAAATCGTAAGTTCGAATATCAGAGTAACCCATGATGTTCCTTTGTCGCACAGCTTTCCCTAATGTCGAACGTAATTATGCAGCCCGCCCCGGGCCGAATTCAACGAATCGTCGGGCGGCTCCCTGGACTCATCGGGCGTGAACTCAGTTCCGCCCGCTGTCTCCCCCCGCACTGCAGACGACGCCGAAGTGGCGTCGCGACAAACTCCAGGGCAGGAGGAGGTGGTCCGGAGGAGCCGCAAGGCAACCTCCCGGACTCCAGGAGTGAAGGGGATAAGGCCCCCCAGGGCTCCAAGTCTGGATTTGTGCCGGACACCGCGCCGGCATCTTCCACAGTTCCGGACCGCGGTAGGTGAACTCCTTCCAAGAGGAGCAAGCCTTCTGAGCCGGCGGCCTCTGTCCAACCAGAGGTGCCGGACAATCTGCTGGAGGTGCTTGATGGCGCCTCCATCGACGAGGGGCACCGTACTATTATGAGTACGGTGATCCAGAAGGTTCAGTCCGCCAAGAGCGGACTGACTGAAGCTTGCGCTAGCCTTCTAACAGGCTTCGAGGTAAGTAAAAATATGTAAAAATATTACCACATAGACAGTAGCCCCTGATGCTCTGTTTGGCATTCGGAAAGAAAAGCCGAATAGAGGATCTATTAAATATCGCAGGAGTCTAACAAAAAAAGAGTCAATATGCGTATGCAGGCTTCGCTGCTATCCACCGCCGCACTGACTGCGGAGGTGGGTGTCCTAAAGCAGGACCTCGAGCGGACCGAGCGAGAGCTCGGCCTTGCCAAGCGGCGGCTCGAGGAGAGAGAAGGTAAGAAATACCTTACAGAAAAAGTGCCTATAAAAAGGCGTGATTGCAAAAAGAAATAACAGGATTGTACTGCTTATTGTAGGGGCCACGACTGAGGTGGCGACCCTTAAGCAGGCGTTGTCTGAGGCCGAAAAGAAAACGGCCGCGGAGCGCACCGAGCGAGACAGACTTGGGGCTCAGGTTGGCGAGGTGCAGCAAGAGCTTCAGGCTCTCATGAAAAAACATGAGAGTTTGGAGCTTGAGTCAAAGGCGCAAGCATCCGAGCTCGCAACGGCGCTTGAGACTGCCAAGTCTGCCAAGGCCGAAGCCCAAAAGGCCCTCCAAGAGTTGGAGGAGATGAGGAAGATAGCAGCGGGTAAGGCATTCTTCATGCAAAGTAGAAATATAAAAGTAAACTACTTGTTACTTACCCGAATCCGGAGCTCTCCAGGGGCATTCGCAGATCTTCCCCGCAACATATCCGATGCCGCCGCATTCTACCGAGATGAAGAGGCAGCTCGACGGAGAAGGTGTTCTGGTCTCAGTATTCTGAGGCCGGACACCCTGTGCCTTTGAGCGACCAGCTGAAACAGCTGGTCGAGCTCCACAAGGTGGCCGAACAGGCCATGAAGGGCTTCATAGTTCGGCTGTGGCCCGGAGAGGCCCTGCCTGGGAGCTATTTCAGGCTGGTGCGGCGGCTGGTGGAGGCCTGTCCGAGGCTCGAGGTCATCAAGTGCTCCGTCTGCATAGAAGGTACCCGTCGGGCCCTTTCCCATGCAAAGGTGCACTGGGGTAAGCTGGACGGTGAGAAGCTTGTGAAGGACGGGCCGCCACCGGGAAAGGAGCATCGCAAGCCCGAGAACTACTACAAGGATGTTCTTGTAGGTGCCCGCCTTGTGGCGGATGAATGTACCAAGGATGTGATTTTTGAATGAACTCGCTCGTGTTTATCCTGTGCGCTGAAAACTTGTTCATATGCGCTAAGCAATGCTTATTGAATTTAAAATATTACTTTCTGTGTGGCCGTTTATCAAAAAATTGAGAGATGGCCAGTCGTCGGCTTCTGCCCCCATGCCACTAGTGTTGGGGTGTTCGGGATAAACCTGAGCGCTCTTTTTCCCATAGTTGGGTCCTTCGAGGGAGGCGCTCAGCACAACGAACCAGGCAATCGGACTATAATGCTTGAACACTCTCACTTAGCCATAGAACTCTATAATTTTAAATTTCGGCGAAGCCCCTAGTTCGGAAGACCGAGTTCGGGGCGCTATCCACGCCTTGGCCGGACAAAGCCAGCTCCTCGCTCGAAGCGACATAAGTCTTTAGGGACTCAAAAAACCTCTCGAACAGCGACCGGTCTCTCGCCTCATCATGACAGTCAGTTTTAGCTTTCTCCACTGAGGTGCTTAACCCAGCTGAACCGGGGCACAATCGCAGTGGTTCTCCTAGTGCTACCTTAGCCGATAGAGCGGAACGTAAGGCACCAAAACATAGGAGCCGGGCAAACCCAACTATTGACCCAAATCATGATTCGGAGCCGATGCATATAGTGCTATAAGTTCGGGGTGCCGCACTTGTGAAAGTGTACGGACTTCTCACACCATTATGAGGGGTACTGAAGCCCCTGGCGTGTTTGCCGTACCATGGTGTACGGGTGCAATCATGTCATTTAATAAACATATATGTGAAAAGAGGATAATGCAAAAAATAGACAAAAAGCTAAGCATTGTTTATAGAGAGGCTATTTATCAAAGCCGAATGATACAAATAGTGCGGTAAGCAAAAGAAATTGGACTATTCAGTATGTCCTGACCAGGGGCAGGCCGCGGAATTGTATTTAAAATAGGTATACTGCTCGTAATAGAGACCACCTGGGAGTTCCATAATGCGGCATGGCTTGTCTGCCTCCCTGGATCTTGCATCGTTTGTGCGGCAGTCGAATTGCCGAACAGGTCGTCCGAAGTATGGAGTCCTGAAAGTAAGAAAAAATTAAAAAAGAATCTGGCAGCCCCTAGTACGTTTTAAGCCGTATTTTGGGCGTGCCGTTATTGTGCCCCTTCCCCTGTGCCCATGGTATTTCAAGGGCGTAGTTATGTACGCGAGGTACTGGTTTCGCTATGTCGCGAAAGCTGGGGTTGGGGCCGCATTGCTACGCTTGCTCAGAGTGTGCCAGGCGGTCCTGCTGTGGGTTACTCCGGGCGCGCTTGGCAGTGTCTGGCTTTTTAATGGCCGGACTGGAGAATTGCCTGAGAAGGCTACTTTGTACCTCCGCTGCGAGAGCCTCCGTATGCTCCTCCATATGGAGGGAGCGTTCGGTGTTTCCGTTGACCGTAATTACTCCTCGAGGGCCTGGCATCTTGAGCTTGAGATATGCGTAGTGCGGCACCGCATTGAACTTTGCGAATGCGGTTTGTCCGAGCAGGGCGTGATAGCCACTGCAAAACGGGACTATATCAAAGATTAACTCTTCGCTTCGGAAATTGTTCGGGGATCCGAAGACCACGTCAAGTGTTACTGAGCCTGTACAGTTGGCTTCTACACCTGGTATAACGCCTTTAAATGTCGTTCTTGTGGGCTTAATCCTTGAGGGATCTATGCCCATTTTCCGCACTGTATCCTGATAAAGCAGGTTCAGGCTACTGCCGCCGTCCATGAGGACTCTTGTGAGATGAAATCCGTCGATGATTGGGTCGAGAACCAATGCGGCGAAGCCGCCATGACGGATGCTAGTGGGATGGTCCCTTCGATCAAAAGTGATCGGGCAGGAGGACCATGGGTTGAACTTTGGGGCGACTGGCTCCATCGCGTATACGTCCCGTAGCGCACGCTTCCGCTCCCACTTGGGAATGTGGGTTGCGTATATCATGTTCACCGTCCGCACTTGTGGGGGAAAGCCCTTCTGTCCATTGTTGTTCGGCGGCTTGGGCTCCTCGTCGTCGCTGTGCAGCCCCTTGTCTCTGTTTTCGGCCGTTAACTTGCCTGCCTGCTTGAACACCCAACAATCCCTGTTAGTGTGATTGGCTGGCCTTTCGGGGGTGCCATGTATCTGGCACCAGCGATCGAGTATTCGGTCCAAGCTGGACGGGCCCTGAGTATTCTTTTTGAATGGCTTTTTCCGCTGACCGGATTTGTAGCCTTTGAATCCGGCATTGACTGCCGTGTCTTCATTGCTGTCGCTGTTAACGCGGCGTTTTTGCTTATTCTGACGTGTCCTGCCACTTTTGTCCTTGGTATCCGAATTACCAGGGTTCTTTGATAAGTTGTTACTGCGAGCTAGCCAGCTATCTTCGCCCGCGCAAAAGCGGGTCATGAGTGTCGTGAGGGCTGCCATGGATTTCGGCTTTTCCTGTCCCAGGTGCCGGGCAAGCCACTCGTCGCGGATGTTATGCTTGAAGGCTGCTAGGGCCTCTGCGTCCGGACAGTCGACTATCTGGTTTTTCTTTGTTAGGAACCGTGTCCAGAATTGTCTGGTCGATTCCTCTGGCTGCTGAATTATGTGGCTTAAGTCGTCGGCATCCGGCGGTCGCACGTAAGTGCCCTGGAAGTTGTCGAGGAATGCGGCTTCCAGGTCCTCCCAAGAACCGATTGAGTCTGCTGGCAAGCTGTTAAGCCAATGCCAGGCCGGTCCTTTAAGTTTGAGCGGGAGGTATTTGATGGCGTGTAGATCATCGCCGCGTGCCATGTGGATGTGAAGGAGATAATCCTCGATCCATACCGCCAGATCTATTGTGCCATCGTATGATTCGATGTTTACGGGTTTGAAACCCTCTGGGATTTTATGATCCATTAATTCATTCGTGAAGCATAGCGGGTGTGCAGCGCCTCTGTACTGGGCTATATCACGACGCAGCTCAGAAGAGCTATGTTTGTTGTGTTTGGCCCGGCCGGATTTGTTGTATCCGGAGTGAAGATCATTGTCACATGCCGTAGGGCGCCTGCGTGATCCGTAGATCGATATTGTTTGTCTTGCCTTATCCTCCAGTATGTCTCGCAGGTCGGGCGCATTTTCCCGTGCCTTAGTTGAGCGGCGTCGGGGCATGGCTTGGGTGGAGGGCCGAGAGGCCTCTCTGTCGCGGCCGCGAGGTGGCCGGTCTGCCATGTCATGCGCTAGTGATGTAGGTGCTTCCTCCTCTGATCGGGGCAGCGTCCTGCGCTTTGGGTAACTCTTGGAGGGGTGTTCGAGTTCATACTCTTCGGCCGCAAGGACTTCAGTCCATCTGTCAGCTAGCAAATCTTGGGAAGCTCTAAGCTATTGCTGCTTTTTCTTGAGGCTGCTTGCCGTGGCTAAAAGCCTGTGTTTAAAACGCTCTTGTTCAGCGGGGTCTGATGGTATGACGAATTCGTCGTCATCGAGGCTTGCCTCGTCTTCGGAGGGAGGCGTATAGTTATGATCCTCGACCTCTCGGTCTGCCGCTCTCTCATGAGGGCTGGCTTCTCCATCTTCCTGTGCCGAATCTTGCTGAGGTGGGTGTTCTTCGACGCTATCTAGGGTAGTATTATCTCCCGTGCCGGAATCACCGTTTTTGCTTTGGCGGGATTTAGAGCGGCGCCGCTGACGCCGGCGCTTTGGTTGTTTCTTGGGGGCGTCATCCCCCACTATTCCATCGCCATCTCCATCTTTTGGAGTATCCACCATATATATGTCATATGACGAGGTGGCCTTCCAGTGCCCTATAGGTGCTGGTTCCTGTTCGTCTCCTACATCGTTGTCTATGCCGTCGATGTCTTCGGAGCTGAAGTCAAGCATGTCGGTTAGATCATCGATAGTGGCTACAAAGTGGGTGGTGGGTGGGTGTTGCATTTCCTCATCGCCCGTATCCCACCCTCGCTGACCGTAGTCCGGCCAGGGCTCTCCTGATAAAGAGAGAGACTTAAGAGAATTCAGGATGTCACCAAAAGGCGAACGCTGAAAGATGTCTGCAGCGGTGAACTCCATTATCAGCGCCCAATCGGATTCGATTGGCAGGGGCGCTGGGGGTTCGGAGTCTGGGGAGGAGTCCGGATCCTCGGAGTCACAGGTCGTGCAGAGTGCGGGGCTAGCGTTCGGCTCGATCGCTTTTGGGATCGCAGCCCCCGAGGTGACGTCCAACCGCTCATCCTTGATTGGCGCAATAGGCTCCGAGTTAGGGGTCGGAACCGATGCGTGTGCGGCCTCCAGGACACTGTCCGGAGGCAGAGCTAGGTCATGCCCCTCGAGATAGTGCGGCGCGCTTGGCCGTGGCTCGAGTCCATCGAAGATCAAGTCTCCGCGGATGTCAGCCGTGTAGTTTAAGCTTCCAAACCTGACTTGATGGCCCGCAGAGCGAAGCCGCCGAAGACAAAGATCTGTCCGGGGAGAAAAGTCTCACCCTGGACCGCATCGTTGTTGATGATCAAAGGAGCCATCGGGCCTAAAGGCGACGACACAGAGGAACTCTCAATGAAGGCACCAATGTCGGTGTCAAAACCAGCGGATCTCGGGTAGGGGGTCCCGAACTGTGCGTCTAGGCCGGATGGTAACAGGAGGCAGGGAACACGATGTTTTACCTAGGTTCGGGCCCTCTTGATGGAGGTAAAACCCTACGTCCTGCTTGATTAATATTGATGATATGGGTAGTACAAGAGTAGATCTACCATGACATCAAGGAGGCTAAACCCTAGAAGCTAGCCTATGGTATGATTGTTGTATATGGAGTTGATTGCCTACGGACTACAACCCTCCGGTTTATATAGACACCGGATAGGGTTAGGGTTACACAGAGTCGGTTACAATGGTAGGAGATCTTGAATATCCGTATCGCCAAGCTTGCCTTCCACGCCAAGGAAAATCCCATCCGGACACGAGACGAAGTCTTCAATCTTGTATCTTCATAGTCCAGGAGTCTGGCTGAAGGTATAGTCCGGCTACCCGAACACCCCCTAATCCAGGACTCCCTCACCCCCTGACTGCTGGGACCGACCAGCTTCATCTTCGCAAGCAAGGAAGTGCCTGACAGTCGGGACCCACCTGGTCGAAGCATACGTAGCATTGTCATTCTGGTCGCGAACGTGTATGTACATACTGGTCGATGTAGAGGCGCGCATGTGTCGTACTAGAGGCGCGCACGTGTCGTAGTAGAGGCGTGCACGTAGCATTTACACGTACGTACAGCGTCCAGGGTGCAAGAAAGAAAATACGGCCACGTATGTGTACATACGGGCGGGGTCTTGAACGCCTACTCGCGCATACGTATGGCCAGGGCTCGTGTACATGGCTGGGTCAAAACGGAGAAAAAGTGTCGTCGTCTTGTTCAAGGGGTGGCAACAGAATGCGTCGTGTTCATCGGGAGGGCTTGGAAGGAACAGGCGATGGAAACGAGGCCTGGCGTACCGCAGAACGGAGGAAACGGCCTTCTGTTCGACCGGCCACGCTCGAAACGGGATCCTGTTCATCGGGAGGGGTCTGGCGTACCGCAAAACGGAGGAAACGGACCTCCTACGGTCGAAACGGGGGTCATGTTCATCGGGAGGGGTGTGGCGTACCGCACAACAGAGGAAACGGACTTGTGTTGGAGCGCTACGGTCGAAACGGGGGTCCTGTTCATCGGGAGGGGTGTGGCGTACCGCAAAACGGGACTCCACGGGATAATGTTCTTCTCCGCCGTCGACCTCCTCCAGCCTCCACGTGCTCCTATTCATCCAGCCTCCACCGCACGCTACACCACCGGCTACAGTTCAACCACCCCTCCACCGTCTACTGTTCATCCAGCCCTCCACACCACGGGGTCCTGTTCAACCACCCATCCACGGGCACCCCTCCACCGCCTACTATTCATCCAGCCCTCCACACCACGGGGTCCTGTTCAACCACCCCTCCACCGTCTACTGTTCATCCAGCCCTCCACACCACGGGGTCCTGTTCATCCACCCCTCCACGGGCACCCCTCCATCGTCTACTGTTCATCCAACCCTCCACCACACCACGGGGTCCTGTGCATCCAGAGGCAACGCCACCGCTCACTGTTCATCCCATCGATCGGCTTCAGTTAGCAGCAGTAGCGAAGGAATCGCTCGATCGGGTTCAGTTAACAGCCATCGATCGATCGCTCGGGTTCAGTAACGCGTAGCCTGCAGTGCAATCGCTCGGGTTCAGTTAGAGCCCAATGACTCGCTCGGGTTCAGTTAGAGCCAACGCCTCGCACACACGCGTGTACGTGTATGAGAGAAACGTGCATCGCACGGCCCCTGACCTCCCACCGTAATCGGGAACTCCCCGAAATTTTCCTCCCCCTCGCTTCTACCATGGTTTTTTTCGTCATGGATGGCCCAAAGAATGTCATGCAGCTGCGTCTCCGGCCCGCCCAGGACGAAAAGCCCATTTTCTGTCATGATTTTTTGTCATTGAAGTAGGAGCCCACCACATCTATGATGATACCGGGTTTTGTCACAATTATCATCATAGAAGTGTCATATGTATGACTGAAAAAAAATTCATTCAGCCCAAAATGTCACGGATGTGTGTTTTTTTTTTGTAGTGATAGTTGTTCCCTCTTCATGCATGGTCAACTCAACACCCCTCTTCATGTATGCTCTCTTCATGCATGCTTCTAGTGTATTTGTGCTAATCTAGAGTGCACTCATGCACCCTCCATACACTCTACCAAACACCCAAAAATGGGTCGAGAAGGGAACTCTTGGGATCATGCACCCTTCATACACCCTACCAAACACACCAGGCATGTGTTTGGTTCATTGCTACACTTGTGGCTTGCCACACTTTTCTAGCTACATGGTCCACATGTCATAGACTCAACTTCTTGCCAAATCTTGCCACACTTGTGGTGGCCATTTTGTTAGCCACATTTTTTGTTTCAGACACACTTTGCCTAAGCTTAGTTGTGGCAAAGTTAGTCATGAATGAATTTCAACCATGGAGTCTTCTAGATTCTACATGTGGCAGAATCTGGTGGAATGTAGATGATATCCAACGGCCAGTAGTGCTCGGATTTGCCATCTTTGTACTGTTGGATTGGCTTCATCCAACGAACAACTTTCAAAGTTATTCACAGTATATCTGTTTAGTGGGGTATAGATATAGATGTGTTGGCCCGTTGCAATGGATCCAAAGTATATCTGTTTAGTGGAGTGCACTCTAAACACATTATCTATTTATTTTTTCTCTAACCCTTCGTAGCCATGCAACCAAGCCACATAAGCTTCATGGGTGCCCCCCACATCATATTATTCATACTACGTTGATAGAAAAAAGATAAACCACCCAAAACAAGATCTTCTCGTTTTTTGTTCCTACGATGCTGTGTCGTGCACGTACCTACTAGTTGTATAGTGGTAGTACTAGTTGTATAGTACAACCTTGGTACTAGTAGGAGCAGAGTAGTACGGAATGCTCCTACTCTATCAATGAACCCCATCTGACACCAAATTTCTTGGCTTCCGTGCTACAGCTAGATCATCCCCTCGTTTCTGTTTTCCAACCCGGCGGCGGTCGGGGTGCGGTTTGCCAATAGTCGGTTTGCTCAACGGCGGTCCCACATGAAAGTGAAAATGCTAGGCAACACGCCTTCCCTAAGCTATGTGTCGTGCCGGACGGGCCGTGGAGTACTCCCGATCCCGGGCATGTGGGGGGAGTGCGACGCGAACGCGGCAGGCCTTTTCCTTTTACTAGAAATGTGCCCGTGCGTTGCGACGGATCCAAATTAGTAGAATAGTAGTACTTGTTCACAAACTTGAAATAAATCACTCTTGTTTTGATATACTCCTAATATATTACTCCCTCCGTTCCTAAATATTTGACTCTTTAGAGATTTCAAATGGACTATCACATACGGATTATATAGACATATTTTGAAGTGTAGATTCACTCATTTTGCTCTGTATGTAGTCACTTATTGAAATCTCTAGAAACACAAATATTTAGGAATGGAGGGAGTACTTTTCACTCAAAATGTATTTCTCAGGCTGTTTTGATGAGGTGAGGGAGGGATGTGGTTGCTTTCAAGTTAATAAGGGGTTTTCTGCAAATTGGAGCAGAGAAGTGGGCTATTGTTGCAAAAATGCCACAACTTACCTCGCAGCCATTAGATGCAGATCTAATGGTCAAAAACGACGGATGGCAGACACACCACCATCACCAACTGAGTCTTTTATAGGAGTATGTATTTCTCAGGCTATTTTGATGAGGTGAGGGAGGGATGTGGTTGCTTTCAAGATAATAAGGGGTTTTCTGCAAATTGGAGAAGAGAAGTGAGCTATTGTTGCAAAAATGCCACAACTTACCTCACAGCTGTTAGATGCAGATCTAATGGTCAGAAACGACGGATGGCAGACACACCACCATCACCAACGGAGTCTTTTATAGGAGTAGGAGTAGAGAAACATGTATAAATTGTAACATTTTGGTTCTGTTCCTTGGCACGATCGATAGATAGAAATAACAATTGGAAACGCTAGGGCGGGGCTATTTCCGCCAGATAAGAAGGGTGCGTTGTAGCTAGGTTGGCGCATCGTCGGTTTGGTCACACATGGTCCGACATGTTCTAGTGTTTCTAGCAAGATGCCCGTGCGTTGCACGAAGTTGATGGAAAAGGTAAGCACAACTTATAAATTGACGGATGGAGTACTAGTTATAGTGATGCATATAATTAAGCAAAGGGATCGCACATGTCGGTATTGACTAGAACGAGAATGCAACACCACAATAAGAATTAAGGCCATGATGATGATGCGATCGAAGTGATGGTTATAGAAGGCAAGAAGAAAGATGCATCCATCAACGTACGACCTCCTCCTCCTCAACTTAGTGCGCCAGGCCACCAACCAGCGGCGGCTTTTGTGGCGAGGTCGAGGTGCTTCTCAACAAAGGCATCCAAGGCTTCCAGCCAGTTGAGGAAGGCCAACATCATAGCGTCCTCACTGGCTTTGTAGATACCTATGTACATGATTTGCTCGTACACGTGGATGTGTAGGTCGACGAATTCTTGCAGGGCGAGGAGCCTCGCGGCGAGCGCGACCTCCAGGTGGACATTCTTCGTGGCGTCGGTGGGCCGTCACAGGGCCGTCGCAGGGCCACCAGTGCTTGAAAGACATTCCGGCCATGGAGGCCGATTAGGGTGGCAGGCAATGAGGAGCCCGGGCACGCGGGCTGGAGGAGTACGGCGATGTCGTCCGCGAGCTTCTTGAGGACGGTGAACTTGTTGGTGATGGCAACGATCATCTGGTCCAACTGAGAGTCGTAGTTGGCGTCGACGGCGACCATCCACCATCCGGTCTCCAACACCGTCTGGAGACGATCCTCGGCGCCATGCCATAGGCCGACGTCGTGGAGCATCTGGCACAGCCGCTGGCCGCTCACGCGCATCACCGCCATGGGTCTGGAGTGAGCTCTTTTGTGCTTAGTGTAGGTGCTTAGGCAAATGCTTAGGTGCGTACGATGTGAGATGCATTGGAATGCAGGGCCGCCTTTATATGAGGGCAAACTGTGTTGCATTCACATCGTGCAACCTCTTTTCCCGGTCCTCCTCCCATTACTTCCCTTATGCATTAATTGAAGGAGGATGCATTGGCCGTTCAACATTTTGGGAACCGCTACTCCCTCACTCGTCTGCATAAAAGTTGTATCGGGAACTGCGCCACCCGCTGTCAAATCGAAGAGTATTGCGTTGCCCGCTGCACGCCTGGCTGAACACGCCTCCTCGCCTCCATCAAACCCCTCCGTTAAACCCGCATGCAAACCAAGAAACCTACTCCAGCCACACGTCCGTTCATGAGCGGGCCAGAATTAAACGCAACACCAGCCGAGCTCCTCCCGTCTGCCCTCAGTTTAAACGAGGCCAGACGCTGGCCAAGTTCCTACCGTCTGCCCTCTATTTACACGAGGCCAGACAGACATCGGGCAAGAATCGCACCCCCCCACCGCTCCCCCATCTCCGCCTTCACCATTTTCTCCACTCTTTCGATGGCTTCCGAGGAGCCGTTCTCCGGCATATTACCCGGCTGGGTGGCCCGCAGAGCCCTCTGAATACAGGCGAGGCCGCTCGGTCCTTTACCAACCTCGCTTGGCCCGACGGAGCCAGTTGCCGCCCCAAGCAGGCGCGTGGTTCAGCAACTCGCCGCTCTAGTTCAGCTTGATGAGGAGTGGCGAGTTGCTCCATGCCGGCATGGCGGCGAGTGATACGTCTCCGACGTATCTATAATTTTTGATTGCTCCATGCTATATTATCTACTATTTTGAATGTTTATGGGCTTTATTATACACATTTATATCATTTTTGGGACTAACCTATTAACCCAGAGCCCAGTGCCAGTTTCTGTTTTTACCCTGTTTTAGGGTTTCGAAGAAAAGGAAAATCAAACAGAGTCCAATTGACCTGAAACTTCACGGAACTCATTTTTGGAAGGAAAGAAGCCCAGAAGACTTGGAGTGCACGTCGGGGGATCTACGAGGAGGCCATGAGGCAGGGGGCGTGCCCACCCCGCTGGGCGCGCCCTCCACCCTCGTGAGCCCCTCGTGGCCCCCCTGACGTACTTCTTCCACCTATATATCTCCATATACCCTAAAAACATCCGTGAGCACAATAGATCGGGAGTTCCGCCGCCAGAAGCCTTCGTAGCCACCGAAATCCAATCTAGACCCGTTCTGGCACCCTGCCAGAGGGGGAAATCCCTCTCTGGTGGCCATCTTCATCATCCCGGTGCTCTCCATGACGAGGAGGGAGTAGTTCTCCCTCGGGGCTGAGGGTATGTACCAGTAGCTATGTGTTTGATCTCTCTCTCTCTCTCGTGTTCTTGATTTGGCACGATCTTGATGTATCGCGAGCTTTGCTATTATAGTTGGATCTTATGTTTCTCCTCCCCCTCTACTCTCTTGTAATGAATTGAGTTTGCCCTTTGAGGTTATCTTATCGGATCGAGTCTTTAAAGATTTGAGAACACTTGATGTATGTCTTATCGTGCGTATCTGTGGTGACAATGGGATATCACGTGATTCACTTGATGTATGTTTTGGTGATCAACTTGCGGGTTCCGCCCATGAACCTATGCATAGGGGTTGGCACACGTTTTCGTCGTGATTCTCCGGTAGAAACTTTGGGGCACTCTTTGAGGTTCTATGTGTTGGTTGAATAGATGAATCTGAGATTGTGTGATGCATGTCGTATAATCATACCCAGGGATACTTGAGGTGACATTGGAGTATCTAGGTGACATTAGGGTTTTGGTTGATTTGTGTCTTAAGGTGTTATTCTAGTACGAACTCTAGGGCTGTTTGTGACACTTATAGGAATAGCCCAACGGATTGATTGGAAAGAATAACTTTGAGGTGGTTTCGTACCCTACCATAATCTCTTCGTTCGTTCTCCGCTATTAGTGACTTTGGAGTGACTCTTTGTTGCATGTTGAGGGATAGTTATGTGATCCAATTATGTTAGTATTGTTGAGGGAACTTACACTAGCGAAAGTATGAACCCTAGGCCTTATTTCCACACATTGCAATACCGTTTACGCTCACTTTTATCATTAGATACCTTGCTGTTTTTATAATTTCAGATTACAAATACCTTTATCTACTATCCATATACCACTTGTATCACCATCTCTTCGCCGAACTAGTGCACCTATACAATTTACCATTGTATTGGGTGTGTTGGGGACACAGGAGACTCTTTGTTATTTGGTTGCAGGGTTGCTTGAGAGAGACCATCTTCATCCTACGCCTCCTACAGATTGATAAACCTTAGGTCATCCACTTGAGGGAAATTTGCTACTGTCCTACAAACCTCTGCACTTGGAGGCCCAACAACGTCTACAAGAAGAAGGTTGTGTAGTAGACATCAGCGAGCACACTGGTACGGGCGTCGTCGCTGCCGCGTCGTACCGCGCCTCCCATGTCTGTGGGCGCGCCTCCCGTGCCACCGTCGTACTGCACATTCATGTGGTTTCTTTGCTTCTTCGTCTCTTCCGAGGACCTTCATCGACCCCGCAAAGTGTCTGCCGGACATGAGGAAGACAAAGGGATCTACGGGCGGCCATTTAGATTATGTACTCCCTCTCTAGCTGCCAGATTTTTTTTTTCTAAGAACGGATAAATTGTATGTATCTATAACTAAAATAAGTCTAGATACATCCATTTCTAGGATAAGTATTTCCGAACGGAGGGAGTATTAATTATACCAAGATAGCCGGATTGGCACCGCTTAGTTCATGTAAATGTAATGAAATCCATCATGTTTATATGAAGATCCGGCTTTTTTATACGAAATCCTTCATGCTTATATGAAATAAGTTCGTGTTTGCACGAATTTCTTATGGTTAGTTAGAGTTGTGAAAATGTATGCTGCTGGCGTTTGATGTCGTCCTCCGCGGAAGGAAACGGGAGGAAATTTGCCGGCTGCCGTTGGAGATGCTCTTATGCTGGAAATAATAGAGTGACATCCAATCCATTTGAGTTAATTGCGTGTATGATTGTCCCTCTATAAAAAGTTAATTGCATGTACAGTGTACACGTGACTTGCAGGGTGGCTACAGCTTCGTACAGAAAGTTAAAAAGAAACAAGTCCATCCTTAATCTTGTATTCTAAGTACTCTGTGGGTTCCACTGTCTGTACAGTAGCGAAAGAAGTATATATTAAATAAGTAATATATAATATAAAAAATCTAAAGTTAAAGACATAATTCAAACTCATGTCATCGTGTTGCGAGCATCTGGTGCTAACCAGTCCAGCACATTTTTGTTGTAGACCATGCTGCTGATATATCTCCATGTCTACTCTTATACTCCATCCGTTCCTAAATATTTGTCTTTTTCAGATTTCAAATGGACTACCACATACGGATGTGTATGTAGACATATTTTAGAGTGTAGATTCACTCATTTTGCTCCATATGTAGTCCCTTGTTGAAATCTCTAAAAAGACAAATATTTAGGAACGGAGGGAGTGCATGTCATCCTGCAATATAGGTCGTCGGATTTATATCTAACAGATAGGAAGAAAACTATGGCAATTTTGCAAAAATATACCCACACCCCTCTCCACATTCGCAAATACGGCCTTCCCTCATTCATCCTTTTCTCTCACAAGATAAACTACTCATACAAATTCATCTTGATGTTTCGTGCAACACACAGGCATCTAGCTAGTTTCTTTTAAAATAGTTATTGGGATAATTGGGTTGAAGTGATATATTTTATGTCTACCCCGAATGATTTCGGATTCACTAGTAGTAACAAAGAAAAGGTTGCCTTGTTAATTAACAAAAAACAGGGTGAAAACTATCACATGAGGTCGGTAAAAACAAGGCACACTGGGTTCAGCGTCATCGTCACTACAGCTATGCGCGCACGAGAAGTCTACATATCAAGGGGGCTACTGAGCGAGGCACAGAGACACAATGTTCGAGAGAGAAACCAATTGACAGATTACAATCAGATTGAGTTGTCACCCTTCTGTTGTCATTGTTGGGGTGGAGGGAGGGGGAGGGAGAGAAAGACGTATCGAGAGTGTGCGCAGTAGGCACAGAGGCACAACTAGCGAGTGTCTGTGTATGTGTGTGTGTTTGAAAGAGGAGTCGATAGATTACTATCAAGATCGAGCTACTGCCCTACTCCTCCGGTGTCGGGTAGTGTGTGTGTGTGTGTGTGTGTGTGTTTGAGAGAGAAGTCAGTCGATAGATTAGTATCAAGATCGAGGTGTCACCCTACTCCTTCGGTGTTGGGAAGTGTGTGTGTGTGTGGTTGTGTGGGTGTGGGTGTGTGATGGGGGCGGGGTGGGGGCAGTGACACTTACATATCCTTACTCTTATAAAAAACAGAGTTGGTGATGATGGTGTTCCTGCCATCCTGGAATATAGGCCATCTGATTTATACCCGACGGATAGGAAGGAAACTGTGGCAATTTTGCAAAAAGATACCCACACCCCTCTCCGCATTTGAAAATAAGGCATTTCGTCGTTCATCCTTTTCTCCCACAAGATAAACTACTCATACAAATGCATCTTGATGTTCGGTGCAACGCATGGTTATCTTGCTAGTAGGGAGAAGGAGTTTGTGTGACACATATCTAGCTATATAGGTAGACAACATTTGTGCGAGGCATACTTAAAGCATCACGAAGATAAACAAAATTGTGTGCATGCAAGTGCCGGAAAAAATGAAGCGAGAAACAATGTGTGGGAGAGAGAGAGAGAGAGAAATCTCAAAACAAAAGGTGCTCTGTTGGAATCCCATTGTATGTATTCATATGGTTCCGGAACTCGAGTTAACCTTAGGCATATGTGTGAGAGACATTATTATACTTTGAGACATTAGTAGCTTTGGGTGGGCGGAATTAAAGGGGTGGGCGTGTTTGACAGGGAGAGCATGTGTGTTTCTGTGTGAGAGACTTGTAGGACAGGGTAGAAAGACGAATTCTAACCTTGATGGAGGGAGCGAAATACACGAAGTGCGCGTGTGTGATTCTGATGACCACAGGCAAAGGAGATATGTATGCGTGTGAGAGAGATTGCACAATTCATTCATGTATCACTATCTAGCGATCGTGGATGTGCATCGCTTGAACATAAATCAATATCTACTTCGTATCGTGGCCAAAGGTACAATATCGATTCAACGCTATAAAGATTGGACACTCACATATCACATTTTCTCTATTTAAATAAACATTTTCAGTTGTGCATGCCAAAGTTACAGTGATGTTTCTTCAAACAACCAATGTAGCTATCATGTACATCCACCATTGTTACTCTTGCATTCAAAATCATTAGTCTTGGATGATTTAAGGTTCTATTATGAAGTAATATATGTAATATTCATATATGAATTCAACGGGTACGCAATTTATGAAATGGAGGCTATGTAATCATATGATGTAACACTTTTAAGTAGCGGACTACAATATCCATTTCTTTTTTGTGCCTCTACACTAACACGTCAATGAATTATGTTTAAAGTAAATAACCAATTGCACTAAATTATCTATTTACATGAGAAATACATAGGCCGACCGTTTGATCCCTTTTTTGTGAACGCGCCACTACATCCGTACGATTGGTCGCGCCCATGTCAACGTCCAAGTTATCGGCGCATCATCCCAAGTTATAGTCTTTTTTCTGGGGGTGGACACACCAGTTATTAACTGCTAACGTGTGCCCCGTGTACACAGTCTCGCATGAACTTCCCGCTAGCACGGTCCAAAAATAATTGAAACTTGATACGAACGATCCCGCGGGCGGCAAAATCTCCCGCCTCCTTCTAAAATTTCCGCCACCTTAGTCTTTACATTTGAAATTCCCCTTTTGCCCTTGGTGCACGGAGACCAATAGTTACAATACCGCCCTCATCTACATAATAGGCCGGGGTTGCTTTGGTAACTTCTGGTTCCCCCACTACACGGCACCCCCATTTCCTCTCCCCCTCCCGCAAAAACGACTAACTCCACAGCACCAGAGCATCTCACATCACGCCGTCCGTACTTCATCGGCCTTTCTCCCCTCCCATCTCGAAACCCTAGATTGCTCATCCATCGGCGTACCAGAGCCCATTCACTGCCATCGGCGTCCACCTCGCCGGATTTGCTTCTGCAGCCGCATCTACCCCTCCCACCTCCCCTAGAAACAAGTAGACTGCTCATCCACCACTGTACCACAACCCATTCAGTGACGGCCTTGTCCACGGCGCCGGATCTGCTTCGCCGGTACTCTCCTCAACTGCAGCGCATCTGCAGCGGCTCATTCGTACTCCCCACCGGAGACGCTTCATCCACCCCCCCCCCCCCCCGAGCCGCCGCATCAACGCCCCCGTCGACGGCCTCTGATCCTCTTCGCCGACACCTTCCTCATCCCTACCGGAGCTGCTTCGCCGACAACATCGTCAACCCCACCGGAGTAGCTTCGCCTATACCATTTTCAACCCTACCAGGGCCGCTTTGCCAACTCACAAGTCCACGGCCTCAGATCCGCTTCCTCGCACCCTCATCCAACCTACTGGCGCAGCTTCTGACGCCCCGTCCATGGCCGCAGATCTGCATCGTCGACACCATCCTTAACTCAACCACGGAGCAGCTTCACCTATGCCCTCGTCCACGGCCACAGATCCGCTTCGCCCACACCGTAGTTCACCCTATCGGAGCCGCTCCACAAACACCCTACTCGACGGTTCTAGATCTCCTTACCGGACCCTAACAGCTAGCGCAGCGTCATCACTGTTGACGTTTCTAACCTGATTCCCACCGTCTGGCAAGATGCCAAGCACCTGTCATAGCCTAGGTACTTGTCACCTTTAAAACCGTCCAGCATCACCTGCCCGATGTACTTCAAATATACTAACAGGTCACTGTTACCTATTATGCAGCTGGCAAAACCTAAAAGGACGATGTTTCTTCTGGATCTATCAGCTTGGCCAACCAAGATCCTGGACCGAGGCATTGCTATGATCTTGTAAGCGTGTGTCTCTCTCTTGTATTGTTCTGTGCCTGCCAGCGTGCTTTGCCAGGATTTTTGACCAGTAATCCCTTTGTGCAGACAATGATTTCTACTACTGGCTACTAAATTAGATATGTAGATGTCATACATGATACTACCTCCTACCTCCGTTCCTCAATATAAGTCTTTCTAGAGATTCCACTATAGGCTACATACGGAGCAAAATGAGTGAATCTACACTCGAAAATGCATCTATATACATCTGTATGTGGTCCATACTAGAATCTCTACATAGACATATATTTAGGAATAGAGGCGGTACATTACACAAAATCGTAGGTGGCATGTAGGAATTCCAGTACACTACATTAGGCTCCCTTAGAGTGCCTGCTAGTCCAGCACATAGAGTCATGGCTAGTTTATGCTACGCACACAATCATTAATTGGTGGTTTAATATGCTCAAGGGATATGCAATCTATTATCATGTAGAGATGTCTGAAATTAGCCATGCCAACTTGCAGATTGGGTTACACAATGAAAAAGTACAAGATTTATGTGGCAATTTCATGGAACATCGCAAAAAAGGAGAGCCAGCGGTGAGCCTATACAGTGTGCTATGGTACGTCGCTCCTCCATTGCAATCATCATGACATGTTATTTGTATGTCAGTTCTACTAGCCAAGTTTCTTAGGGACAGTTATTACGAGTTATCCTAAGAAAATAAGCACATGTGAATATTAGCTCCATGTAATAAGCCAACCAGTTCTTTTCATTGCGTTTTCAGCTTATCTTTGGTATGATAAGTGAAAAGTCTAGATTGCATTATATTTTTTCATTTTGCTGCCCATATGAAAATTAATTTGACTTGCACACATCATAAACTGAACCCAGTGCAGTAATTAATATGATAGGAAAACAGACCATCACTATTTGCTCAAAATGCAAATACAAAGATACCATCTACTTGGCACAATCTACTTTAGTCAATGTTTTCCATACAGAACCCATTGCCTAATTTAAATGAAAAACGTATGACCCACATTTAAATGAAGAACAATTATTTATTGAAATTTCATGGTCCAAGTGGCTGGTTATTATCATATAGCGGCACCATCTGAAAGCATCATATAGCAGCAGCAGCTCATAGCAACTCATCATACAGCAGCAGCAGCAGTGTGCAATTCATCATATACCAGCAGCAGCTCATAGCAATTCATCATATAGCAGCAGCAGGGGCAGCTCATAGCAATTCATCATATAGCAGCAGCAGGAGCAGCTCATAGCAATTCATCATATAGTAGCAGGAGGAGCAGCTCATAGCAATTCATCATATAGCAGCAGTAGGAGCAGCTCATAGCAATTCATCATATAGCATCAGCAGGAGCAGCTCATAGCAATTCATCATACATCAGCAGTAGGAGCAGCTTATAGAAACTCATCATATAGTGGCAGCAGCTCATAGCAATTCATCATATAGCAGCAGCAACAACTCATAGCAATTCATCATATAGCAGCAGCAGCTCATAGCAATTCATCATATAGCAGCAGCAGGAGCAGCTCATAGCAATGCATCATATAGCAGCAGCAGAAGCAGCTCATAGCAATTCATCGTTAGTGGATCACAATGAAAATTTGGCAAAAAAATCAGAGGAGATCCTCACCTTGTTGGATGAGCTCATCCTTCAACAGCACCTCAAGGCCACGGCCTGGGAGGTGGGGAGGGGGAATAAGGTGCCTTCTGCCATAGTGTGGCATTAGCCGTAGTTGTGCAGCGCCTGCCAGAGTAGTGTGTTGGACGAACCACAGTGGAGCAGTTGCTGGAGACCATGAGAATGAGGGGCGGCATCAGAGGGTGCGGCAGCCAGGGACATTTGCCCCTACCCGCCAGCCATGTAGCCTAGCTGGAGAAAGCATCGTCGAGGACCAGGCCAGATGGGACCAGTGGCGACGGCTTGCTGGAGGAACTCTAGTGCTACATGCAGGGGATCGAGGTTGAGGGAAAGGGGAGAGGAGATGCAAGCGGGCAGGGCAATGAACGCTTGTGTGTTTGTTTTTACTTGAGGGTGAGGTGTGACGCGGGCATCACCAGTTGCATTTTGAGTGTAATATAGGAAGACAACATAGTCATTACACTATTCCCCTTCCCTTCAATTTTTAGTGAGGTTTTACCCGAAACACCCCCCTCCAAAGCGAAATTAGTTAAGCCCAAGCCCATAACTCAAAAATGACTTCTTTATATCTTTTATGGCTTATTTTGACAATAAGCCCTGAAAAGGCGGAATAGAACTGGCCCTTAACCTGCAATTCAATTGTGCATGCAATGATGAATCACTCCTGCCTACTATAGTGTACATTTAGGCATCATCATACATGGCATAACCTAATACATGCGCATTCCATTGTAGAATCTGGAATTTGCAATGTTTATGTTAGTTCATACGTTGCGCATGATGTTTAAATGCCCCTTAAATCTGGTCAGTCAAGTGATGGTCTTTAAGCCTCCTTCTTTTCTTCTTTTCTTGATATGTAAGATTTGCTCGCACATCTGTTCAATTGCTTGTTTGCATCAGCCAGCCATACTAGGACTATTTGCTTTGATTACTTGTTGTCCTTGGCCTAACACTCTAACAGAGCTTGTCAATGATTTAAACACTAAGGGCTACTGTAGTGGGGCCTTTTCTAACTCATAGGTGACATAAAGGTTTGGTTGTACACTAAAGTAGGCTCTCCAAGAGTACCTGGAGATCCAGTTTGAAGGTATGCCTAGTTTTTACATAGTGCAGACATAGTAAATGCTCATTTAATTGTGTGCAAGTGCAAGAGATGCGGCATGTTTCATTATGTGGTGTTGTTTTGTTATAATCTCATCCTTTTGTGTTCACAGACTGGAAAGTGTGCATATTTATCTTCCAAGGAGACGAGTAACTAGTTTGTGTCACCTTGCAGAGGGGGTGCAATGAAGATAAGATTGAGGATTTCCAAGTACAAGATGTTAGGAAGGAGCCTTGCAAGAGAAGTAGGAGTTGTGCTGAGCCTCTTCAACCTGTTAAGGTAAGTCACTGTATCCAACTCAACAGTTCAATTCCTTGTCTGTTTCAGGCATAGTTAATTTGCTCTTTTCAATTGCTTTATTTGTCCTGAGTTAATGAGATGCCCAAAGAATGATGCCTGATGTTGGGTACTTGTATAACTATTAGTTGACATAATTAAAGGCCTTACCATTTAATTACTCTACCGAAGTGTGTCTGAAGCTTTGAAGTCTACTAACTAACTATTATTGAATGATGCTCACATCTAGTTTATACTAGGCTAATGATTGCATAGTTTTGCTTGCTGTAGTATGTTTGTATGAAATCCTCTGTTGATCATTATGCTCCCTAAGACTTTAATTGAGCTACGGAATGGCCAACTGCTTGCTTACTTCTACGCAACGTGTTGTCTAAATTTGTAACTTGTCTGTGTTTTGGATTGGGCCCCAACATCATGCTCCTCTGGTGAGCTAAGAGAGATTTCTGTATGCAGGCTGCACAGACTACCTTTTTTATAATTTTTAAAATATCACATGCTTATGCTTCATGACGTGTAACATTATTGTTAGTCCTGTTTTGCCATGTACAAAATAGTCTATCTTGCTCGCTTCATTGTTGTAACTATATTTTTGCCCTAGTCATATGTACTTACAGAAACATTTCAGGATGAAGTGACATCAACACAAAGATCTGCGAGCAGTGCGGCATGGCTGTTACCGAATGATTATGGATTGGAATTGGAATGTGCTGATGTTCTTGAGCGTCAACTAGAGGTGGCAAGACAACGTGTACATGATTCTGAACGTACAATCAACAATTTGAGACTGGACATGCAGGTATTAGATGCAGGAGTCAAAAAAATGAAACAAGACACTCAGGTAACAACAAAGGAATTGGAGATTTTGCAGACTGAAATTTGTGCTATCTAAATCCGGCCAATCCTATTTGTTGAAGAGATTATAGTTCAAATGGTAAGTTATGTTGATGCGCGTCCATGATGTATGAGTTGTATTTGCCCAGTGTATGTAATTTTTTGTTTGTGTATGCTTTATTATCACTGGTGCCGAACCATAATGCCCAGTGGGTATAATCGGCTATAATTTCTTTATTGTATAGTGTAGGATTATTTTACGTTTCTATGCCTTAGTCTCTTTATTGTATAGTGTATGTTTTTTAGAGGTGATAGTATAGAGTAGGATAATTCTTCGAATATGCTATATCGTTCAAACGGGGGACAACTCGCCCAAACATTGTAGTGAACATGGCCCTCCACAGGTCGTACGTTCCATGGGCCATCTACGGGACGGACGATCCCTGGCCTTCTGTGGCCGTCAGATTCGTGGGCCTTCTATGGGCTGTCAGATCCGTGGGCCTTCTATCAGCTGTTGGATCCATGGGCCTTCCATGGGCCAGCGGATCCATGGGTCTTCTATGGGCCTTCGGATCAATGGGTCTTCTGTGGGCCGTCGGGTCAATGGGCCTTCTACGGGCCGTCTCATCTATGGGCCTTGTACGGTCCGTATAAGGGTCCGTAAACGGGCTAGAGTGGAAATCATACGTTTTATGGGCTCACCATAACGGGTCGTTAATCGGCCGTATTTGATGATTCTATGAAAATGGCCCAACAGATTAACGGGCCACAAACGGGCCGACTGTATCCACAGACTGAATTTGGCCCACCAGCAGAAAAGGCCTGTAACGGGCCGTAATTAAACGAATGCTGGAAATGAGCCTAAGAATAAATGGGCCCTGAGAAGGCCGAAAGATAACATGGGCTGGAAACGGCCCAATGGTATAATGGGCAGTTAATGGGTATAAAGTGATGCACTGTTCATTATGGGCCAGTTTTACCACGGGCCATTAATGGGCCGAGGGTTACTAAGGGCCTCATATGGGCCAAAATACGTCATGGGCCATACATGGGCCGGAAGTTCAAACATGGTGGAATTATATTGGACGGCCCAGATGACGCTACTGGGCCCAATTTGGATAGTCCATAAATGGGTCGTGGGTTAGTGGGCTGTAAATGGGCTATATGCGAACATGCCATTAACAGGCTTGCCATGGGCCGGCCCGCCACCTTTTGACCAAGTCAAATGGGCCGGCCTTTTCACAGGAATGGGCCTCTCTTGGGCCGTGCCATGTGTTGACATATCATTGGCGCTTTGGGTCTAATGAGTGGATGACATCTGTCCCAACGGCGAGCCGACACGTGTTCCCTCCAGCCAATGATGATTTTACATGTGGAAAATCCCCATTGGTCGGGGCTGTTAACGGGTTATCGGATCCAAAACCAGACCCGATAGCTTAACGGCGTTCCGTCACAGTGGATGCCATGTGTCGGTCACCCTTGACGAAAGCACTTCTATGACGCACAATTTATCGTCATAGAAGTGGACACTTCCGTGATGATAATTTTGGTAATGTCATGGAACACATGTACGGCAGCACAGGTATGACTATCTTGATTCTGTCATAATTTTTTCATGGATGTACATGCATGACAGAAAACGTGACGTACTGTGACAAACATGTATCATCACGGAAGTGTATTTTTTTAGTGGATATGCATCACACAATCTTAGATTCATCTATTCAACCAACACAAAGAACTTCAAAGAGTTCCCCAAAGTTTCTACCAGAGAGTCAAGATGAAAACGTGTGCCAACCCCTATGCATAAGTTCACGAGGTCACGGAACTCGCAAGGTGATCACCAAAACATACATCAAGTGGATCACGTGATATCCCATTGTCACCACAGATAAGCACATGCAAGGCATACATCAAGTGTTCTCAAATCCTTAAAGACTCAATCCAATAAGATAACTTCAAAGGGAAAACTCAATCCATTACAACAGAGTAGAGGGGGAGAAACATCATAAGATCCAACTATAATAGCAAAGCTCACGAAAAATCAAGATCGTGTCGAATCAAGAACATGAGAGAGAGATCAAACACATAGCTACTGGTACATACCCTCAGCCCCGAGGTTGAACTACTCCCTCCTTGTCATGGAGAGCGCCGAGATGATGAAGATGGCCACGAAGAGGGATTCCCCCCTCCAGCAGGGTGCCGGAACAGGTCTAGATTGGTTTTCAATGGCTACGGAGGATTCTAGCGACGGAACTCCTGATGTATTCTGCTTCGAGATGTTTTTAGGGTATATGGACATATATAGGTGAAAGAAGTCGGTCAGGGGAGCCACGAGGGGCCCACGAGGGTGGGGGCGCCAAGGGGGGCAGGCGCGCCTCCCTGCCTCGTGGCCACCTCGAAGCTTCCCTGATGTCTACTCCAAGTCTCCTGGATTGCTTCCGTTCCAAAAATTACTCTCCCGAAGGTTTCATTCTGTTTGGACTCCGTTTGATATTCCTTTTCTTCGAAACACTGAAATAGGCAAGAAAAAAACAATTTGGGCTGAGCCTCCGGTTAATAGGTTAGTCCCAAAAATGATATAAAAGTGTATAATATATAAAGCCCATAAACATCCAAAACAGATAATATAATAGCATGGAACAATCAAAAATTATAGATATGTTGGAGACGTATCATCGGTTCTATATCCAGCATATCTCGTAGTAGGGGTCCTAAGCTAGGCGTCTTGGAGCGATGGTAAGATGGAAACATGATTTTACCCAGGTTCAAGCTCTCTTGAAGAGATAATACCCTATGTCCCGCTTTTGATTGTATTGATATGGGGATAGTACATAGTACAGGTATCTACCACGAGATTGTTGTAATGAATATGAGATGATCTATTGACTAGCCTGGCCTCGGTTTATATAACACACCAGAGGCCTAGGGTTTAGAGGAGTCCTTGTCTTGGGTGCCAAGTCTTGTGGAATCCTCCTTGTATACGGCCTGGGCTGCCCAAAGTGGTCCATAAGTGTACCGCCATGGGGGTCCTCGGCCCGATCCAGCTGGTCGGGAGACGACGTGGTGAGTCCCCCCTGGTCCAGGACACCATCAGTAGCCCCCTGAACCGGTCTTCAAGTTGGGGGTGCTCCTCGATTCTTCTGAATTGTTCTTCATCTTCGGTCGTCGGTCTTGAAAACTGGTATAACAAATCCTCTCATCTTCGATCTTGAGGATCACCGAAGTGAATCCAAAGAGTCTACACGTCGGGTATCCGTGGAGCCCCTTTAAGTATTTGGCCTTTAGCAATGCCTTGTTATTTTTTATGCCAAACCCCGGGCTTGAAGTTGTTCCCTTGCTGCGGTGTCCTCTTGCGTCCGAGCTCCAACGCCGGAATGCATCTGAGATATCTTTTGCGCCTGAGCACCAACGCCGGACCGCTTCCAAGCTCCAACGCCAGAATGTATCCGAGCTCCAACACCGGACTGTATCTGAAGTGTCATAGATTACCTCGGTCTTGAAAAAGTTAAGAGGATAGAATGGAGCTTAATGTCGGAGATGCCATCTATGGAGCCAGCCACTTGCAACCAAGCTTTATGCCGGACTGCTTCTGAGGTATCTTTTGCAGTTGAGCACCAACGCTTGACTTTATCCAGGCTCCAACATCGGATTGTATCCGAGGTGGTGCACCACCTCGGTCATGGGCTAATTTATATGAATTTAATTCCTATTTGTGCAATGTATTTTCTACCGAGATGTATAGTCAGTAGCCCTCAAGGTGTGTGTTGGCCTAATATCCGGGATGCACCTGAAGGATAAAATCAAACCGCTGACCCCAGTAGCCCCTAAGACTTAGGTCGATTCGTGAAATTGGCCTGAGGATCAATTCCCAGCTTGGCAGCATACTTAGGACTAGAAACATGGTGTAATATATTAGAGCAAATAGTGATCGGCGAACGGGCCCTTAAGAGAGGGTTTTGAGAAGTCGATGTAATAGATTAGCTTGATGCCGGATAAGTCCCGGGTGGTACCTATTATTGTTCGAAGACGCGTTTGCCCATAGTTCGGTCAAGCCGAACACTGAGCACTTTCAATTTTCTGTATTGAATAGGCAATGCAGTAGCCCTCGACACACTGGTCGGGTGGCAACACCAGATCAGGGGATCAATGGGCCCTTTAATATTAGTAAATGATAAGCCCAAAGCCAAGTAGCCCCCGAGCCTTAATGTGGGCATGGGTGGCCGAATTAAGGATCGATATCCGGAGTAAAATCACAAATTATGTGTAATGATTCTACGTATCCAAGTACTCTACATTATTAATGCTCGGATCCGCATTGTACAAAACTTTGTTGACCGACCATCGGCTTCAACCTCCTCGGCTAGTAGCCGGGGAGTGTTTGTCGCACTTTATAAAGCCTCTATGAGGGAAAAGATTTATGACAAACAAGGTAATCCGGCCATACGGTTTTATAAACAAAGGTATGCGGAAAGAATGTTATATTACTATGTAATGTAAAAAACATCTTCCAAAGAAAATAGTCCCGCTATCGGTTCCTTTCTTTGGTTTGTCATGCCGACCATGATCATGAAACCTCACATCCGATCAATGCGGGAGAAAAATATTAAGGATTTAGTTTGGAGAAAGTTCCCGGTCTATGTGGTCTTTAGTGAACCTAAATTTTCAGTTCCTTCATTGCCGACCAATTATATCCTTTAAGATCGCTAGCTTTCGGCTTCACCTAGTCTGAGGTACTAACATAGATGACCCGGTAGTAACAATCATAGAGGTGCTCCCTTTACCGCCTAGCCGAACAATCAGGAACATAGGGGTAAGCACAGGAGCTAGGCAACCCAGTTTGGCCAAAATCTTAAGTCAAATTGATGCATATTTATGGCTTTATAACAATAATTACAGAAGGCAACGCTTGTATACTGAATACAAACACTGATGATATATGTTTACTTCGACTCCGTTGCGACTGTTTATCAGTTAAAAGTGGCCCATCATCGGCTTCTACCCCTTTGTAGATACTACGCATGGTGTTTCCGCAGTAACAAGACAACCCTTAGCCGACGTCTCGGTGCCCGAAGGCGGTTGTGTTAGCAGAAACAAGGCAATCAGATATGCGAGCTTCATAACTTTCACTTAGTCATAGGAGCTTTAATCTCGGAAAGCTAGCCACGAGCCCCCGGTTAGTGTTCGGCACTGACCAAAATCTAGCCATTAACACTTCGGCCAATGTTATGAAAGGCCCATCGTTTAACACGGGGTAATCGGTATCGATCTATAGTTTGACACCATCATCGGATCGCTGACCAGTTTATGCCCATTGTGATAGTCAGTTTTCGGCTTTCTCCACTGAGGTGCTTAACCATTTGAGATGGAAGCACAATCACAGTGGTTCTCCCTTTGCACACCTAGCTGAACAAAGCGAAATGTAGGAGGCAAGCACAGGAGCCGGGAAACCCAATTATTTACCGAAGACACAATTCAAAACCGATGCATATATAGCAATATCCGAGAGTGTTTTTGCCGAATCTCTAAAGGTGTTCGGCATTGCACTGCGAGACTTATGCTGGAAACACACAAATAGTTTAAAAGTCCCATAGGCTTGGAAAACCAAAAACTTCTGTAAAAACTTTACGCCCGAACTAAATCAACTCAATTGGTGCCAATCCGAAAATTGGTCTTATTTTTGTGCTTCTGTCGTGCATTAATATGACACATCTGATCTCAAGACTTCAAGCGGGTCAGCCTATGGCTGCAACCTCCTATCGCGAAGACGGAGTACATCTTGTTAGGCCATTTTAGTGAACTAAACTCGAGCAGCATTAGAGAGAAAACAGGCTATCCGGCTATTGACCAAACACTCGAGTCATGAAAGGAGTGGTAGAAAAGTACATTGCAACGACTAGGAAGAAAACAATTATTATAGAACGGGTTGTACAAATTTAAGAGCCCCTAGTTAACTCGGGTAAAGGAAGTGTTTTTAACAAATAATGTTGTTAACAAACTAAGTTTTTTGTTTAACATAGATATAAAGTTTGGTCAAACCGAACGAGAATTAAAAAACTGAGCATGGAAGCGACTTAGCTAGTTAATGAGCTTGGTGTCGATGCGCAACCCGAGCTTACGGCGGGACAAGCTCCCAGTCCCCCAAGCCGGTCTAGAGGTGGCGGAGCAAAGAGCTCGGCTTGACGAAGTGGTGACATAGCACGACCAATGTGGCGAGGTGGAGCCCCCAGTCCGACCGAGGCGACAAAGCAGGCTGGCAGTATGACGCTGAAGTCCCCGGCGTGGTTTAATGAAGTGATGACGAAGCCACCGCTCCAGTCGAGGTGGCGTGGTACGTTGGTACGCCGAGGTGACAGTGTTGCCCAACCCGAATCATTTACCTATGCACAGAAAATGGTGCAAGCCGAAGATAATAGTAATAATAATAAATTAAAAAATTCATTGCATAATTAATAATTTATGCAAAGCGAGTAATAAAAGAAACATGGCCCATGTGTCGAACACTCGATGTGGTAGAGCCAACCAAACACGTCAGTACGGCAATTCAACCAACAAGGTGATCACACGAGCCGATTTATGCCGATTGGGACGACGACGTCGGCTTGCCGAAGTGACCGCGTGACGCAGTCGAAATCGATTACCTACACGTGTAAAATAGTGCAGTCCAAAAAATAATAATATAAATATATAAAAAAATCCTCGCATAATTAATTTATGCAAATTAATTTTTAAAGTGATGTGGCCTGGCATCGAAGCCAATGTCGATGCGGGGCGTCGGCGTGGCAAAGCCTGAATTCGCAGGGTGGTCCTACTTCCTGATGTGGCGTTCACCGAATGGCGGACAGGAAAATGACTGAACCATCACCCAACCATCGTTAATGCGGCCAATATTTGACAGTCCTGTGTACAGAGGGTGGAACAAACCAGAGTAATATTACTCGGAAAAAATAAGCCATGCAAGCAAAAAATTAGTAGGAATAATAGCACCTGGTTTATTTGTTGTAGCAATCCAAAGAGACAGACGCGGGCATTCATGGATTTGCATCTAGTAATAGTACTAGTGCCAGCGCTTGCTTGATGTTGTGTGCGCGTACTCAGCCGGGACGCGGCGAAGCGAAGCCCCCAGTCCAGCTAACATGACGAAGCTGGTCGGTCGGTGACGCCAAAGTCTCCGAAGTAGGTTGATGAATAGATGGCGAAGCTCCCGGTCCAGCCGAGGTGACGGAGCAGGTCGGTAAGGTGATGTTGCAGCCGCCGTGTCAGCCGAGGTGTTGAAGCGGTTCGGCGTGGCATACATCAGTTTGAAGAAGCTACGGCTCGGCCATGCCGACGCTGGTCATAACTTGTGACGCGGTCAATGCCAGATTGATGAAGTGAACGAGCGGCGATGTCGGCACACCTGACCCGTACGAACCATGGGGCGATGTTGTTGGTGATGATTTAGCCTTCGCGACGCCGAACTCTTGTTCGGCTTACCGAGATGATGATCCGATAAGGTTAGGCTCGGCTCAATGAAGCGACAATCTGTCTAGCGCAGGTCGGCAGACGTGGAGCAAGGGTTGGTTTGACACCGGCACGATGGTGAATATTATCTCCAAAAAGGAGCAAAATTTGTGACATGTGTTCGGAAACAAAACACAATACCCTAGAAAGAGATTCTTCCAAAAAGATTGTCCAATATCCCATTCATGAAAAAAGATGAACTCGGGTCGGATTCGTATTCCCACAGAAAACAGATCCGAAAAGTAATGCACTCATCGGAAGGTTTCCGGAGTTTGAACGGTCGGATCGAGCTGAAATTTTGAGAGGTGGTGGATATGGAAATTCCGCAGAAGATGAACGATTGGATCTTCTAAATGACCTCTGAGCTAGGCTCTGGAGACCATGCCCTAAACTCGTCCAGATTCCCGTCCAGCCTCGACAGGCCTCCGGTATATCATAGATCGCCGGAGATTCCTCCATCGGAAGGTGACGAAATTTTACAGGGTCGTTGTATACTCAATTCCGCAGAATTGCACCAAAGGGTTCATCAAATCCACTCATTTGGAGATGGTGGTAGCGAAAACAAATCTGATGTACAGAAAAAACTGTGCGACTGCATGAGGGCAATGTTGACAATGAGCCCCCAGGCTCCATGGACGACTTTTCCATGGTCTCGGTTGAGATTCGAGCTAATGATGATGAAAGTATATGTCTAATCTTGATGATCTGATGCAGAGCACGGTCCTCGGTCCAGTCAAGGTGACCAGCCGAGCCAGCGACAAAGATGCTGAAATCGACCATAAAGCTCGGCTCTGATGCGTAGATCGCGTCGGAGACGATCCAAATTCCCATCGCACCGTGGCGACTTCGAGCAGGCTCTCAATGAAAGCACCAAAATCGGTTCTATATCCGGCATATCTCGTAGTAGGGGTCATAAGCTAGGCGTCTTGGAGCAATGGTAACATGGACACTGGATTTTACCCAGGTTCGGGCTCTCTTGAAGAGATAATACCCTGCGCCCTACTTTTGATTGAATTGATATGGGGATAGTACATAGTATAGGTATCTACCACGAGATTGTAGTAATGAATATGAGATGATTGATATGTCTCCAACGTATCTATAATTTTTGATTGCTCCATGCTATATTATCTATTGTTTTGGACATTATTGGGCTTTATTATCCACTTTTATATTATTTTTGGGACTAACCTATTAACCGGAGGCCCAGCCCAGAATTTTTGTTTTTGCCTATTTTAGGGTTTCGAAGAAAAGGAATATCAAACAGAGTCCAAACAGAATGAAACCTTCGGGAACGTGATTTTCTCACCGAACAAGACCCAGGAGACTTTGACCCTACATCAAGCAATCAACAGGGAGGCCATGAGGTAGGGGGGCGCGCCTACCCCCCCCCCACAGGCGCGCCCTCCACCCTCGTGGGCCCCTGTTGCTCCACCGACGTACTTGTTCCTCCTATATATACCTACGTACCCCCAAACGATCAGATACGGAGCCAAAAACCTAATTCCACCGCCGCAACCTTCTGTATCCACGAGATCCCATTTTGGGGCCTGTTCCGGAGCTCCGCCGGAGGGGGCATCCATCACAAAGAGCTTCCACATCAACACCATAGCCTCTCCGATGAAGTGTGAGTAGTTTACCTTAGACCTTCGGGTCCATAGTTATTAGCTAGATGGCTTCTTCTCTCTTTTTGGATCTCAATACAATGTTCTCCCCCTCTCTTGTGGAGATCTATTCGATGTAATCTTCTTTTTGCGGTGTGTTTGTTGAGACCGATGAATTGTGGGTTTATGATCAAGATTATCTATGAATAATATTTGAATCTTCTCTGAATTATTTTATGTATGATTGGTTATCTTTGCAAGTCTCTTCGAATTATCAGTTTGGTTTGGCCTACTAGATTGATCTTTCTTGCAATGGGAGAAGTGCTTAGCTTTGGGTTCAATCTTGCGGTGTCCTTTCCCAGTGACAGTTGGGGCAGCAAGGTACGTATTGTATTGTTGCCATCGAGGATAACAAGATGGGGTTTTTATCATATTGCATGAATTTATCCCTCTACATCATGTCATCTTGCTTAAGGCGTTACTCTGTTTTCATGAACTTAATACTCTAGATGCATGCTGGATAGCGGTCGATGAGTGGAGTAATAGTAGTAGATGCAGGCAGGAGTCGGTCTACTTGTCTCGGACGTGATGCCTATATACATGATCATACCTAGATATTCTCATAACTATGCTCAATTCTGTCAATTGCTCAACAATAATTCGTTCACCCACCGTAAAATACTTATGCTCTTGAGAGAAGCCACTAGTGAAACCTATGGCCCGCGGGTCTATCTTCATCGTATTAATCTTCCAATACTTAGTTATTTCCTTTGCTTTTTACTTTGCTTTTATTTTACTTTGCATCTTTATCACAAAAATACCAAAAATATTATCTTATCATATCTATCAGATCTCACTCTCGTAAGTGACCGTGAAGGGATTGACAACCCCTTATCGCGTTGGTTGCGAGGAGTTATTTGTTTTGTGCAGGTACGAGGGACTTGTGTGCAGCCTCCTACTGGATTGATACCTTGGTTCTCAAAAACTGAGGGAAATACTTACGCTACTTTACGGCATCATCCTTTCCTCTTCAAGGAAATCCAACGCAGTGCTCAAGAGGTAGCAATGATCTATTGACTAGCCTGGCCTCGGTTTATATAATACACCAGGGGCCTAGAGTTTAGAGGAGTCCTTGTCTTGGGTGCCAAGTCGTGTGGAATCCTCCTTGTATGCGGCATGGGCTGCCCGAAGTGGCCCATAAGTGAACCGCCATGGGGGTCCTCGACCCGATCCACCTGGCCGGGAGACGACGTGGTGAGTCCTCCTAGTCCAGGACACCGTCACCCGAGCCGCTATTTAATACGGGCGGCCTTACTGTCAACCGCTACCTCTCAGCACCGCCAGTTGCCGTCGTCCCGCGCCCCACCCGTCGATCGCGTGACAACATAATGTTTGATTTACAAGTGAAGAACATTCTGTGCTGCCTTGAAGCTTCAACAACGGCGCCCTGGAGGACGACGACGACGACGTGGCATGCCGCCTCCACCGCCGCCGGAAATAGTTTTTTGGGGGTTTAATAGTGTATCTCGATCATATGAATATAAATTCACGGCGTGACTAAATGAAAGATATGATTTGAACGAACTTGCGTTTTTCTCTCTTAATGTACAGACTTAGCAAATGATTTTCTTTTGAAAAAATGGCAATGGTTTTTAAATATAAAACACTCATCACAAACATTTTAGTTAGAACACCTGTATGCAAACCGACAGCTTCCCCAGGCAGCCAAGGGAAAATGTGTTGAGCAGGATTTGTGCATCCCTTCAACACAAATGGTTGTTTTGGATGACCCGTGCGCAACCACGTACAAAACATTTGGTAAGATTTGCATCTGTCATATTGGGTATTGATAACCCACAAGTATAGTGGATTGCAATAGTTTTCGAGGATAGAGTATTCAACCCAAATTTATTGATTTGACACAAGGGGAGCCAAAGAATATTCTCAAGTATTAACAGTTGAGTTGTCAATTCAACCCCACCTGAAAGACTTAATATCCGTAGCAAGGTATTTAGTAGCAAAGTAATATGGAAGTAACGGTAGCGGTGGCAAAAGTAACAGTAGTAGTTTTTGTAGTAATCGTAACAGCGGCAACGGAAAAGTAACTAAGCAAAGATCAATATGTGAAAAGCTCGTAGGCACTGGATCAGTGATGGATAATTACGTCGGATGCGATTCCTCATGCAAGAGTTATAGCATAGGGTGACACAGAACTAGCTCCAGTTCATCAATGTAATGTAGGCATGTATTCCGAATATAGGCATACGTGCTTATGGAAAAGAACTTGCATGACATCTTTTGTCCTACCCTCCCGTGGCAGCGGGGTCCTATTGGAAACTAAGGGATATTAAGGCCTCCTTTTAATAGAGTACCGGGCCAAAGCATTACCACTTAGTGAATACATCAACTCCGCAAACTACAGTCATCACCGGGAGTGGTCCCGATTATTGTCACTTCGGGGTTACTGGATCATAACACATAGTAGGTGACTATTGACTTGCTAAATAGGATCAAGAACTCACATATATTCATGAAAACATAACAGATTCAGATCTGAAATCATGGCACTCGGGCCCTAGTGACAAGCATTAAGCATAGAAAAGTCATAGCAACATCAATCCTAGAACATAATGGATACTAGGGATCAAACCCTAACAAAACTAACTCGATTACATGATAAATTTCATCCAACCCATCACCGTCTAGCAAGCCTACGATGGAGTTACTCACGCATGGCGGTGAGCATCATGAAATTGGTGATGGAGGAAGGTTGATGATGACGATGGTGATGGATTCCCCTCTCTGGAGCCCCGAACGGACTCTAGATTAGCCCTCCCGAGAGAGATTAGGGCTTGGCGGCGGCTCCGTATCGTTAAATGCGATGAATCCTTCTCTCTTATTTTTTTCTCCCGAACGTGAATATATATAGTTGGAATTGACGTAGGTGGAGCCTCAGGGGGGCCCACGAGGCAGGGGGCGCGCCCTGCACCCTCGTGGATAGGGTGTGGGCCCCCTGGTGTTGATTCTTTCGCCGGTATTTTTTATTAATTCCAAAACGTGTCTCCGTTGATTTTCAGGTCATTCTGAGAACTTTTATTTCTGCACAAAAATAACATCATGGCAATTCTGCTGAAAACAGCGTCAATCCGGGTTAGTTTCATTCAAATCATGCAAGTTAGAGTCCAAAACAAGGTCAAAAGTGTTTGGAAAAATAGATACGATGGAAATGTATCAACTCCCCCAAGCTTAAACCTTTGCTTGTCCTCAAGAAATTCAGTTGACAAACTGAAAGTGATAAAGAAAAACTTTTACAAACTATGTTTGATCTTGTTGCTGCAAATATGTAAAGCCAGCGTTCAAGTTTTCAGCAAAGATTATGAACTAACCATATTCACAATTACATTTAGGTCTCATATTTACTCATATCAATGGCATAATCAACTAGCGAGCAATAATAATAAATCTCGGATGACAACACTTTCTCAGAACAATCATAATATGATATAACAAGATGGTATCTCGCTAGCCCTTTCTGAGACCGCAAAACATAAATGCAAAGCACCCCTGAAGATCAAGGACTGATTGGAAATTGTAATTCATGGTCAAAGTGATCCAGTCATAGTCATACTCAATGTAAATTAATAGTAATGCATGCAAATGATAGCGGTGCTCTCCAACTGGTGCTTTTTAATAAGAGGATGACGAGTCAACATAAAAGTAAATAGATAGGGCCTTCATAGAGGGAGGCAGGGATTTGTAGAGGTGCCAGAGATCGAGTCTTGAAACAGAGAAAATAATATTTTGAATGGCATACTTTCATTGTCAACATAACTGTGGCACCCCGGCTCAGAGAAACTAGAATGCCCCGTATTCCAGCCCAGAGATCGAAATGAAGTCTTCTGGAATATGGCACTGCTTTACATAGAACAAATTAGCTCTTATTACAAAGGATAAATACACGGGTCTGATGTTACAAAGGATCACATCAGCATGGCGACACTATGCCTGCGGTACTACACTTGCTCTATGCTAGCAGCGGAACAACTCGTAGCAGCAAAATACTTCTAGCAGTGGAACAACGATGAAGGTGGTGAACTCCACTCCGCAGGGACTCTGGCTAGGACACGATCTAGCTCGCACGCACGGTAACCTCAACAAGCAATCAAGCAATCATGGCATCACCTGCAATCTGGCATGACACGCCAGGTCAGTACATTGAATGTACTTGCAAGCTCACAACAACCAAAATCATCAAGGCAAAACAACAACATAGCATTAGCAAATTAAGTAATCAACAACTACCATGATACGAAAGCAACTACTAAGCATGATATGAAACTACTACAAGACTGATAAACCAACATCTTAATCTCAATGAACCATCTCACGCTTGGCTATCCGGCCAACTAATATACCATCTCGATCACCTCGTGATCACAACACAAATTGAATGATCATCCTCGAGATCATCCCAACATCTTTATCTGCATTCTGCCAAACTGTTACTGCTCACAACATATCAACATATAAATCATCTAAAGTCATTCCGTCATGTGAGTGTTGATCAAATGGTGTGACCTAGTACAAACTTGTGCCCATGACCGAGGACGCGGCTATCAATAGATTGAACACACACTCTGTAGAGGTAGCGCACTTTACCCACACCACGGAACCCATGGCCTCGCACTCCCATTCGGGTGGACCAACAGCGTTCCGACAAAACCGACCTACTGCCATGACACACTCCTGGCAACTCTGACCAACTCCCCTTTTGGGTTCAATCCTGGGTGGCCACGTGCCTACCAAAGGCACCAACGGCCATCATCATGTAAAAACAAAAATGGTCCCAAACGGAGATATGAGCTCAAAAACAAACCTGGGCACACAAGGCTTATGTCCGCCTACTTGATCAGGGTAGCGCACGCCCATAACCTTCCCTTGTTGGAGGCACCGGGAGAGGCATGACAATAGACCCAGCTAGGACCTCCCAACTTAATGATGGAATTTATCCCGGACATATAATAGTGATAACTGATACTCCGCTATCATCTACCAACCTGTAATCCAAGTTATAGCAATATCCAACAAATAATCCAATGCATACTATCGACATAACAAACTACTCCGAGGATAGCACTACTATCATAATGAATCCAAGAACGATATTACTACTACCCAAATATCAAGAACAAGCTATCCAACTAAGATCCACATGCAAGCATCATGTAGTAAAACATACTCCAAACATAACATGAATTAGCATGATGATGAAAATAACACTAGCCACTAATAATCTAATGGCAACGTAATATCCAAAGTAATACTCCATAGCATAATACCATCATGAAAATAATCATAATAGCCACTAAGAATCCAAAGGCAACATGTCATCCACAAAACCTTCAAAAATATAAGTCCTAGAACTCCAAGCAATATCATGGCAATAACAAGATCAAAACAATACTCCGAGAAATGCCATGAACAAGTCACAAGTAGCTAAAATAATATTTTAAACCAGTTCAAATAATTTAAACGATGTCACTGCATTGCAATCATGCAAATGGAGGGTGTGGCTATCCTGGGGGTAGAAGGATTCATCGGGAAGAAGTGCGAGAAGCTCGCGGAAAGAATCACTGGAAAACGTTCTCTCTCGGAGGGGGCAGATTTAGTGCAAGGGCTTAATGGTCATTTTCATAATGCCAAACCATAGTGAAAATGATACCAACAGAACGGCCTCAACGATACGAAGAAGTGGGCTACGGAATCACCTCAATCGGAGTTGTGGTTGAAAAGATACGGCCGATTGAATGACAGGGAATAATCTGTAAAATAAACATTCAAGACAGGCCCCTGGCGGTTAAAACAGAAAGCGCACTAAGGAAAAATACGTTTTCAGAGAAACAAAAGTGTATTACTGACCGAAAGGAAACAAAATACGTTTTCAGAAAGCGCAAACGTATTACTCTCTGAAGGCACGACAAAGTACGCTTTCAATACATGAAAACGTACTCACCGCAGGGCGTCTCCACTTACGCCAGGTCAGCCGTCCAGGTCAACCCCTGGGTGGCTGACATGCGGGGCCCGCCTACACGCCTTCGTCCTCCTTCTCGCGTGCGCCTGCAAGGAGGAAGGACGTCGTCGACCGGCGATTCCCGATGCCACAGTGGCTTTCCGGCGACGCTCCGCCTATGGATGGACTCAGGAGGAAGAGGCGCATCCAACTGTACCACTTACGGCCATCAAGCTGGACCGAGGCGACGATGACTTCGACGCCGGCGGATGGTGGTCTTCGGCCGGAGTTGGGCACAGTGCTCCGGTGACGTAGGTGTGGGGAGAGCTCCGAGGAGAGGTCTAGGATGGTGGTGAGGGCCTCTGGTGGAGAAAAGAGAGGGAGAGGAAGCTCGGCCCGAGCCAATTTAGACGGCGGGGACCGACGGCCATGGCGTCCATAGGAGGCTAGGAGAGCGGTTCGAGCTCGTTTGAGTGGCTAGGGAGGGGTCTAGGAGTGAGGCAAGGGCGATGGGATGCTCGGGAGGCCGCGGGGAGGGGCTTAAATAGGCGGGCGAGGGAGGCCGTGGCCGAGTGCCGCCGCTCGAGCTCGGCCAAAGCTCTGGCTAGCTCAGCGAGCACAGGCGGGCACGGGAAGACGAAAGCATTGATGCAGGGGTCACGGAGAAGAAACCAGCGCTGGGGAGTAGAGGAAATGGACGGGAGGAGGACCGGGTCAAGCGGGGCATAGTTCACCCATGGGAGTGCAACGTCTAGCTTCGGCGAGGAGGCTTCGGGAGGGTGAAGGGGTCCAGGGAGACATGAGAGGCACGGGGAGACAGGTCGGCACCAGCGGACACGCGAACTCCGTCGAGACAGAGCTGGCTGGCGCGTTCCGACGCGCAGAGCGCGGCCAACGCTGCCAAAGCGCATGAAACGCCATGCCAAGGGGATAATCACCATGGGCACTGGCACGAAGAGGACAAGGGAGGCTGCGAGGAGTTGTCAAGTGACTAGTCCCTGCATAATAGAGGCTGAGGGAGTTGATGGATCGACAAAAGGAGCCAAGGAGAGAAGTGTGGCATCGCTGCAAGTTTGCTACATCAAACTTGTACGTGCACTGCTAATCAACAGGAACTAGATTGGGTCAAATGGTGTTCTCTGGGATGATTAGGATAAGAAGGACTATGATCCTCGAGGTTTTGAGGATAAATGGACCAATATAAATCATAGTTGCTTCACAACTGCATATTTGGTCCGGAATCAAGATGTGGATGATGCACTCAAATGGTGTGGCCACTTGAGCTGAAATTTGGCAAGGCATTATGATTTGGACATATATAGATGCTGTAAAAATTTCGTACTAATTCGATTCACCAAAATGATACTTCCTTCACAGCTATTCTCTCTGTCCAGAAACTTGCAAAAATTCTAGAGAAATATTGGCTTGGTGAATTTATCCTAAATTTGGTGGAGAGATGTTGTAAGGGTAGGAGCACAATCTAGTAATTTATCAGAATTAATGAAGCAATAAAAATTATAATTGCTTCACAACCTGAAAATATTAACAGAATCAAAGATTTGATGCTGTGCTCACATAGATGATAGGATGGATCTGAAATTTGGAGAAGTGTGCTAACATGAGCACATGAAGAATTGTGCAAAATTTCAACTTATTTGGAAACTCCTAGCTAGTACCTCCTTCACAATGGCTTCTGTTTGACAGAAACTTTGAAAACTTGCTGAGGAAGATTGGCTAGAAAAATAAAGTTGAATTTTGACATGAGGCAATTATTTGGATGAAATAGCATTCCCAAAAAGTTTGGGAGCAATCAGGAAAGGATAGGTGGTAGTTCCTTCACAGAAAGCCACATTGGACAGAAATGAAGAATAATTTTTGGGGGATTATTCTTGGGCTAGTATAGGAAAGTTTGGGCATATTTGATCAACATATGACCCAAAGAAATTATGAGAATTATTTGGGAATTTTGGGATTGACAGAAATATAGGTTTCTTCACAACCTAGAGCAAACAGGGTTATTCCTTTAATAGAAAAAGGAATGTTCCCTAAAAAAAGGATTTTAGGGTTTAAGCTAGAATGGGAATGGAATGATCTTGAGAAAGTTTTGATGATGAAGAGTCACTTGGGATTGGAAATGATGATGATCTCCTAGGTTGCAAGGCCACAGAACCACTCCAAAAAGAAAAACAGATCAAAAACCAACTAAATCAAAGGAAAAAAGAAAAGGGCCAAAAACCAAACTGTTACAATAACAACCAAGAGATCTCGATATCTTCCATGCTACACACATTATAGGCGGTTCCCAAAAAGAATGGTAAAGTTTTATACTCCCTCACCACCAAGAAACATCAATCCATGGCTTGTCCGAAACAACAGGTGCCTCCAACTAACAACAATCCTGGGGGAGTTTTGTTTGCAATTGTTTTGATTTGAGCATGGGACTGGGCATCCTGGTTACCAACCATTTTCTCATGAATGATGAGCGGAGTCCACTCCTCTTGAGAATAACCCACCTAGCATGGAAGATATAGACAGCCCTAGTTGATACATGAGCTATTCGAGCATACAAAACAGAATTTGATTTGAAGGTTTAGAGTTTGGCACCTACAAATTTACTCGGAGCGGCAGGTAGATACCGCATATAGGAAGGTATGGTGGACTCATATGGAATAAATTTGGGGTTTATGGAAGTGCATGCACAAGCAGTATTCCCGCTTAGTACAAGTGAAGGCTACAAAAATACTAGGAAGCGACCAACTAGAGAGCGACAACACTCATGAACATGCATTAAAATTAATTAACACCGAGTGCAAGCATGAGTAGGATATAATTCACCATGAACATAAATATCATGGATGCTATGTTGATTTTGTTTCAACTACATGCGTGAACATGTGCCAAGTTGAGCCACTCGAATCATTCAAAGGAAGATACCACCCTATCATACCACATCACAACTTTTTTAATAGTATGTTGGCACATAAGGTAAACCATTATAAACTCCTAGCTAATTAAGCATGGCATGAGAAACTATAATATCTAATTGTCATTGCAAACATGTTTCATTCATAATAGGCTGAATCAGGAATGATGAACTAATCATATTTACAAAAACAAGATAGGTCGAGTTCATACCAGCTTCTCTTATGTCAATCGGTCCATCATATGTCGTCATTATTGCCTTTCACTTGCACAACCGAATGGCGTGGATAATAATTAATAGTGCACGTGCATTGGACTAAGCTGGAATCTGCAAGCATTTAATACAAGGAAGAAGACAAGGTAATATAGGCTCTTGGTTAGATCAACAATAATGCATATGAGAGCCACTCAACATTTTCATCATGGTCTTCTCCTCTCGACTCCCAAAGAAAAGAAATAAAACTATTTACATGGGAAAGCTCCCAACAAGCAAAAGAAGAACGAGAAATCTTTTTGGGTTTTCTTTTAATTACTACTACTACAAGCATGGAATGTAAAATAGCTAAAAGCTACAACTATTTTTTTTGGTTTTTCTTAAGGTTTTTCAAACACACTAGAAGAAGGCTTAGAACAGAAAATAAACTAGCATGGATAGTGCAATCAAAAAGTATGAGCACCGACAACTGGAATGAGTGTGTGAACATGAATGTAATATCGGTGAGAAATACGTACTCCCCCAAGCTTAGGCTTTTGGCCTAAGTTGGTCTATGTCCACTACTGGCCTGGTGGATATCCAAAGTTGTAGCTGGGGTCGTACTGAAATGCAGCAGCTACTGCCTGACGAGATGCAGCTTGGAGGCAAGCTGCCTCCGTCCTCCACTCATATTCGTTTGCTTCCTCCCTGGTTATAACATGTCTCCTTTTTGCCTGAAAGTCAAAGAAAGTAGGAGTAGGGAGGGGAAAATGGACAGTGCGCCGTCTGTCAAAGATTAGTCGGTACTGGAGGAATTGTTCGTTCCTCAAAAGAAACTGATGGCGAACCATAGCATCGTAATCTAGATAAGCAGGAGGCAACTCCATATCATTTCCATGTTACGAGTATATTAAGATAGTTAGCTACACGAGTTGCATAAATTCCACCAAACAAATCTCCACGTATACCGTTAAGATGCAACCTTTGTGCAACAATGGCCCCCAAGTTATATTGTTTATCACTTAATACCGCACTCTTGAAGACGCTAAGATCTGGAACGCACATGTGACAAGCCTCATCTTTACCGTTAATGCATCTACCAATGAAGAGAGCAAAATAATGTATCGAAAGGAAATGAATGCTCCCTATGGTAGCTTGTGTGATTTCCCTAGATTCCCCCATAGTGATACTAGCAAGAAAGTCTTTATATTCAGATTTGCGAGGTTCACTAACATTGCCCCAGTGCGGGAGTTTACAAGTAGTGTTAAAATCTTCTAGGTCCATGGTATATGATTTATCATAAAGATCAAATAAAATAGTGTAGGAATTGCGCGAGGATGTAAATTAAAACCTTCTCACAAAGGAATCAGTTGAATAGTGGTATTGTGGGAACTTATCTGACACAAAGCCCTCAAGACCAGCTTTATGCACATACGCGTCAAATTCATACTTGATGCCTGCTTGGACCATAAACTCCTCTGACGGCCATTCACAAGGCCGCACTTGAGCTTCCCTTGGTGGTTCATCGTCCGGTTCACGTATCGCGGGCCTTGGTCCTTGCTTCCTTGAGGAACCACCTTCGTACATTTTCCTAAACATTTTCTTCCTCTGAAAAATTTCTGAAATTTTTAGTGACTCAAAATAAAAGTGACCAAACTCAACAAGATTGATAGCAACTACTCCTACAAGTTCCTAGAGGCCATATCATGCATTAGAACTACTTGGGACCATATAAATTTGACATGTAAGCTTAAGAACAGGGTCACCTTAGCAGCAAAAATTTGAAATAAATAAAGCACTAGAACAAAAACTAATTGGACCATTGGAGGGGTCACATACCAAAGAACAATCCCCCAAAGCAGTTTTGTGAAAGGAGCTTTGAGCAAGGAGATCGAAAATGGCAACAAGACGAGCGAGAACATGGGTTTTGAGCTATGGGAGGATTTTTCTAGAGGAAGATGAAGTGTGTGGGTGCTGGAATAAGTGGAGGGGGTCCACGTGGGGTCCACGAGGTAGGGGGCGGGCCCAGGGGGGTGGGCGCACCCTGGACCCTCGTGGCCAAGTGGTGTGGCCCCCTGGTGTGTTCTCAGTGCCAGTAATTCCAAAATATTCTACAAAAAATCATATATCATATTCACGACGTTTGGAGAACTTTTATTTTTTGGGGTATTTTTATTGCAAGGATAATTCCGAAAACAGACAGAAAATACTGTTTTTGCTTTATTTAATCTAAATAACAGAAAGTAAAAGGAGGGTACAGAGAGTTGTGCTTTCTAACTTCATCCATCTCATGCTTATCAAAAGGAATCCACTAACAAGGTTGATCAAGTCTTGTTAACAAACTCTTTCCGAATAACATGAAACCGGAGAATTTTCGAATAACACTAGGTTACCTCAACGGGGATATGCATGTCCCTAACAATAAGAATATCATATTTCTTCTTAACATTAGGGAGAGGAAATTCAAAACCTCCAATAGTAATTGTTGAAAATTTTCCAATAGAATTGATACTGTTGACTTGAGGCTATTTCCTCGGAATGTGTACCATATGCTCATTACCATTAACATCAAAAGTGACATTGCCTTTGTTGCAATCAATAACAGCCCCTGTAGTATTCAAAAAGGGTCTTCCAAGGATAATCGACATACTATCATCCTCAGGAATATCAAGAATAACAAAGTCCGTTAAAATAGTAACATTTGCAACTACAACAGGCACATCCTCACAGATATCGACAGGTATAGCAGTTGATTTCTTGGCCATTTGCAAAGATAATTCAGTAGGTGTCAACTTACTCAAATCAAGTCTATGATATAAACAAAGAGGCATAACACTAACACCGGCTCCAAGATCACATAAAGCAGTTTTAACATAGTTTCTTTTAATGGAGCATGGTATAGTTGGTACTCCGGGATCTCCTAGTTTCTTAGGTATTCCACCTTTAAAAGTATAATTGGCAAGCATGGTGGAGATTTTAGCTTCTGGTATCTTTCTTTTATTTGTAACAATATCTTTCATATACTTAGCATAAGGATTCATTTTAAGCATATCATTCAAACGCATATGCAAAAAGATAGGTCTAATCATTTCAGCAAAGCCTTGAAAATCCTCATCATCCTTTTCCTTGGATGGTTTAGGAGGAAAAGGCATGGGTTTCTGAACCCATGGTTCTCTTCCTAGCAACGAAGTCTCTCTTATCATAACGTTGATTCTTTGATTGTGGGTTATCAAGATCAATAGCAGGTTCAATCTCTACATCATTGTTATTGCTAGGTTGAGCATCAACATGAACATCATCATTAATATTATCACTAGGTTCATGTTCATTACCAGATTGTGTTTCAGCATCAGAAATAGAAATATCATTGGGATTCTCAGGTGTGTCAACAACAGGTTCACTAGAAGCATGCAAAGTCCTATCATTTTTCTTTTTCTTCTTCTTAGAAGGACTAGGTGTATCAACATTAGTTCTCTGAGAATCTTGCTCAACTCTCTTAGGGTGACCCTGAGGATACAAAGGTTCCTGAGTCATTTTACCCCCTCTAGTCACAACTCTAATAGCATCATCATATTTCTTATTATTTAAATCATTGAGCAAATCATCTTATGCTTTAAGCACTTGTTCTACTTGAGTGGTAACCATAGAAGCATGTTTACTAATAAGTTTAAGTTCACCTTTAACTCTAGACATATAATCACTCAAGTGTTCAATCATATAAGCATTACGTTTCAATTGTCTACCAACATAAGCATTGAAGTTTTCTTGTTTAATAATAAAATTATCAAACTCATCCAAGCATTGGCTAGCAGACTTATTACGAGGAATATCACCTTCATCAAATCTACAGAGAGAATTTGGCTTTACTACCTGTGTCGGGTTATCAAGACCATGTATTTCTTCAATAGGTGGTGAATTCTTAACATCTTCAGCTTCAATACATTTTTCTTTCATAGATTTCTTTGCCTCTTGCATATCTTCAAGACTGAGAAATAGAATACCCCTTTTCTTCGGAGTTGGCTTAGGAGTTTGTTGAGGAAGTTTTCAATCATTATCACTACTCAACTTATTATTCAATAGCAATTCAGCTTGTTCAATAGTCCTTTCCCTGAAAATACAACTAGCACAACTATCCAGGTGGTCTCTGGAAGCATCGGTTAGTCCATTATAAAATATATCAAGTATTTCATTTTTCTTGAGAGGATGATCAGGCAAAGCATTAAGTAATCGAAGAAGCCTCCCCCAAGCTTGTGGGAGACTCTCTTCTTCAATTTGCACAAAATTATATATTTCCCTTAAGGCAGCTTGTTTCTTATGAGCGAGGAAATATTTAGCAGAGAAGTAATAGATCATATCCCGGGGACTACGCACACAACCAGGAGAAAGAGAATTAAACCATATTTTAGCATCACCCTTTAATGAGAATGGAAATAACTTAAGGATATAGTAGTAACGAATTTTTTTCCTCACGAGTGAATAGGGTGGCTATATCATTTAATTTAGTAAGATGTGCCACAACTGTTTCAGATTCATAGCCATAAAAAGGATCAGATTCAACCAAAGTAATTAACTCAGGATCGACAGAGAAATCATAATCCTTATCACAAATACAAATAGGTGAAGTAGCAAAAGCAGGGTCATATTTCATTCTAGCATTCAAAGATTTTTCTTTCAGCTTAGCTAATAGTTTCTTAAGATCATATCTAACTTTGCAAGCTAAAAGATCTCTAGTAGTTTCTTCATCCATAACATAACCCTCAGGTACCTCAGGAAATTCATATCTAGGGGGAGAATCTTCATCATCACTTTCATCAATATTATCAATTTCAATAATTTCATTCTCTCTAACCCTAGCAAGTTGTTCATCAAGAAACTCACCTAATGGCACAGTATTATCAAGCATCGAAGTAGTTTCATCATAAGCATAATGTATAGCAGAAGTGGCATCATCAATAACATGCGAATCAGAATCAATAGCAGGAGTAGGTGTCGCAAGTTTACTCAAAACAGAAGGTGAATCAAGTGCAAAGCTAAATGGAAGTTCCTTACCTCCCCTCGTAGTTGAGGGGAAAATCTTGGTTCTTTCATCTTTCAAGTTCCTCATAGTGATCAACATATATAAATCCCAAGTGACTCAAAGAATAGAGCTATGCTCCCCGGCAACGGCGCCAGAAAATAGTCTTGATAACCCACAAGTATAGGGGATCGCAACAGTTTTCGAGGGTAGAGTATTCAACCCAAATTTATTTATTCGACACAAGGGGAGCCAAACAATATTCTCAAGTATTAACAGTTGAGTTGTCAATTGGACCGCACCTGAAAGACTTAATATCTGCAGCAAGGTATTTAGTAGCAAAGTAATATGGAAGTAATGGTAACAGTGCAAAAGTTACAATAGTAGTTTTTGTAGTAATCGTAACAGCGGCAACGGAAAAGTAATTAAGCAAAGATCAATATGTGAAAAGCTCGTAGGCACTGGATCAGTGATGGATAATTACGTTGGATGCGATTCCTCATGCAAGAGTTATAACATAGGGTGACACAGAACTAGCTCCAGTTCATCAATGTAATGTAGGCATGTATTCCGAATATAGGCATACGTGCTTATGGAAAAGAACTTGCATGACATCTTTTGTCCTACCCTCCCGTGGCAGCGGGGTCCTATTGGAAACTAAGGGATATTAAGGCCTCCTTTTAATAGAGTACTGGACCAAAGCATTAACACTCAGTGAATACATGAACTCCTCAAACTACGGTCATCACCGGGAGTGGTCCCGATTATTGTCACTTCGGGGTTACCGGATCATAACACATAGTAGGTGACGACTTGAAAAATAGGATCAAGAACTCACATATATTCATGAAAACATAATAGGTTCAAATTTGAAGTCATGGCACTCGGGACCTAGTGACAAGCATTAAGCATAGCAAAGTCATAGCAACATCAATCTTAGAACATAATGGATACTAGGGATCAAACCCTAACAAAACTAACTCAATTACATGATAAATCTCGTCCAACCCATCATCGTCCAGCAAGCCTACGATGGAATTACTCACGCACGGCGGTGAGCATCATGAAATTGGTGATGGAGGAAGGTTGATGATGACGGATTCCCCTCTCTGGAGCCCTGAACGGACTCCAGATCAACCCTCCCGAGAGAGATTAGGGCTTGGTGGCGGCTCTGTATCGTAAAACGCGATGAATCCTTCTCTCTGATTTTTTTCTCGCCGAACATGAATATATAGAGTTGGAGTTGACGTCGGTGGAGCCTCAGGGGGGCACGAGGCAGGGGAGCACGCCCCAAGGGGGCTCTCCCTGCACCCTCGTGGACAGGGTGTGGGCCCCTAGTGTTGTTTCTTTCGCCGGTATTTTTTATTAATTCCAAAATGTGTCTCCGTTGATTTTCATATCATTCCGAGAACTTTTATTTCTGCACAAAAATAACACCATGGCAATTCTATTGAAAACAGTGTTAGTCCAGGTTAGTTCTATTCAAATCATGCAAGCAGAGAACAAAACAAGGTCAAAAGTGTTTGGAAAAGTAGATACGATGGAGACGTATTAGGTATGTTGCCATTTGTCAAACTGGAAAGATTCACATTTGTTGTTCTAGTAACATTGCCTTTTGTCAACCTCATAACCCTGTGATTTGTCAAAATATGCAGCTAAAAATAACTAGCACTATCTAATTTTTGCAACTAAAATTCAGTAATTAATCATAGATTTCATTCATAGATTAAGCGGTCCTTCTTTATACAAACAATTCAACTCAACAGCGGAACTGACCAAACTTTTTCCCAATTGTTGCCAACCACGTACTGAAATAGCTAGTTCAACAATATATATACTAGTTAATTTTAAGTACGTTGTACTGTTCCACCACATCTATAGTCAGATGAACTAAACAAAATAGCCCCTAAATACTACTACGGAGGATCTGTGTACTACTTCCGGCAGCCTCTTCTCTGCCGAGTGCGCTCTGTAACAGGCCGAGGAGGAGGAGCCTACCGATGAGCTGGACAACTGCAATACGGTGTCTGCCGTTGATGCACCTTCAGCGATGCTCACCTCAAACGCCCTCTGCCGCTCCAGACGACCCCTCTCGAAGTGGTGGTTCTCCTCATAGATCTCCTGATTCCTCGCCTCTGAGGCGGCATCTTCCACGGCCACGACGGCGGTAAGAGCAACTTTGCGCCGACGCATTTGCGGCCCAAATTTGCGCCCCAAATGCATCGGCATGGACGCGGAACAAACACCACCCGCGCCTTCTCGGCGTCCGCCGCATGCCCACCTGGCGGCTGTCCAACTACCCGCTGCCCATGCTGTCAGCTTAATTTATGACCACGGGCCCACGCGTCAGCGACGGTGATCGTCCTTTTTTAAGCCGACCGTGCGGCGGGGCCGTCCTCATCCAAACCCGCTGTCCACATCTAGCAAGCTCGGCTCCCCCGTCGCCGGAAAACCCAAGCCACCACCACCACAGTGAGATGGGGCTCTTCTCCGGCACCGGCAGCAGCAAGGCCAAGGGCAAGGCCCCCGCCATCCCTTTCCCCTCGGAGTTCCTCCCGCCTCCGCCGACGCCGGCTCGCCAATAGAGGCAGCAGGTGAACATGCCAGTGCACCAGGCGGAGTGGCACTGGCAGCATCGCATGCCTCTGCCGTACACCTATGTCACCCTGCTGCACGACTAGCATCTGGATCCAGAGAGGATCCCAGTGCCGGCGGCGCCGCGGTCGGCTAGGGCGCACGCGGAGGAGGTGCGGCGCTGGCAGGCACTGCTGACGCCGGAGCAGCGCCGCGATGCCACCTACGCATCCGAATCGCCGAACTGGAACAGGTGGTCCGCCTTTGAGCACGAGGAGGCGAGGTGTCACGGCGTGCGTGAGGTCGACTGCAGCCTGCCGCTGCCCCTGCTGGTCGTCCACGAGGAGGACCAGGCAGCAGAGGATGCCTACGAGGCGGTCCTTGCGGTGGTCTAGCGCGAGAGCGAGGTGGACAAGCGCCGCAGGGTGGACGCGAAATTTTGGAATACCCTTAGTCATACGTTTCATTTCTTCATACCCCAAAAGAAGACTAAGCTCTTTATGATGCTCAAGGGTAATCAAGTTATCACAATTTTTGGACACGATTTGATCATGAAAGAATTTGCATTGGAGATTTAAATGATCACCTTCATTGCAAAGTTCACAAGGATGGCGAAAAAATTAAATCTTTCAGCACAATCATCTAACCTATCTTGCAACTTTTTTGTTTCTAAATATTTATGCTTCTGGCAAAATCTATCTTCCCTTTTTGGTGTGCAAACGCACTCCCAATTCACTCCGTAAAAATTTACATGCTTATAAGAAACATTTTTCTCATGACTATTGCAATAATCATTAGCATTTTGGATATTCAAAGAATTCATACTAACAACATTGCAATCATGCTCATCATTCAAATATTTTGTGCCAAACATTTTATTGACTTCTTTGTCTAACAATTGAGCACAATTTTCCGATCCATCATTTTCAAGAAAGATATTATAAAGATGATCAGTAATATGATGCAACCTCAATTCCATTTTTATGTAGTTTTCTTTTATAAACCAAACTAGGGATAAAACATTAAACTAAAAGATTCAATTGCAAGATCTAAAGATATACCTTCAAGCACTCACCTCCCCAGCAACGGCACCAGAAAAGAGCTTGATGTCTACTACGCAACTTTATTCTTGTAGACACATGTTGGGCCTCCAAGCGCAGAGTTTTGTAGGACAGTAGAAATTTTCCCTCAAGTGGATGACCTAAGGTTTATCAATCCATGGGAGGCATAGGATGAAGATGGTCTCTCTCAAACATCCCTGCAACCAAATAATTAAAAGTCTCTTGTGTCCCCAACACACCAAATACAATGGTAATTTGTATAGGTGCACTTGTTCAGTGAAGAGATGGTGATACAAGTGTAATATGGATAGTAGATATTGATTTTTATAATAGGAACAATAAAAAACAGCAAGGTAGCAATTGATAAAACGGAGAACGAACGGTATTGCAATGTTTGAAAATGAGGCCTAAGGTCCGTACTTTCGCTAGTGCAATCTCTCAACAGTGCTAATATAATTGGATCATATAACCACCCCTCAAAGTGCGATGAAGAATCACTCCAAAGTTCTTATCTAGCGGAGAACATAAGAAGAAATCTTTTGTAGGGTATGAAACCACCTCGAAGCTATTCTTTCCGATCGGTCTATCCAATAGTTTATACTAAAATAACACCAAATAATTTCAGATTCAAAATACTCAATCCAACACAAGGAACCTCAAAGAGCGCCCCAAGATTTCTATCGGAGAAACAAACACAAGAATGTGCATCAACCCCAATGCATAGATTACCCCAATGTCACCTCGGGAATCCACAAGTTGAGTGCCAAAACATATATCAAGTGAATCAAAATAATACCGCATTGTCACCACAAGTATTCATTTGCAAGACATATATCAAGTGCTCTCAAATCCATAAAAGTATTCAATCCGATAAAATGAAATCTCAAAGGGAAAACTCAATTCATCACAAGATAGAGAGGGCAAAACACCATATGATCTGACTATATTAACAAAGCCCTCAATACATCAAGATCGTGACATCTTAAGAACATGAGAGAGAGAGGGGGATAGAGAGAGAGATATTAAACACATAGCTACTGGTACAAACCCTCGCCCTGAGGGTGGACTACTCCCTCCTCATCGTGGGGGGCGCCGGGATGATGAAGATGGCTACCGGAGATGATTCCCCCCTCCAGCAGGGTGCCAGAACGGGGTCTAGATTTGTTTTCGGTGGCTACATAGGCCTGCGGTGGCGGAACTTTCTGATCTAGGGTTATTTCTAATGCTTTCTCTATTTATAGGATTTTTTGGCATCGGTTTCACATGAAGATGGGTGTTAGTGTCAAAACCGGCGGATCTCGGGTAGGGGGTCCCGAACTGTGTGTCTAAGGCGGATGGTAACGGGAGGCAGGGGACACGATGTTTACCTAGGTTCGGGCCCTCTCAATGGAGGTAATACCCTACTTCCTGCTTGATTGATCTTGATGATATGAGTATTACAAGAGTTGATCTACCACGAGATCGTAGAGGCTAAACCCTAGAAGCTAGCCTATGGTATGATTGTTCTTGTCCTATGGACTAAACCCTCTGGTTTATATAGACACTGGAGGAGGCTAGGGTTACACAGAGTCAGTTAGAAGGAAGAAGATCTACATATCCGTATTGCCAAGCTTGCCTTCCACGCCAAGGAGAGTCCCATCCGGACACGGGACGGAGTCTTCAATCTTGTATCTTCATGGTCCAACAGTCCGGCCAAAGGATATAGTCCGGCTGTCCGGAGACCCCCTAATCCAGGACTCCCGCAGTAGCCCCTGAACCAGGCTTCAATGACGATGAGTCCGGCGCGCAGATTTGTCTTCGACATTGCAAGGCGGGTTCTTCCTCCGAATACTCCATATAAGATTTTGAACACAAGGATAGTGTCCGGCTCTACAAAACAAGTTCCACATACCACCGTAGAGAGAATAATATTTCCACAAATCTAATCTGCTGACATGTTTAGCAACATGACATCATGCCATGGCCCGGTCATTATTCGAACCGTTTTTCTCAACCAGCACTGCACATATCACGAGGCGGCTTTCTTGACACGTCTTGTCGAAGCAAAGATTGTGTCCCCTTATCACGGGATTCTCATCAATACGGGTATGGGTAACCCAACCGCTCCATCAATTAAGATGTTCGGGGAATAAGCGATTTTACCAGGTAAGTGGGGAGGCGCATCGCCTCTTCCGCCCTTATAAAGGGACAAAGATTCACCCTTTTTACCCACGCCTTCTTCCTCCTTGCTTATCCATTCTCGTACACTCAAGCTCCAGCGCCCAAGTTCGCGTCTTTCTCCTTAAACCACTCCAAGCATGTCCGGAGCGGGAGGCAAGTGGATGGTCTCCTCCGTCACGGAGGAGAACATCACAAAGCTACGGGAATCCGGATATCTGGCCGCGGACATCGTGCACCGGCTGCCAGATGGGGGGAAAATCATCCCTACGCCCGAACCCCATGAGAGGGTAGTTTTCCTTACCCACTTTGTCCGCGGACTGGGATTTCCCCTTCACCCGTTTGTCCGCAGGCTCATGTTCTACTACGGGCTGGATTTTCATGATCTAGCCCCCAATTTCATCCTCAACATCTCGGTGTTCATCGTCGTGTGTGAGGCCTTCCTCCGCATCAGACCCCACTTCGGCCTGTGGCTGAAGACCTTCAATGTTAAACCGAAGGTGGTGGTCGGCCAGCAAGCAGAGTGCGGAGGCGCCATGGTGGGAAAAATGCCTAACGTCACCTGGCTCGAAGGCTCCTATGTGGAGACCATAAAGGGGTGGCAATCGGGGTGGTTCTACATCACCGAGCCGCGCGACACCAACTGGGTGGCGGCCCCCGAATTTCGATCCGGAATCCCCACGCGACTCACTTCCTGGAAAGAGAAGGGCCTATCCTGGGGTTCCCCGGTAGAGCTGACCGGACTCCGGACCTACATCAAGAACATGATGTGCAAGAAAATCAAGCTCGTCAATGTGGTCCGGGTCATGCTCTTCCGCCGGATCCTCCCATGCCAACAACGGGTATTCAATTTGTGGGAGTTTGACTCGGCCAAGCACCAGACGTTGCGAGAGCTCTTCGACACGACGCACAAGGATGTCTGGAAGGTGTTGTTCAAGGGCACCGAGGAACCTCCTCCCCTTACCAAGGACCGCGGACTCAGCGCAAAGCGCCATGCCAATCTGGTAAGTTTTTATATCTCACGGGATATTTATTTGCCCCAGTTTAATCATGTGCGGGACCTAAGCTTCCATGCCATTAACAGGACTAGGTAGAGACAGCGGAGCAGATTGATTGCCCGGCCCCCCTGCCTGAAGATCCTGCAGATGCTCTCCTAACGGAGATGCTGGTTCTGGTACCTGATGAGGTGCCGGTGAAGAAGGCCAAGAAGAAGGCCACGGGGACCCGAAAGGGTCTCCAGCGTAAGGTTATATCAGACTCATCGCCCGATAACTCCGAAGCACACTCCTCCCACAAAAACGAGGAGGAGGAAGAGGAAAGTCCCCCCCCCCTAGCCGGGGGAGACAAGAAAAGGAAGGCCGCCCCAATCGGGGAGGCCGAAGGGTCCAAGAAGGGAAGGACCCTCCTTCCGAACTGCTCCACGATGGCCGCCTACAGCGACGACGAGTGGTTACCCTGGGACAAGCCCCTGGCGAAGTCGTAAGTATCCGGATACCATAGTAATTCATGGTATGTTTTATTGCACTCCCTCTCCTTACGCCGAATATGATTATGCAGTCCGTCCTGAGCCCGTCTCGACGTATCTTCGTCGGACGGTTCTTTGGACATGTCGAATATGAATAGTGATTCACTTCCGACCGCCTCCACCGCTTGCCCTACGGACAACATCGAGGTGTTGTCTCAAAAGGCACCGAGCCGAGGGGAGGTAGTCCTGGGGGCGCCTCGAGGCGACCTTTCAGACCCTGGGCGCAAAGGGAGCAAGACTCCCACGGGCTCCAAGTTCGGCCCCCAGCCGAACACTGCGCTGGAACCTTCGGGGGTTCCGGACTCCGGCAGGCGACCCCCCGTTGAGAGGGGCAAGCCGCCCGTGCCGGTGGCCTTTGTCCATCCAGAGGCACTGGACAACTTGCTGGAAGTGCTTCACGGCGCTTTCCATTGACGAAGAGCACCTCACTATCATGAGTGCGGTGATCGAGATAGTTAAGTCCACCAAAAACGGACTAACCAAAGCTTGTGCCAGCCTCCTAACAGGCTTTCAGGTAAGCAATCAAAATCTAGGAAAATATTACCGCATAGACAGTAGCCCCTGGTGCTCTGTTTGGCGCTCACGAAGAAAGGCCGAATAGAGGATCAAATAATGACTCAGGAGTCTAATCATAATATGTCTATGTGCATATGCAGGCTTCACTGCTGGCCGCTGCCACACGTACTGCGGAGGTCGCTGCACTAAAGCAGGACCTTGAGCGGTCCGAGGAAGAGCTCGGCCTTACCAAGAGGTAGCTCGAGGAGACCAAAGGTAAGCAATACCTTGTCTATATATTAAAAAGAAATTCGGTTGTAAAGTAATAGGATCATCATGAATTTGCCAGGGGCCACGACCGAGGTGGCGGCCCTGAAAAGGGCGTTGTCTGAGGCCGAAGACAAAGTGGCCAAGGAGCGCATTAAGCGGGAAAAGGAAGAAGCCCGGGTAGGCGAGGTGCAGCAAGAGCTCGAGGCTCTCGCCAAAAAACACGAGTCCTTGGAGCTTGACTCTAAGACGCGAGAGTCCGAGCTTGCGAAGCCGCTCGAAAGCGCACAGAGCGCCAAGGCTGAAGCCCACAAGGCCCTCTAGGAGATTGATGCAGTGAAGAAGATAGCAGCGGGTAAGGCATTCATTATGCAAAGCAAGCATGTGAAGGAAACTTTCCTTTTACTTACCCGAGTTCGGAGCTCTCCAGGAGCGTTCGCATATCTTCCCCGCAGTGTACTGGATGCCGCGGAGTTTTACCGAGCTGAGGAGGGGTGCTCGACGAAAAAGTTGTTCTGGTCTCAGTATACTGGGACCGAACACCCAATGCCCTTGAGTGACCAGCTGAAGCAACTGGTCGAGCTTCACAAGGCAGCCGAACAGGCCATGAAGGGTCTTATAGTCTGGATGTGGCCTGGCGATCCCCTGCCTAGCAGCTACTTCGGTCTGGTGAGGCATCTTATGGATGCCTGCCCATGGCTTGAAGTCATAAAGCGGTCTGTCTGCATCGAGGGTGCGCGCAGGGCTTTTTCCCGGGCGAAGGTGCACTGGGCGAAGCTGGACACCGTAAAGCTGGTGAAGGAGGGGCCGCCGGAGGGCAAGGAGCATCACTGCCCCAAAATGTATTATGGCAGTGTCCTGAAGGGTTCCCGCCTTGTGGCGGAGGAATGTGCTAGAGATGTAATTTTTGAATGAACATGCTCATGTGATCCTGTAATGTGAAACGAGTTCATTTGTGCTATGCAACGCTTTTTGAATTTAAAATATTACCTTCTGTGCGGCCATTTATAAAATCTGAGAGTTGGCTAGTCGTCGGCTTCTGCCCCCATGTAACTAGTACTGGGGTGTTCGGGATAAACCTGAGCACTCTTTATCCCAATCTTGGGTCCTTCGAGGGAGGTGTTCAGCACAACGAACCAGGCAATCGGACTATAAGGCTTTATCACTCTCACTTAGCCATAGAAGTCTACAATTTTAAATTTTGGCGAAGCCCCTAGTATTCGGAAGGCCGAATTTGGGGCGCTATATACGCCTAAGTCGGGCAAGGCCGACTCCTCGTCTGAAGCGGAAAAGTCTTTAAGGACTTGAGACCTCTCAAACAGCGACCAGCTCTTGCCTTATCATGACAGGCAGTTTTCGGCTTTCTCTACTAAGGTGATCGTCCGGAAGAACCCGGACACAATCGTAGTAGTTCTCCTAGCGCTACCTTAGCCGATATAGCAGAACGTAAGGTACCAAAACATGGGAGCCGGGAACCCAACTATTGACCCAAGACATGATTCGGAGTTGATGCATATAATGTTATAAGTTCGGGGTGCCGCACTATCGGAAGTGTTCAGACTTCTCATGCCGTATTATGGGGTAAACGAAAGCCCCTGGCATACTGACCGTACCAGAATGTACGGGTGTAAATTGTTGTAAATGAACATATAAGAAAAAAGGGATGGATAATGCAATAATAGACTAATGAGATGCATTGTTATTTAAATAATACGTTGAAGCGTACTGATACAAGTAGTGCAATAAGGAAAAAATAGGACTATTTGACATGTCCTATCCAAGGGCAAGCTGCGTATGGGTAGTAAAAAGCGGGTATATCGATTGTTATTAGAGACCACCTAGGGGTTCCCTTGTACGTCTTAGCTTCTTACCTCCTTGGTTGTTCCTTCCTGTAATGTGTCCGGCAATCATACATCCGGAAAGGGCTTCCAGAGAGTAAGGTCCTGAAAGAGAAAAATGATAAAGGTATGCAGACCCTAGGGCGGTTAAGCCGCATTGCGGGACGTACCCTGATCGTGCCCCCGCCTATGCCCATGGTATTTTCAGTGCGTAATTATGTACGCGCGGCACGGATTTCATCGCTTGACTGGGACTGGGACGGGGGCTGAATTGCTAGGCGAGCTCTGAACATGCCAGGCGATCCTGTTGCAGGTTACTCCGGACTCGCTTGACGGTGTCCGGGGGCTGTATCGCCGAATTGGCGGTTTGCCTTAAAAGGCTGCTTTGTGCTTCTGCTGCAAGGGCCGCAGTGTGCTCTTCCGTGCGGAGCGAGCGTTTTGTGTTTCCATTGACTGTTATGACCCCCCTAGGTCCTGGCATCTTGAGCTTGAGGTATGCGTAATGTGGTACCGCATTGAATTTTGCAAAAGCGGTTCGCCCGAGCAGTGCGTGATAGCCACTGCGAAACAGGACGATATCGAAGATTAACTCCTCACTTCAGAAGTTGTTCGGAGATCCGAAGACCACTTCCAGTGTGATTGAGCCCGTGCAATGGGCCTCTACACCTGGGATGACGCCCTTAAAGGTGGTTTTGGTGGGTCTGATCCTCGAGGGATCTATACCCATTTTGCGCACTGTGTCCTGATAGAGCAGGTTCAGGCTGCTGCCGCCATCCATAAGGACTCGAGTGAGGTGAAATCCGTCGATGATGGGGTCTAGGACCAATGCGGCGGATCCACCATGACGGATACTAGTGGGGTGGTCCCTGTGATCGAAGGTGATCGGACAAGAGGACCACGGGTTGAACTTTGGGGCGACAGGCTCCATCGCATACACGTCCCTTAGTGCACGCTTCCGTTCCCTCTTGGGAATGTGGGTTGCGTATATCATGTTCACTATCTTCACTTGTGGGGGGAACCTCTTCTGTCCTCCCGTGTTCGGCAGCCGGGGCTCCTCCTCGTCATCACTATGCAGCCCCTTGTCCTTGTTTTCGGCATTCAACTTGCCGGCCTGCTTGAACACCCAGCATTCTCTGTTGGTGTGATTGGCTAGCTTATCGGGGGTGTCATGGATTTGACACGAGCGATCAAGTATGTGATCCAAACTGGACGGGCCCGGAGTACTTCTTTTGAATGGCTTTTTCCGCTGACCGGATCTAGAGCCTCTGAATCCGGCATTAACTGCCGTATCATCGGCGTTATCGCCGTTGTTGCGGCGCTTGTGTCTGTTACGGCGTGGTCTGCCGTTGGCATCTTTGGTATCTGAAGTGCCCGGATTCCTTGATGTGTTGTTGCTGTGAGCCAGCCAGCTATCCTCGCCCGCACAAAAGCAGGTCATGAGTGTCGTGAGGGCTGCCATAGACTTCGGCTTCTCCTTGCCGAGGTTCCGGGAGAGCCACTCGTCACGGATGTTATGCTTGAATGCCGCTAAGGCCTCTGCATCCAGACAGTCGACAATTTGGTTTTTCTTGGTTAGGAACCGTGTCCAGAATTTCCTGGCCGATTCCCCTCGCTGCTGAGTTATATGGCTCAAGTCATCAGCATCCGGTGGTCGCACATAAGTCATGACGCAATTCATATGAGTCTTGTCTACTGTATTCGGCCCGGTCGGGTTTACTTTTAGTGTATCCGGCGTGATGGTCATCGTCCCGCGTTGGCGCGCGCCCCCGTGACCCGTATATCAACCTTGCATGTTTTGACCTGCTTTCCAATACGTCTCGCAGATCCCGTGTGTTGCCCCGGGCCTTGGTATTTTTTTGAGTGGCAGCGGGGTGCAGGCTGAACTTTAGGCTGAAACGCCTCTCTGGCTCGGCCACGAGGTGGCCGGTCAGCTGCATCGTACACTGGTGATGTAGCATTCAATGCTTCCTCCTTGAGTCGGGGTAGTGACCTACACTTTGGGTAACTCTTGGAGGGGCGCTCGAGTTCGTATTCCTCGGCCGCAAGGAGTTCGGTCCATCTGTCTGCTAGCAAATCTTGATCAGCTCGAAGATGTTGTTGCTTTTTCTTCAAGATATTTTCTGTGGCTATAAGTCGGCGCTTGAAGCGCTCCTGCTCGACAGGATCCTCAGGCACGATAAATTCTTCGTCGCTGAGGCTCACCTCGTCTTCAAAGAGAGGCATGTAATTGTCATCCTCCAATTCTCTATCTGCTGCTCGCTCTGGAGGGCTAGCTTGTTCATCCTCCCGCTCTAAATCGTGCTGGAGGGGATTGTTGTCCTCTTTGGCACTATCCGGAGTGTTATTGTCTCTTGTGCCGGTATCACTACTTTTGCTATGGCAGAACTTAGAGCGGCACCGCTGACGTCGGCGCTTGGGTTGCTTCTTGGAGGGGTCATCCCCCGCTGTCTCGTCGCCATTGCCTTCTTTGGGGGTGTCCACCATGTATATATCATATGATGAGGTGGCGGTCCAGCGCCCTGTGGGCGGTGGTTCCTATTCGTCTCCTGCATCATCGTCCATACCGTCGATGTCTTCGGAGTCAAAGTCGAGCATGTCGGTTAAATCGTCGACAGTGGCTACTAAGTGGGTGGTGGGTGCGGAGCGAATTTCTTCATCGTCCGCATCCCATTCTAGCCGGACATAGTTCGGCCAAGGTTATCCTGACAAGGAGAGAGACCTTAATGAATTTAGCACGTCGTCGAAAGGTGAGTGTTGAAAGATATCCGCGGAGGTGAAATCCATGATCGGCTCCCAATCGGATTCGATAAGCACGGACGCAGGCGGATCGGAGTCCGTGGCCGGAGACGAATCCAGTGGTTCGGCAACACGGCTCTTGTAAGGGGTGAAGTCAGTATCCGGCTCCATCGCCACTGAGAGAGCGGCCTCCATGGCGGGGTCTACCCCCCCGTCCTCAGATGGCGCAATTTGCTCCGGATTGAGGGCCGGAGTATTGCAGGTGTGATCTCCCGAACACTATCCAACGGTAGAGTTATGTCATGCTCATCGTGATTGTGCGGCGCACCTGACATGGGCCCGAATCCGTCGAAGATCAAGTCTCATGTCGGCAGTGTAGTTTAAGTTTCTGAACCTGACCTGATGGCCAGGGGCGTAGCTCTCGATCTGCTCCAGATGGCCAAGCAAGTTGGCCCGTAGTGCGAAGCCGCCGAATACGAAGATCTGTCCGGGGAGGAAAACCTCACCCTGGACCGCATCGTTACCGATGATAGAAGGAGCCATCAAGCCTTAGGGTGATGGCACAGTGGAACTCTCAATGAAAGCACCAATGTCGGTGTCAAAACCAGCGGATCTCGGGTAGGGGGTCCCGAACTGTGCGTCTAAGGCGGATGGTAACAGGAGGCGGGGGACACGATGTTTACCCAGGTTCGGGCCCTCTCGATGGAGGTAATACCCTACTCCCTGCTTGATTGATCTTGATGACATGAGTATTACAAGAGTTGATCTACCACGAGATCGTAGAGGCTAAACCCTAGAAGCTAGCCTATGGTACGATTGTTCTTGTCGTATGGACTAAACCCTCCGGTTTATATAGACACCGGAGGGGGCTAGGGTTACACAGAGTCGGTTACAAGGAAGAAGATCTACATATCCGTATTGCCAAGCTTGCCTTCCACGCCAAGGAGAGTCCCATATGGACACGGGACGAAGTCTTCAATCTTGTATCTTCATAGTCCAACAGTCCGGCCAAAGGATATAGTCCGGCTGTCCGAAGACCCCCTAATCCAGGACTCCCTCAATGGGCCTCGAGGTGAGCACAACCCACCGGGGCACGTGCAAGGGCCCAGGCACGCCCCGGTGTCTTGTGCCCTACTCCTTCACCTTTTGGTCCTTCCAGGAAGCTTCTGGGGTCTCTTTTGTTCCAAAAAAATCATCAAAAAGTTTCAGCTCATTTGGAGAACTTTCATTTCTGCACGAAAAACAACACCACGGTAGTTCTGCTGAAAATAGCATCAGTCCAGGTTAGTTCCATGCAAATCATACCAAAACCATATAAAATTGTTGTAAACATGGCATGAATACTTCATAAATTATAGATACATTGGAGACGTATCAACCATCATCGACCCCTACTACATGAAGATAAAGGATGAGAGCAAGAAAATAATGCCTGGCACGGTGTTTGGCATGAGAGACTGGATGAACAACACATCAAGTACGCGGCCAAGGACGCGTACACAAGGTACGAGATGTACAGGTGGATCGTTGACGTCAGGAAGTGTCTTCTTCCTGCCCTAGATGAGGGATCGAGCCACAGAGCAGTGGCGGGAGCATCCCAAGAAGTAGATGACTAGACGACCGTTTCTCCTACTTTAGAATGCATGCAATTGTTTATTGAGGTATGTGCGAATGATTTGTATAGTCACTTATGTAATTGGATGTTTATTTCAGTTATATATACATGTTATTCTTCTATAGACAGAATAAATCGCATGTCTTATTAGCAGCAATTGTCTTTGCTATTATTGTTCTTCGCACACATTTCTAATTATGGACCCGTTTGCCGCGTATCACACACATCTTGTTCAGTTGAACCTTTTCCATTGTGTTGCCTAATCACACACAGTTCATCCTAGTGAACTGTATGCCATATATCATACACACCTTTATCTGGCTGCCCGTTTCTGTTATTCTGCATCATTGCAAATAGTTCTTCTGGATTAACCATTTGCCACTCATCGCACACACAAATCTCATATGAACCGTGTTCGATGTCGCTGCCATCGCAAACATTTTGCATCTTTTTTGATGGTTTTATTGTGTCACTGTTTGTGATTGATGCATCACACATAGTTTCGTCGAAGGGTCTCTGATTCGACTATCATGTTTGGACCATCTTGCAGTAGTGGTTTTGCGATATAGAGATGGAATATGTGGGAGGTACTAGTAAACAGTTGTAGTTAGTAAGGATATTGGTGTTAATATTTGTGATTCCCGAAGCATGCACGTATAGTCTCTCGTTATGGTATGAAGTTGGAGCATGATTTATTATTGATTGTCTTCCTTATGAGTGGCGGTCGGGGACGAGCGATGGTCTTTTCCTACCAATCTATCCCCCTAGGGGCATGCATAGTAGTACTTTTCTTCGAGGGATAATAAACTTTTGCAACAAGTATATGAGTTCTTTATGACTAATGTGAGTCCATGGATTATACGCACTCTTACATTTCTGCAAATTGCTAGCCTCTACGGTACCGTGCATTGCCCTTTCTCACCTCGAGAGTCGATGCAAACTTCGCAGGTGCATCCCAACCCCGTGATATGATACGCTCTATCACACATAAGCCTTATTATATCTTCCTCAGAACAGCCACCATACCTAACTATTATGGCATTTCCATAGCCATTCCGGGATATATTGCCATGCAACTTCCACCACTTCTCTGTGATGACTTGAGCATTCATTGTCATATTGCTTTGCATGATCATATAGCTGACATAGTAATTGTGGCTCAGCCACCGTTCATCATTTTTTACACATGTTACGCTAGATCATTGCTCATCCTGGTACACTGCCAGAGGCATTCATATACAGTCATATTTTTGTTATAGATATCGAGTTGTAATATTGAGTTGTAAGTAAATAAAAGTGTGATGATAATCATTATTCATTTTTGGAGCATTGCCCCAGTGAGGAAAGGATGATGGAGACTATGGTTCCCCCACAAGTCGGGATGAGACTCCGAATAATGAGAGAGAGAGAGAGAAAATAAAAGAAAATAAAAAAGAAAAAAAGGGGAAAAGAAATAAAGAGAGAAGGGGCATGCTAGTTCCACACTTGTGCTTCAAAGTAGCACCATGTTTTTCATATGGAGAGTCTCCTATGTTGTCACTTTCATATACTAGTGGGAATTTTTCATTATAGGATTAGATGCACACCCACTTAGTTTTCATATTGAGCTTTCATAGACTTATAGTTCTTAGTGCAACGTTGCATGGCAATCCCTACTCCTCGCATTAATATCAATTGATGGGCATCTCCATAGCCCGTTGGTTAGCCGCATCAATGTGAGACTTTATTACTTTTTTATCTTCTCTATATTTACCCCTATCATCATATTCTATTCCACCTATAGTGTTATACCCATGGCTTGCGCTCATGTATTGTGTGTGTTAGAGTTGTGTCGAATATTGTGTACAATGTAGGTTACAGTTGGACTTGTAGTAGTATTGTGTTTAGATAGGATACGAAGTCATGTCCAAGTAGGGCACTTGTATCCTAGGCCTCTCATATATAGTGGGGGTAGACACACGATGTAACCTATTGTCGGATTTCATGTTCCGGCAAAACCCTTGAGGTTCTAACACCGGGGGTGCACACAAAGATCTCTCCTCCTCTCTAGCTCACACACTCCATATGATCTCACGGCCTAGCTCGACAAACCCGAAGAACGAGAGACACAGGATTTATCCTGGTTCGGGCCACCATTGTGGTGTAATACCCTACTCCAGTGTGGTATGGTGGATTGCCTCTTGGGCTGAGGATGAACACTTACAAGGGAAGAACAGCCTCCTAAGGAGAGGTGTTCTTGTGTTTGGTCAGCTGGTGTGGTTGCCTTGGTGGAATGGATCCAGTCCAAGATGAGATGAGCCCCCTCACCACGGTGGTGGCTAGTCCTATCTATAGAGGCCCTGGTCCTCTTCCCAAATATTGAGCGGGAAGGGATTCCACATCGGCCAAATTTGAAGGGGGAAAACTAGTACAAGTTATCCTGACAAAAGTAGTCTTCGCCTGCCAAAGGCTCTGGTGGTGACACCATCTTGGGCTCCACGGTGACCTCCTTCCTACTATCGTGCTGGTCTTGGTCTTGTTGTACCGATATGGAAACCTTTGCCTGATGCCTCAGGACTCCTCACCTGCGCTTGCCTCTTTAGCACCAAAGAGGAAACAAGGACACTGCAGGCGCTGGCGCCCGCCTGGCTCCAGTCGTCATGGCTTGCGTCACGCAAACCTCACGAGGTGTCCCTTGCCTTGATCTCTCCGCCCCTCGCGAGCCAGCCTGGTGAGGCCGCCCCTGAGGAGGTCTTTGTCGGTGTCAAAACCGGCGGATCTCGGGTAGGGGGTCCCGAACTGTGCGTCTAGGCCGGATGGTAACAGGAGGCAAGGGACATGAAGTTTTACCCAGGTTCGGGCCCTCTTGATGGAGGTAAAACCCTACGCCATGCTTGATTAATATTGATGATATGGGTAGTACAAGAGTAGATCTACCATGAGATCGGAGAGGCTAAACCCTAGAAGCTAGCCTATGGTATGATTGTTGTTCTGTATGTTGTATCGACTAGCTTGGCCCTGGTTTATATAATGCACCAGAGGCCTAGGTTAACAAGAGTCCTAGCCGAATACGCCTGTGGGGAGAAGTCCTTGCCTTGATCGCCAAGTCTTTGTGGAATCTTCCTTGTATGCGGCAGCTGTCCGAACTGGCCCATGAGTATACGGCCATGGGGGGCCTCGGCCCAATCTAATAGATCGGGAGACGACGTGGTGAGTACCCCCTAGTCCAGGACACCGTCAGTAGCCCCCTGAACCAGTCTTCAAGTTAGGGACGCTCCTCGATTCTTCCGAACTGTTCTTCATCTTCGGTCGTCGGTCTTGAAAACTGGTTCAACAAATCTTCTTTATCTACGATCTTGAGGATCGCCGAAATGCATTCGACGAGTTTACACGTCGGGTATCCGAGGAGCCCCTTTAAGTTTCCGGCCTTTACCAATGCCTTGTTATTTTTATGCCACACCTCGGGTTTGAAGTTGTTCCCGGGCGGCAGCGTCCTCTTGCGTCCGAGCTCCAACGCCGGACTGTATTCGAGGTATATTTTGCAACCGAGCACCAACGCCGGACCGCTTCCCAGCTCTAACGCCGGAATGTATCCGAGCTCCAACGCTGGACTATGTACCCGAGCTCCAACGCCGGACTGTATATCCGAGCTCCAACGCCGGACTGTATCTGAGCTCCAACACCGGACTATATCCGAGGTGTCGTAAATCACCTTGGTTCAAAGAAGTTTGAAGGAGTTTAGCCGAGCTTAATGCCGGAAATGCCCTCTATGGAGCCAGCCACTAGCGCCCCAGCTTTATGCCGGGCTGCTTCCGAGGTGGTGCACCACCCCGAATGTGGGCCGATTTTTGTGAATATTTTTTATTGGTGCAATTTATTCTCTACCGAGATATATAGCCAGTAGCCCTCAAGGTGTGTATCGGTCTAAAACCCGAGATGCACCTGAAGGATGACGTAAGACCGCTGATCCCAGTAGCCGCTGAGAATCAGGTTGATTTGCAAAATCGGCCTGAGGATCAAGTCCAAGCTCGGCAGAATACTTCGGGACACTAAAAGTGGCGTGCTCAATCCTCAAGACTCAGGTTGGGTGTGGCCGACCAACCTGAGGATCAAAATCTCCTCGGAAACTATGTTGCACATAAAATTTTCTACATTGGACAAGCAATGCAGTAGCCCCCGAGACACTGGTCGGGTGGTAACACCAGATCAGGGGATCAATGTGCCCCTTTAATATTTGTAAATAATAAGCCCGAAGCCCAGTAGCCCCCGAGCCTTAATGCAGGCACGGGTGGCCGAATTAAGGATCAATATCCATAGTAAAATCACAAATGATGTGTAATGACTCTATGTATCCAAGTACTTTACGTCATTAATGCTCGGATCCGCATTGTACAAAACTTTGTCGACCGACCATCAGCTTCCACCTCCTCGACCAGTAGCCGAGGAGTGTTTGTCCTACTTTATAAAGCCTTTATGAGGGTAAAGATTTACAACAAACAAGGCAATCTGGCCATACGGTTTTATAAACAAAGGTATGCAGAGAGTTATATTACTGTTTAACAGAAGAAATGTCTTCCAAAGAAAGTAGTCCCGCTATCGATTCCTTTTTTTGGGTTGTCATGCTAAGCATGATCATTAAACCTCAGCTCTAATGTAAGAGAAAAATATTGAGGATTTAGTTTGGGAGGCCAGTTAATAGCCCCTGGTAGTGTTCGGCGACAGTCGGGGTCAAGCCGTAAACACTTCAGCCAATGTTATGAACGGACCATCATTTAACATAGTCATCGGATCGCTGACCAGTTTACGCTTATTGTGAAAGTCAGTTTTCGGCTTTCTCCACAGAGGTGCTTAACCATGTGAGCTGGAAGCACAATCGCAGTGGTTCTCCCTTTGCACGCCTAGCCGAACAAACGGAACGTAGGAAGCAAGTGCAGGAGCCGAGCAACCCAACTATTGACCGAAGACACAATTCGAAACTGATGCATATATAGCAATATCTGAGAATGTTTTTGCCGAATCCCTAAAGGTGTCCGGCGTTGCACTACGAGACTAATGCTGGAAAAGCACAAATAGTTTAAAAGTGCCAAAAAGCTTGGAAAACCAAGAAACGTCAGTAAAAACATGACGTCCGAACAATATCAAGTGTTCGGTGCCAATCCGAAAGTTGGTCTTAGAAAAAAGAAGTGCTTCTGTCGTGCTTTAACATGATACATCCTATCTCAAGACTTCAAGCGGGTCAGCCTACGGCTTCAACCTCCTATCCCGTGGCGGAGTACTTCTCATCAGGCCAGTTTAGCAAACTAAACTCTAGCGGCTTTGAGAGAGAAATTAGGCTCCCCGGCTAGTGACCGCACACTCGTGTCGAAAAAAGGAGTGATAAATAATAATAATAAAACTTTGCAACGACTAAGAAGAAGAACACTGATTATAAAACGGCTCAAATAAACTTAAGAGCCCCCAAGTGACTTGGGTAGAAGAATGATTGCATGTACCGAAGTACTTATATCATATCTATGTTCAACCGAACTTTAAACGCGTCTTAACTGACCGTCAGCTTCTCCCTCTTCGGTCAAGGACCGAAAAGTGTTATGTACTCCATCGGTCGAGAATATCGACGGTGTTTCCAATAACCAGGCAATCAGGCCATAAGGCTGTAACAGACAAAGCGCGCTCAGGGAACTTATGTTATATTACCGTGAAGTGTAAGAAGCATCTTCGAAGAAAATAGTACCCCCACCGATACCTTTATTCGGTGCTCATTGTTATTATGAGACTTGTGCAATAGATTTTTTGTACTCGTGAGTTCCGTGGTGTGCCGACCATCATTGAAAACTATAAGAGCGCTAGCTTTTGGCTTCACCCAGTCTGAGGTCCGGCTCGGGCGACCCGATCGTGACAATCGCAGAGGTGCTCCCTTTACTCCCTAGCCGAACAATCAGGAACGTAGGGGTAAACACAGGAGCGAGGCAACCCGGCTTGCAAATCGCTTAAGTCAATATGCTGCATATTGTGGCATAATACAGGAACAAGGAACGAAGCCGTACAAGTATAATCATATGCAAGTGGAAAAGCTTCATGAAGGAAGCCCCCAAATGAATTGGGTATTTGAATTTGTACGTCACAAACAAAGTTTGGACAAGGAAATTTTTTACAAGCAACTTTTTTCCAAAAAAGTATAATGCTTGATCGAACCGAACACAAGTTAGAAATCAAAGCTTTGAGCATGAAAGCGACTTAACTAGTTAATGTGTTCGGTATTGATGACGCGGTCCGAGCTTGATGCGGGGCAAGGTTCCATCCCCCAAGCTGGTCCCGAGGTGGCGGAGCGGAGAGCTCGACACGCCGAAGTGGTGACATAGCACGGTCAATGCAGACCGGAAGAGTGACACCGAAGTCCCCGAATCATTTTCCTGTGCTCAAAAAATAGTGCAAACCGGAGATAATAGTAATAATGATAATTCAAAAAAATTGTTGCATAATAAATAATTTATGCAAAGTGAGGAATAGAAGAAATATGGCCTGGCGCCAAAGTCAATGTCGATGTAGGGCGTCAGCGTGATGTAGTAAAGGTGTGGCAAAGCCTGAATTCACAGGTCGGTCCGAACTCCGGATGCGGCGTTCGCCGGACTATGTACGGAAACTGATCGAACCACCACGCGACCTCGTTAACGCGGTCACCATTTGATAGACCTGTGTACATATCATGGACAAACCAGAGTAATAATTCCTTGGGAAAAATGAACCCAAACAAGCAAAAAATACTGGGATTAATAGCACCTGGTTTATTTGTTGTAGCAATCCGAAGGAAGGTGATTCCCAAAATTGGGACTCGCTCCGCACACCCATTGCCTGATGGGCGATAAAACGACGGCATGGCAATGCTGGTAAAGGTTGTCTCGCCGAGGCAAAGCCCTCAGCCCAGCTAACGTGACGGAACTGGTCGGCTAGTGACGCCGAAGTGTCCGGAGTAGGTTGATGAAGAGATGGCGAAGCCCCCGGTCCAGCCGAGATGTCGAAGCCTCGACGTCAGCCGATGAGTCGAAGTAGGTCGGCGTGATGGACACCATCTTGAAGAAGCAATAGTGCGGCCCTGTCGATGCAGGTCGTGACGTGGTCGATGCCGGCTTGATGAAGCGACCGTGCGGCGATGCCGGTATGCCCGCTCCGTGTAATCCGTGGGGCGGCGATGTTGATGATGATTTATCCTTCGCGATGCCGGACTCTTGTTCGGCTTGCCGAGATGATGATCCGAAGAAGTTGAGCTCGGCTAAAGTGACGACGTGTCTAGCGCAGGTCGGCAGCCGTGGAGTAATATTACCAGACTAGTTTGACACCAGCATGATGTTGAAGATCATGTTCAAAAGATCTTAAAGTTAGTGGGATGTGTTCGGGAACAAAACACAATACCCCATACAAAACTTCCTTCAAAAGGGATGTCCGAAATCCCGTTCATAAAAAAGATGAACTCGGGTCGGATTTGTTTTCGCGCAGAAAACAGATCCGAAAAGTGATGCACTAATCGGAAGGTTCCCAGAGTTTGGACGGTCGGATCAAGCTGAAATTTTGAGAGGTGGTAGATATAGGAATTCCACAGCCGATCGACGGTTGGATCTTCCAAAGGATGTCCGAGCTAGAAGCTGGACACCACGCCCTAAACTCATCCAAATTCCCATCCAGATTTGACAGGGCTCTGGTAAATCGTGGATTGCTAGAGATTCCTCCATCGGAACTCGACGAAATTTTCCAGGGTTGTTATAGACTCAATTCCGCACAATTCCACCAAAGAGATCGTCAAAGCGATACTCGAGGAGGTGGTGGCGGCAGATATGAGTTTGCTGTCCAAAAAAAACACCACGGTCGCTTGAGGGCAATGTTGACGTTGAGCCCCCGAGCTCCATAGATGATTCCTCCGTGATCTTGATAGAGATCGGAGTTGATGTTTGATGAAGGCCCTCGTCCGAACATGGTGATCTGAACACGGGGCACAATTCTTGGTCGAACCAAGGTGACCAGTTGAACTGGTGATGAAGACGCCGAAGTCGTAGTTGATCTGCAGGCGAGCCATCGATCCTTTTGTCGATCACACAGCGGAACTCTCAATGAAAGCACCAATGTCGGTGTCAAAACCGGCGGATCTCGGGTAGGGGGTCTCGAACTGTGCGTCTAGGCCGGATGGTAATAGGAGGCAAGGGACACAAAGTTTTACCCAGGTTCGGGCCCTCTTGATGGAGGTAAAACCCTACATCCTGCTTGATTAATATTGATGATATGTGTAGTACAAGAGTAGATCTACCACGGGATCGAAGAGGCTAAACCCTAGAAGCTAGCCTATGGTATGATTGTTGTTCTGTATGTTGTATCGACTAGCCTGGCCCTGGTTTATATAATGCACCAGAGGCCTAGGTTAACAAGAGTCCTAGCCGAATACGCCGATGGGGAGAAGTCCTCGCCTTGATCGCCAAGTCTTTGTGGAATCTTCCTTGTATGCGGAAGCTGTCCGAACTGGCCCATGAGTATATGGCCATGGCGGGCCTCGGCCCAATCTAATACATCGGGAGACGACGTGGTGAACACCCCCTTGTCTAGGACACCGTCAGTCTTGCTTCATCTGCCTCGCGAGGCTTGGCCCCTCACGAGGTTCTTGAGTGTTTGCTGGTGAAGATGGGCCGTACAGGGCCGCTGGTGGAGCCACGCCGTGGGCCGCAGGCAGGCAAGTCTAGGGACCCCCGTTCCCAGAACGCCGACAGTAGCCCCGGGCCCAAGGCGCGCTCGGGCTTGGCTTCGAGGCGAAGCCAAAGGGCAAGTGCGGAGCGCCGCAGGCCCCAACAGCCTACGGCCACAGTTGGCGCGTGGCGACTGATTGGACGTGGGCATCTCTGCTTCCCCACGCTACCTCGGCAACTGCCCGACTTGATGAGTCCCTGCTGCATGCAGAAAAGATCATTATTACCATATTTTAGTGACCTCCGTGTGTTTCATTTGTGCTTGCGCTATTTATTTATTTGCATTGCATCATGCAATCATGCAAGCATGTCATTTGATTTTTAAAAACTCAACCAAATAAATCACATGGATCTCGGATCCATTTAAATCGAGGGAATTCACTTGGTGATTTCTCTTTAAAACATATTCAAAGTCTCCTACTGTTATTAGGGAGCTATAATAACTATTCCATTAATTTGGAATTAACCATAAACACCTGCAAATATTTTTGTGCCTTTTCTGATTCAAATTTGGTCTCCAAACTTTGTCCTCATATTCTTTTATCGCTTTCCAAAGCTCCACCAAAAATCTCAACATTTTTGGTCACCCCTAAAACCTCGTCCTAGTTCAAACCATTTGAATTAAATTCAAATGAGTTTGAATTAAACTCTTCTATATCGCGTGAAACTTCTTTTCTTGGGCTAAGTATAATTCTTAGACTCAGTAGGAGAAGTTTCAGCATTTTCCAAAACCCCTAGCTATTTTTTCCTTCCCTTTTCCTTCTGTCTACTTTTCTATAAATGGGAAATAGCAAAAGGTTGGCCTTTTTGCTCCGAAGCGGCAACTAGCGGCCCAGCTAACCCTCCTAAGCTCAGCCAGCCCACCACCAGTTGGCCCAAGGCCCATTTGGACATTCTAACCCTAGCCCTGACGGAATCCCCAGCTCTCTCCCTTCGCTCTCTCCCTCATGCCGTCACCCTCACGCAGGCGCAGTCACCCCGCTCGAACCCTCTCCTCTCGATCCCCTCCTCCTCGTTCCTCCTCCCGCTGCCTCACACACCCTGCACCGCATCGCTAGGGAGAGGAGCTCCCCAGCTCGCGCGCACCCCTCTCTTCCATCGGCCCCGCTACCTCCATCCTCGCGTCGCCCCTCTCCCCTTCCTCCCGTCGCCGTCTTCAGCTGGAGCAGGAGCTCCCTGCTGTCGCTCCGGCCGGCGGAGTCCAAGCCGCCGAGCAGCATCGTGCCCTCGTCACGTTCCCCTCTCCCTCCTCCTTCATCAGCCTCGTCACCAGCCGACCGAACCGGCAGGAGTTCCCTGCCACACGCATCCTTGACGAGCGCGTTGGCCAGCGCCCGACGCCATCGACCTCGAGCTCCCGTGCCCTGCTGTCGGTGTCAAAACTGGCGGATTTCGGGTAGGGGGTCCCGAACTGTGCGTCTAAGGCAGATGGTAATAGGAGGCAGGGAACACGATGTTTTACCCAGGTTAGGGCCCTCTTGATGGAGGTAAAACCCTACGTCCTGCTTGATTTATTCTTGATGATATGAGTATTACAAGAGTTGATCTACCACGAGATCAGAGAGGCTAAACCCTAGAAGCTAGCCTATGGTATGATTGTATGTTGTCCTACGGACTAAAACCCTGCAGTTTATATAGACACCAGAGGGGGCTAGGGTTACACAAGGTCGGTTACAAAGGAGGAGATATACATATCCGTATTGCCTAGCTTTCCTTCCACGCCAAGTAGAGTCCCATCCGGACACGAGACGAAGTCTTCAATCTTGTATCTTCATAGTCCGACATTCTGGCCAAAGGATATAGTCTGGCTGTCCGGAGACCCCCTAATCCAGGACTCCCTCAGTAGCCCCTGAACTAGGCTTCAATGACGATGAGTCCGGCGCGCAGTATTGTCTTCGGCATTGCAAGGCGGGTTCCTCCTCCGAATACACCACGAAAGAATTTGAATACAAGGATAGTGTCCGACCCTGCAAAATAAGTTCCACATACCACCGTAGAGAGAATAATATTTCCACAAATCTAATACGCTGACACATTTTGGCAACATGACATTGTGCCATGGCCCGGTGATTATTCGAACCGTTTCCTTTAACTAGCCCCGCACATAACGCGAGGCAGTTTCTTGACATGTCTTGTCAAAGCAGAGATTGTGTCCCCCTTATTACGGGATTCTCATCAATACGGGCGTGGGTAACCCAACCGCGCCATCAATTGCGGCGCTTGGGGGATAAGCGAGTTTTACCAGGCTAGTGGGGGCGCATAGTTTCGGCTGCCCTTATAAAGGGACAAGGTTTAACCTTTTTCTACCCACGCCTTCTTCCTCCTTGCTCATCCATTCTTGCGCACTCGAACTCCAACTCCCAAGTCCACATCCTTCCGCTCAACCTTCTCCAATCATGTCCGGAGCGGGAGGCAAATGGATGGCTTCCTCCATTACGGAGGGACACGTCAAGAAGCTGCGCGGAGCCGGATACTTAGCCACGAATATCGCGCATCGGCTGCCCGCTGCGGGGCAGATTGTTCCTACCCCTGAACCTCACGAGAGGGTAGTTTTCCTCCACCACTTCCTCCGTGGACTGTGGTTTCCCCTCCATCCATTCATCCGTGGTCTCATGTTGTACTACGGGCTAGACTTCCATGATCTCGCCCCGAACTTCGTCCTTAACATTCCGGCGTTCATCGTTGTGTGTGAGGCTTTTCTCCGCATCCAGCCACACTTCGGCCTGTGGTTAAAGACCTTCAATATCAAGCCGAAGGTGGTGGGAGGCCAACAAGCAGAATGCGGCGGAGCCATGGTGGGTAAGATGCCCAATGTTATATGACTTGAAGGCTCCTTCGTGGAGACCATAAAGGGGTGGCAATCGGCGTGGTTCTACATCACCGAGCCGCGCGACACCAACTAGGTGGCTGCCCCCGAGTTTCGATCCGGAATCCCCACGCGGCTCACCTCCTTAAAAAAGAAGGGCCTGTCCTAGGGTTCATCGGTGGAGCTGGACGGACTCCAGAAATGTATCCGGAATATGGCGGGCAAGAAGCTCAAGCTTGTCAACATAGTCCAGGTCATGCTCATCCGCCAGATCCTCCCGTGTCAACAACGATATTTCAACTTGTGGGAGTTCGACCCGGCCCAGCACCAGACTCTGAGAGAGCTCTTCAACACGGCGCACAAGGACGTCTGGAGGGTGCTGTTCAAGGGCGCCGAGGTCCCTCCCTCTCTCACCGAGGACCGCGGGCTAAGCGTGAAGCGCTGAGTGCATTCGGTGAGTTCTATACATCCGGTAGGATATTTATTTCCCCTAGCTTAACCATGTGCAGGGTCTGAGCTCCATGCCTTTGACAGGACTGAGTGGAGACGTCGGGGCAGATTAACTGTCCGGCCCCTCTGCCTGAAGACACTGTGGACGCTCTCCTGACGGAGATGCTGACTCCGGCTCCTTACAAGGTGCCAGAGAAGACCAAGAAGGCCAAGGGAACCCGAAAGAGTTCCCGACACCAGGTGTTGTCGGACTCATCGTCCGATAACTCCGCGATGCACTCCTCCCCTGAAGACGAGGAGGAAGATGAAGATGCTCCCCCTTCAATCGGAGGAGACAAGAAAAGGAAGGCCGCCCCGACCGAGGGGGGCGAAGGGTCCAAGAAGAGGAGGACCCTCCTTCCGGACTACTCCACCACCACCGCTGAAGGCGAAGACGAGTGGCTGCTCAGGGCCAAGCCCCTGGCGAAGTCGTAAGTATTCGAATACTAGAGTAACTCATAGCATACCTTTGTCGCATTGCTTCTCCTAACGCTGAATTATGATTATGCAGACCACCACGAGCCCGTATCGACGTATCCTCGTCGGACGGCTCCCTGGGCTCGTTGGATATGGATAGAGATCCACTTCCGACCGCCACCTCCCCTTGCCCTATGGAAAACGCCAAGGTATTTTCTCAAGAGGCACCGGGTCGAGGGGAGGCAGTCACGGAGGCGCCTCAAGGCGACCTTCTGGACTCTGGGAGCAGAGGGAGCAAGGCTCCCGAGGGCTCCGAGTTTGGCCCTCAGTCGAACACCGCGTCGGAACCCCCAGTGGTTCCGGACTTGGGCAAGCGGCCTCCTTCCAAAAGGGGCAAGACGCCTATGCCGGTGACCTCTATCCATCCAGAGGCACCGGACAATCTGCTGGGAGCGCTTCGCAACACTTCCATCGACGAAGAGCACCGCACTATTATGAGTGCAGTGGTCCACAAGGTTCAGTCCGCCAAGAGCGGACTAACTGAAGCCTGTGCCAGCCTTCTAACAGGCTTTGAGGTAAGTTTTTGAAATATAGGAAAAATATTACTGCATAGACAGTAGCCCCTGATGCTCTGTCCGGTGTTCACAAAGAAAAGCCGAACAGAGGATCAAACAATATCGCAAGAGTCTAATATAAGTATGTCTATATGCGTATGCAGGCTTCGTTGCTGGCCTCTACCGCACTGACTATGGAGGTCGCGGCACTGAAGCAGGACCTCAAAGGGTCCAAGGAAGAGCTCACAGCTAACCAGTACACACCCATCCTACCTCTCGATGCTAGGAATCACCCTATACATCGTCCAAGAAAAACTTTTGAGACGGGGAGATCACAATCTCGAATAGCATGGGATCAAATTTATATACGCGCGCTCTAAGGGGTGCCCCCCTCTCGGTCCCAACCGGAAACACCCATGCCCCCTGACCGGATGACTGGCTTTAATCCAGGGCCATGGAACCATCATCCCGGCCTCTCCTTTTTGGTGTGTACCAGGAAAGCGGTTTGCAACTTACTAAGCCGTATTCCTTGCGGAAAACATGTGGTAGTACAGGGAAGGAAATGGGAGGAAATGGACTGATACGGTTTGATACTGTAGTCATATGGCCTGGCATAAGACTGGCATGCTACAACACTGCCATCTTACCCATCCTCATGCCAACACATGGCCATTCATACTCACATCCATCCACGTATGGATCATCGAACTCACTTACCTCATCAATGCATGGAAATAACGTTCATCGGTATGCTCTTCAACATGCCATGAGACTAACTAAAATGCAAAACATGCCAAGACACTCATCATATCAAAAGTTCAAACATGCTTGCCTGGTTCGGAGTAGTCGGAGCCTAGCTCGGTGAAGTTTGCGGTTCCGTCACCTCCTTCGGTATCTACGGTATAAAGAAAATATATGCGCTATCGTAAATACCACGCGGTGCACAAAAATATTTCAAATAATTTTCAAATAAATATGATAAAAAACTAGACAAAAATCTGAAGAGGACAGAAAAAGAATCAATCAAAAATACTATTCTGTTTAAAAGTTATAAAGGTTTTTGTCCAGGGACTCATCTGTAATGAAACAGAAAGTTTCCAGGGGCTAGCTTATAAAAACAGAAAACGTTTCAGTAGCAACTACGCCAGCCCAGTGGGGAAAACGTATTTTGCCTGAAGGCGTTTTCAGAAAACGATTCATTTAGAAATGACAGAGAGGCTGACGGTGGGTCCCGCCTGTCAGGTTTGAATATACGAACGGGGCGGCAGATTTCGCCGGTGCCCGAGAGCCGCGGTGGTCGCCGCCGGCGATCCACAGCGAGGTAGGGGGATCGGAGGGTACCTCCGTGTTCAGGGCACCTTTCCGCGTCGGTTGGTGGTGGTGGTGGTCGCCGGCGAGTACCACGTCGGCGGCGAGCCTTGCTCCGGCGGACGGCGGCTCGGGTGGTCGAGGGACTCGTCGGAGAGAGCTGCGAAGGACAAATCGATGCTGGCGTTAGCTTACTGGGTGCTAGAGGAGGCTATAGACAAGATTTGGGCGCCGAGGACGGCCTCACCGGAGCGAATCGAGGTGGAGGCCGAGGCGGGTCGGGGCGGCCGGAGTTGGGGGAGGAGACCTCCTCGAGGTCCTCCTAGTGGCCTGGCGGGGCTTTGGTGAGGTGTAGAGGTGGTGCGTGCTCGAGGGTGAGCTCGGGGGCCCTTTTTATAGGCGGTCTGAGGCGGTGGCCGTGAACGGGGATCTCCGGTGAAGGTTACGGCGGCGCAGGGCTTGGTCGGGGGTGATTAGGGAGTTGGGCGTCGTCGTTGAGGTCCACCGGTTCCATTTAGGTGCTAATCGGGCTGGGATTTGGTGCTATGGGCGAGTTCGACAGAACGGGGCGGCGCGGGCCCGTCGGCGGCAGGGAGCACGTTCCGTGCTTGCCGGGCCACGGCGACGGTGCCACGGGCGTGCGCTGGCATGCATGAGGCCACGCGGAGAGCAGAGGGGCGTTGGGCGGCGCCGAACGGCGTTGAGCCGCCGTTCCGTCCCCTGTCGGCTGCTACGGTGGTTCGGCCGCCGCAAGACACGCCGGCGCGGGTGGCCAAGGGCGCCACCGACGCCGGGAAGACGCCAAGCGCGCGTGCGGGGGTGCTGGCCAGGGAGAAGAAGCCGCGTGCAATGCGCCAAGCGCACTGTCTACGCGTGATTGAATCTGACGGACGAAAACGACACTGAAAACTGAATTTTCTGAAAATGAACAGCAACAGTGCACGCCAAGTGTTCGACAGAATGAATTTGGCCTCTGGGGATTTTACCTTCAGCTGATTTTTGGTGGAGTGGCTACTCATTGCTCTAGTAGGCTGCATGAATTTTGGTGGAATTTTTGGAGAAGTGTAGGTACGAATTTCACCAAATTTGGCAAATCTGGTCCAAACTTGCAGAGACTGAATTTTGAAAAATTTGAAAAGAGGAGGAGTGGATCAAGATGGTTCTGGGTTGTGGGTACAAAGGACTATCCAGGAGAGTTGGTTTGAGGTCAAAACTCAATTGAAAAAGGGTACTTGCTTTGAAAATCTCTCAGGCTCCAAATAATTTTCAGAAATGATTTGAGGGGAAAAATAATTAGAATAAAATCCAAAACTTGCTTGGATGAGTTGGGTCAGAGAACTTAGGTTGATTACAAGGAGTAGGGGAGGTTTTGGTGGGGTTTTACCATATGGGCAAAAATACCAAGTCATAGGTGGTTTCCAAGATATGAAAATCCCAAATTTCCATAGAGTTTCTTTTTAAAAGAAAAGGATTAAACTCCCAAAATAATTTGAGAGGGAACCAACAGAGAAGAAGCTTCAAAAGATCAAATACCATAGTTTGAAGCAAAAATTAAATTCTTGCCAAAGAAAAGGAAGTTTTTAAGAGGAAGGATTTCTGGAAAAGAAGTTTTAAATGCCCTCTTAAAAAAATTTCAACAAAGTTTTTGATGAAAACCAATTAAAATTTTTGGAGTGTCACAACACCTACCCCTTAGGAAAAATCTCGTCCCCGAGATTTCAGCTGATCCTTAAATAAGTGTGGATGCTCTGTCCGAAGAAAATCCTCTCTTTCCCAAGTTGCTTCACTTTCGGTGTGATTGCTCCACTGAACTCTGAAAAACTTGATGGTTTTCTGTCGGGTCCTCCTTTCAGACTCCTCTAATATTTTTACTGGGCGTTCCCGATAAGTGAGGTCTGGCTGTACGTCAATGTTCTCATGGGATACTTGCTTCTCTGGTTTGCTTACGCACTTCCTTAATTGAGAGACATGGAACACGTCGTGAATGTCGGACAAGTCTTCGGGTAAGTCTAGCTGGTAGGCTACAGTGCCTCTTCGTGCCACTATGCAGAATGGTCCAATGAATCTTGGTGCTAACTTCCCTTTAATCTTAAACCGTTGCAGTCCCCTCATAGGTGATACTCGTAGGTATACAAATTCACCGGGTTCAAAATTGACCCCACGATGTTTCTGATCGTAATAACTCTTCTGTCGGCTTTGAGCGGTCTTGAGTCGGTCCCTGATTAGCTTGACTTTTTCCTCGGCTTCTTTGAGCATGTCTGGGACGAAGATACGGCTGTCTCCGGTCTCTGACCAATTTGGCGGAGTACGACACCTCCGTCCGTATAGGGCTTCAAAAGGTGCCATTCGCAGGCTGGCCTGGTAGCTGTTGTTGTATGCGAACTCGGCATATGGTAGACTTTCTTCCCAACTGGTTCCATAGGTGAGGACACATGCTCTCAGCATGTCTTTTAAATTTTGGTTTACGCGTTCAGTCTGTCCATCAGTCTGGGAATGGTAGGCTGTACTGAAGGCCAATTGAGTTCCCAGAGCCTGTTGTAAATGATCCCAGAATCTCGAGACAAATTGAGTGCCTCGGTCGGATATTATAGTCTTCGGGACTCCATGCAGACAAACTATACGGGAGAGATAAATCCTGGCAAGCTTCTGAGTGTTGTAGGTTGTCTTTACTGGAATGAAATGTGACACCTTGGTTAATCTATCGGTGATGACCCATATGGCATCATTCCCGTGTCGTGACCAAGGTAGTCCGACAATAAAATCCATCCCTATTTCATCCCATTTCCACTCAGGTATTTTGTTTGGTTGCAGTAGTCCGGCTGGTTTTTGATGCTCAACTTTTATGCGTTGATAGGAATCGCAACATGCAACGAATGTGGCTATGTCCCTCTTCATACCGTGCCACCAAAATCTTTCCTGAATATCCTTATACATTTTGGTTCCTCCAGGATGGATTGAATATGGGGTGGTGTGTGCTTCAGCTAGGATTTACTGTCTGAGGTCCTCTATGTTTGGCACGCAGAGTCTGTCTCCGTACCATAGTATTCCATCATCGCCTATGACGAACTCCGAGGCCTTGCCCATACTCACCTTTCTTTTAATACCTTCAATGCTGGGGTGACCAGGCTGGGCTTCTTTAATTCTCTCCACAAGGTCGGGCTTTATTTCCAGGTTTGATATGGTGCCTTCCGCGATCATTAACAAGTTGAGTTTGGCAAATTCTTGTTGGAATTCAGGTCTCAAACTTTGCAGACTGTTTTCGTTGGAGCTGGGGTTCCGACTAAGAGCATCGGCCACTACATTTGCTTTCCCTGGATGGTAGTGGATACCAACATCATAATCCTTTACCAATTCCAACCAGCGTCGTTGTCGTAAGTTTAGTTCTGGCTGTGTGAAAATATATTTGAGACTTTTATGGTCTGTGTATATTTCACATTGATTCCCAAGTAAGAAATGTCTCCATTCCTTAAGTGCATGAATGACTGCTGCCATTTCTAAGTCATGAGTGCGATAATTTTCCTCATGCTTGCGGAGTTGTCGTGAAGCGTATGCGACAACCTTGCCTTCTTGCATGCACACGCATCCGAGACCCTTTCTGGACGCGTCACAATACACTTCAAAATTCTTGTGTATGTCGGGTACAATTAATACCGGTGCTGTAGTTAATTTCCGTTTTAACTCCTGGAAACTTTTTTCGCAAGCTTGTGTCCATTCAAACTTCTTGTCTTTCTTGAGTAACTGCGTCATTGGCTTGGCTAGGGTGGTGAATCCTTCAATAAATCTGCGGTAATATCCTGCAATTCCCAAGAAACTTCGTATGTCCGTTACGCTGGCTGGTGCCTTCCAGTCAAGTATGGCCCTGACTTTCTCCGGGTCCACTGCGATACCGTCTTGGGTCAGCACGTGACCTAGAAAGCCTACTTGTCTTAGCCAAAATTCGCACTTGCTAAACTTGGCATATAATTGGTGTTTTCTGAGTTCTCCTAGCACAATCCTGAGATGTTCCGCGTGCTCTTCTGGTGTCTTGGAGTATACTAGAATATCGTCGATGAATACCACAACGAACTTGTCCATAAACTTCATAAATACTTTGTTCATGAGGTGAACAAAATATGCATGGGCATTAGTTAGTCCAAAAGGCATAACTGTGAACTCGTATGGTCCATATCTGGAGGTGAAGGCTGTTTTGGGGATATCTTCTGTTCGTACTTTTAATTGATGATATCCTGACCTTAAGTCAATCTTTGAGAATACCTTGGCCTGAGCGAGCTGATCAAATAAATCATTTATTCGTGACATTGGGTATTTGTTCTTGACTGTGACCATGTTAAGTGCTCGGTAGTCTATGCACAATCTTAGTGTTCCATCCTTCTTTTTGGCAAATAAAATTGGTGATCCCCAAGGTGAGGAGCTGGCTCGAATATATCCCTTGTCCAGTAATTCCTTTATTTGTTTCTTCAACTCAATCAATTCGGATGGTGCCATTCTGTATGGTTTCTTGTATATGGGGGTGGTTCCTGGTGCTAGCTCAATACTGAATTCTATTTCTCGGTCTGGTGGCATGCCTGGTAGTTCTTCGGGAAATACATCTGGAAATTCACATACCACTGGAACCTTGCTTAACTCAGAAACGTCCACCTTATTCAATCTCGGCTGCCGGGGTATTTTTCTTTCCTTGGCTGGTACTTTTATTGTCTTCCCGTGGTGATGCGTGAGAATTACGGTCCGGTTGAAACAGTCAATAAAACCCTTGTTGGTGGTTAACCAGTCCATCCCTAGGATGACATCCAGTCCTTTATTTTCCAACACAATAAGATTGGCATAAAATTTCAATCCTTCGAACTCAATAACCACATTCTGACAGTAACTCTGAGTAACTTGCTGAATCCCAGGGGACTTGATGATCATGGATTTTTCCAAGGGAAACATCGAAAAATTATTTTGCAAAGCAAAACTTTTCGAAATGAATGAGTGAGAAGCTCCAGAATCAAACAAAACCGTTGCAGGTATTGTGTTGACAGGAAACGTACCGAGTACGATATCCGGAGCGTTTTGTGCTTCTTCTTTGGTCACGTGGTTTAGATGACCCTTCCTGTGGTTGTTGTTGGGGTTGAAATTGTTGCGCTTGGGCGCTGAATTATTTCCACCATTGTTTGGCTTCGGGGTCGAGTTCCTTGGCTTGGGGCACTGTTTGGCGTAGTGCCCTTCTTCTCCACAAGCGTAGCAAGTAACGCCTGGGCGATATGTGAACTCTTTGTCCCTTGCATGGAAATTCTTGGTGGAGCGTGAGATGTTTGTCGTAGGTTTGTGTGTCCCACCTTTCTGAAAATCTGTCCTGCTTCGGTGGTTGCGCGCAACAGTAGTCTGGTCTCTTTTTCGCTTGCGTAAATCCTCCAAGCTACGTCTCTCATTTTCCAGAGTAATAGCTTTGTCCACTAGAGTCTTAAAATCTGGGAAAGTGTGAACGACCAGTTGGCATTTAAGCGCGGGCGCCAGACCGTCAAGGAATTTCTCCATCTTCTTGCTTTCAGTCATACGTTCTTCATTGGCGTAGCGGGACAATAGAGTAAATTGACTGTTGTATTCAGACACTGTCAGGTTCCTTTGTTTGAGGTCATCGAACTCTCTCTTCTTGATTTTCATAATACTCTTGGGAATGTATGCACCACGGAAACTTTCCTTGAAATCATCCCAGGTTATATCATTTTCGTTGGGGTGCATGTGCAGAAAATTCTCCCACCATGATGCAGCTGCTCCTGTGAGATAGTGCGGAGCATATAGTACTTTCTCGAGATCTGAACATTTTGCAATAATTAATTTTCTCTCCATATCTCGAAGCCAATCCTCGGCTTCAAGAGGCTTGTCAGTATGAGAAAATATTTGGGGACGTGTCTTCTGTAGCTCAGATAACTTAGAATGCTGCTGATACTGTCCATGGTGATTCCCCATGTTGATGACTTGGTTCATCATTTCCCAGTGTTGTTGCTGACTCTGCTCATAAAGGCGGCACATTTGTGAAAGTGCCGATTCACTGCCCTGTTGGCCTGACTGTCCCTGAGTGAACTCGTTGCTTGGTTGTGTATCATAATTTTCCTCTGGTGGAGTTGGCATGGAACGAGTCCAAGGACGAGACATTTTTCACTCTGGGCATATATTTTGTAAAACCCATAAGAAAAGCGGAAAGAGTCGCAAAAACAATTCCATAAATGCATAAAGCTGGCAAATAAAATTAAATAACCAAGCTTACTTAAGAAAAACAAATCGATTTGCGCACGGAGAACGACTGCTCATTACATATCTTACACGCGAGCGGTAATTATACAATACATCACTCAGGATATGCGTACATAATCCTGACATGTTATTTAGGCTAGTGCACTCCTCCAGATCCTACATGATGCGCAAACAGGCTACTTCTCACAACCTGTGTACATATAAACATATCATACAAAGCGGTACATTGCATGGCGGCTAAGCGTACTCAGGCGGAGATGTTGACGATCTCCTTTGCTCTGCCGAGGGTGAGGCATAGCGAGGCTGGGGACTCGACTTCCTCCTCGCTAATAGGCTCCATACGTGTAGTGTTGCGCTGAGTAGATGGAGCGGGTGCCAGGGGCGGAACAACACGAATAGGAGTGGGCGCGCAGGGTGGTGCAGTGCGCGCTGGAGTGGGCGCAATAACTTGGTTGAACTCTTCGGTGGTAGGTAGGCGACGAGTAGGTGCATAAGATGCTGAGGACGAGACCCAAGTCAGTGGCGGTGCGGCGGGTAGGAGCTCCCTCCTGTTGGCAGCACAGCCATGAACTGAGTCCATGCGGGCAGCCACGAAGTCGTCCACCAGGTTGTCGAAGGCTGCCTCCAGGGCCCGGAGATACTCAATGAGCATCTCAAAAGCCTCGTCTCATTCTCCTCTGGGCAGGAGAATGCGTAGTGACAGGTGTAAGGCACATGGCATGGAAGATAACGGTAACGACGAGTCTTCATCACGGGGAGGACATCCCTGAGACGAGCTATCGCCTCGCGGGCTGCCATCTGCATAGCATGCCTCTCTGTAGGCATGGCTCTTCCCAAGAATCGGAAGCGGCGTAACTCACCACGCCCTCCATTGAACTGCACCGCGGCCTGGTGCATGGTCAGACTGTCGTTGACTCGGTGCTGGCAGAGTGTGAAGACTGGGCGCACAGATGGCCCCATCGCGACCTGAACGATGAAGGAAAGAAGCTTGACGAACCCATCGGGCACGTTGGCGAAGGTATGAGACTCGCAGCTGTTGTCGGCCATCTACAAAAGTAGGCAAAAATTCTGCATGGTCAGATCATAAATTTATGCTGACTGACAGAAAATGACTACAATCAAGAAAATAAGAAAAAGGCTCAAACATGCTAATAACCAATTAGCGATCGCTCCTAGTGGCTTCCTACAGTCAGCCTGGCTCTGATACCAAGCTTGTCACGACCGGTTTTTCAATAAAAATGTTTATTGAGAAACCAATCTTTTGGGTCCAGTATGAGGAAAATCCTCCTTACCGGTAGACAATTTCTTGATACAATAAGCCAGTAGCATAAAATATATTACAGGGTCGAGCTACGGTAGCTCAACCAAATTATTTCAAGCACGCCAATAATTATACATAATGGCGGACATGACACAGTGGTGTGGAGGCATACTACTGACTCGAGGATAGGGCGGTGGTGGAAAAACACAGCGGGGAGTGAGATACACGACTCTAAAACTGGCATCTCATCGAGCGTCGAGGTGAGGCTCGATGAATGTATTTGGTAGCGGAAGCGGATGTAATACAGTGACCAAATCCAGGGTCGCACGAGACTGACTGGGATTCCTCTAGGCGTCGGACTCGCTATCGAACTCTTCATCCATGAGATCGCCTTCGTCAGCATCTGGCCAAATCAACAAGCCAGTGAGTACTTTGAATGTACTCGCAAGACAGTTCGGACATAAGATATAACAAATGCATGCATGAATGCGTCACGATTAATTCACCAATGTCCATTCAAAAATTAGCTTAACGAAGTAAGTATAAGGGAAACAGCGGTAGTCCGCCTGAAATCCCGACAAAACATAAATGAAAACCGATCGGGTGTCTGAAGCGACGCCTCGAAAGGTGAACAAATGAATATAAGGAAATGATGCCACAGTCGGGCGTCTTAACGACACCACATAAAGGGCTTTAAAAGAAATGCCACAGTCAGACGTCGGGGCGACATCACAGAAAGGGCTTTAAAAGAAATGCCACAGTCGGACGTCGGGGCGACATCACAGAAAGGGCTTTAAAAGAAATGCCACAGTCGGACGTCGGGGCGACATCACAGAAAGGGCTTTAAAAGAAATGCCACAGTCGGGCATCTTAACGACACCACATAAAGGACTTTGAAAGAAATGCCATAGTCGGACGTCGGGGCGACATCACAGAAAGGGCTTTTATTGAAAGTAAGTAATAACAATGCCACAGTCGGACGTCTGAGCGACATCGCAGAAAGGGCTTTTATTCACAAAGAAATAATGCTCATAATAAATATTCAATCCATGAAAATAAATGGGTTAGTCCATCCACAGAATAAAAATCATTTAACCGGACTTAGCACTCATGCGATTCACCAGAGTCTCTGTCATCAAAACTGGCACTTGTCAGGATAGGATAATACTGAACTTGGACATGGAATAGATGATTCAAGGAATATATGACTCTGCAGAGTTTGTACAAAAATTTCCCACAGCCAACGGATTTCCGTAGTCACGAAGGACTAGTTCCGTTTACGGTTTTTCGGAAGAAAACACAGCTAACCAGTACACACCCATCCTACCTCTCGATGCTAGGAATCACCCTAGACATCATCCAAGAAAAACTTTTGAGATGGGGAGATCACAATCTCGAATAGCATGGGATCAAATTTATATACGCGCGCTCTAAGGGGTGCCCCCCTCTCGGTCCCAACCGGAAACACCCATGCCCCCTGACCGGATGACTGGCTTTAATCCAGGGCCATGGAACCATCATCCCGGCCTCTCCTTTTTGGTGTGTACCAGGAAAGCGGTTTGCAACTTACTAAGCCGTATTCCTTGCGGAAAACATGTGGTAGTACAGGGAAGGAAATGGGAGGAACTGGACTGATACGGTTTGATACTGTAGTCATATGGCCTGGCATAAGACTGGCATGCTACAACACTGCCATCTTACCCATCCTCATGCCAACACATGGCCATTCATACTCACATCCATCCACGTATGGATCACCGAACTCACTTACCTCATCAATGCATGGAAATAACGTTCATCGGTATGCTCTTCAACATGCCATGAGACTAACTAAAATGCAAAACATGCCAAGACACTCATCATATCAAAAGTTCAAACATGCTTGCCTGGTTCGGAGTAGTCGGAGCCTAGCTCGGTGAAGTTTGCGGTTCCGTCACCTCCTTCGGTATCTACGGTATAAAGAAAATATATGCGCTATCGTAAATACCACGTGGTGCACAAAAATATTTCAAATAATTTTAAAATAAATATGATAAAAAACTAGACAAAAATCTGAAGAGGACAGAAAAAGAATCAATCAAAAATACTATTCTGTTTAAAAGTTATAAAGGTTTTTGTCCAGGGACTCATCTGTAATGAAACAGAAAGTTTCCAGGGGCTCGCTTATAAAAACAGAAAACGTTTCAGTAGCAACTACGCCAGCCCAGCGGGGAAAACGTATTTTGCCCGAAGGCGTTTTCAGAAAATGATCCATTTAGAAATGATAGAGAGGCTGACGGTGGGTCCCGCCTGTCAGGTTTGAATATACGAACGGGGCGGCAGATTTCGCCGGTGCCCGAGAGCCGCGGTGGTCGCCGGCGGCGATCCACGGCGAGGCAGGGGGATTGGAGGGTACCTCCGTGTTCAGGGCACCTTTCCGCGTCGGTTGGTGGTGGTGGTGGTCGCCGGCGAGTACCACGTCGGCGGCGAGCCTTGCTCCGGCGGACGGCGGCTCGGGTGGTCGAGGGACTCGTCGGAGAGAGCTGTGAAGGACAAATCGATGCTGGCGTTAGCTTACTGGGTGCTAGAGGAGGCTATAGACAAGATTTGGGCGCCGGGGACGGCCTCACCGGAGCGAATCGAGGTGGAGGCCGAGGCGGGTCGGGGCGGCCGGAGTTGGGGGAGGAGACCTCCTCGAGGTCCTCCTAGTGGCCTGGCGGGGCTTTGGTGAGGTGTAGAGGTGGTGCGTGCTCGAGGGTGAGCTCGGGGGCCCTTTTTATAGGCGGTCCGAGGCGGTGGCCGTGAACGGGGATCTCCGGTGAAGGTTACGGCGGCACAGGGCTTGGTTGGGGGTGATTAGGGAGTTGGGCGTCGTCGTTGTGGTCCACCGGTTCCATTTAGGTGCTAATCGGGCTGGGATTTGGTGCTATGGGCGAGTTTGACAGAACGGGGCGGCGCGGGCCCGTCGGCGGCAGGGAGCACGTTCCGTGCTTGTCGGGCTACGGCGACGGTGCCACGGGCGTGCGCTGGCATGCATGAGGCCACGCGGAGAGCAGAGGGGCGTTGGGCGGCGCCGAACGGCGTTGAGCCGCCGTTCCGTCCCCTCTCGGCTGCTATGGGGGTTCGGCCGCCGCAAGACACGCCGGCGCGGGGGGCCAAGGGCGCCACCGACGCCGGGAAGACGCCAAGCGCGCGTGCGGGGGTGCTGGCCAGGGAGAAGAAGCCGCGTGCAACGCGCCAAGCGCACTGTCTACGCGTGATTGAATCTGACGGACGAAAACGACACTGAAAACTGAATTTTCTGAAAATGAACAGCAACAGTGCACGCCAAGTGTTCGACAGAATGAATTTGGCCTCTGGGGATTTTACCTTGAGCTGATTTTTGGTGGAGTGGCTACTCATTGCTCCAGTAGGCTGCATGAATTTTGGTGGAATTTTTGGAGAAGTGTAGGTATGAATTTCACCAAATTTGGCAAATCTGGTCCAAACTTGCAGAGACTGAATTTTGAAAAATTTGAAAAGAGGAGGAGTGGATCAAGATGGTTCTGGGTTGTGGGTACAAAGGACTATCCAGGAGAGTTGGTTTGAGGTCAAAACTCAATTGAAAAAGGGTACTTGCTTTGAAAATCTCTCAGGCTCCAAATAATTTTCAGAAATGATTTGAGGGGAAAAATAATTAGAATAAAATCCAAAACTTGCTTGGATGAGTTGGGACAGAGAACTTAGGTTGATTACAAGGAGTAGGGGAGGTTTTGGTGGGGTTTTACCATATGGGCAAAAATACCAAGTCATGGGTGGTTTCCAAGATATGAAAATCCCAAATTTCCAGAGTATCTTTTTAAAAGAAAAGGATTAAACTCCCAAAATAATTTGAGAGGGAACCAACAGAGAAGAAGCTTCAAAAGATCAAATACCATAGTTTGAAGCAAAAAATAAAATTCTTCCAAAGAAAAGGAAGTTTTTAAGAGGAAGGATTTCTGGAAAAGAAGTTTTAAATGCCCTCTTAAAAAAATTCAACAAAGTTTTTGATGAAAACCAATTAAAATTTTTGGAGTGTCACATTATTATTATATTTCCTTCTTCATGATAATTGTCTTTTATTCATGCTATAATTGTCTTATCCGGAAATCAAAATACATGTGTGAATACATAGACACCAACATGTCCCTAGTAAGCCTCTAGTTGACTAGCTCGTTGATCAACAGATAGTCATGGTTTCCTGACTATGGACATTGGATGTCATTGATAACGAGATCACATCATTAGGAGAATGATGTGATGGACAAGACCCAATCCTAAACATAGCACAAGATCGTATAGTTCGTTTGCTAGAGTTTTTCCAATGTCAAGTATCTTTTCCTTAGACCATGAGATCGTGTAACTCCCGGATACCGTAGGAGTGCTTTGGGTGTACCAAACGTCACAACGTAACTAGGTGACTATAAAGGTATACTACGGGTATCTCCGAAAGTGTATGCTGGGTTGACACGGATCAAGACTGGGATTTGTCACTCCGTATGACGGAGAGGTATCTCTGGGCCCACTCGGTAATGCATCATCATAATGAGCTCAAAGTGACCAAGTGTCTGGTCACGGGATCATGCATTACGGTACGAGTAAAGTGACTTGCCGATAACGAGATTGAACAAGGTATTGGGATACCGACGATCGAATCTCGGGCAAGTAACGTACCGATTGACAAAGGGAATTGTATAACGGGGTTGCTTGAATCCTCGACATCGTGGTTCATCCGATGAGATCATCGAGGATCATGTGGGAGCCAACATGGGTATCCAGATCCCGCTGTTGGTTATTGACCGGAGAGCCATCTCGGTCATGTCTACATGTCTCCCGAACCCGTAGGGTCTACACACTTAAGGTTCGGTGACGCTAGGGTTGTAGAGATATGAATATGCAGTAACCCGAAAGTTGTTCGGAGTCCCGGATGAGATCCCGGACATCACGAGGAGTTCAGGAATGGTCCGGAGGTGAAGAATTATATATAGGAAGTGCAGTTTCGGCCATCGGGAGAGTTTCGGGGGTCACCGGTATTGTACCGGGACCACCGGATGGGTCCCAGGGGTCCACCGGGTGGGACCACCCATCCCGGAGGGCCCCATGGGCTGAAGTGGGGAGGGGAACCAGCCCATAGTGGGCTGGTGTGCCCCCCTTGGCCCACCCCCTGCGCCTAGGGTTGGAAACCCTAGGGTGGGGGGCGCCCCACTTGCCTTGGGGGCCACTCCACCCTTGGCCGCCGCCCCCCCTAGGAGATCCCATATCCTAGGGCCGGCGCCCCCCTAGGGGAGCCTATATAAAGGAGGGGAGGGAGGGGCAGCCGCACCCTTGACTCTTGGCGCCTCCCTCTCCCCTGCTACACCTCTCCCTCTCGCAGAAGAACGGCGAAGCCCTGCTGCGGTGACTGCTGCATCCACCACCACGCCGTCGTGCTGCTGGATCTTCATCAACCTCTCCTTCCCCCTTGCTAGATCAAGAAGGAGGAGACGCGCTGACCGTACGTGTGTTGAACACGGAGGTGCCGTCCGTTCGGCGCTAGGATCTCCGGTGATTTGGATCACATCGAGTATGACTTCCTCATCCCCGTTCTTTGAACGCTTCCGCGCGTGATCTACAAAGGTATGTAGATGCAATCCGATCACTCGTTGCTAGATGAACTCATAGATGGATCTTGGTGAAACCGTAGGAAATTTTTTGTTTTCTGCAACGTTCCCCAACAGTGGTATCAGAGCTAGGTCTATGCGTAGTTTCTTTTGCACGAGTAGAACACAATTTGTTGTGGGCGTAGATGTTGTCAACTTTCTTGCCGCTACTAATCTTATTTTGCTTCAATGGTATTGTGGGATGAAGCGGCCCGGACCAACCTTACACGTACGCTTACGTGAGACCGGTTCCACCGACTGACATGCACTAGTTGCATAAGGTGGCTGGCGGGTGTCTGTCTCTCCCACTTTAGTTGGAGCAGATTTGATGAAAAGGGTCCTTATGAAGGGTAAATAGAAGTTGACAAATCACGTTGTGGCTTTAACGTAGGTAAGGAAACGTTCTTGCTAGAACCCTATTGCAGCCACGTAAAACTTGCAACAACAATTAGAGGACGTCTAACTTGTTTTTGCAGCAAGTGTTTTGTGATGTGATATGGCCAAAGTTGTGATGAATGATGAATGATATATATGTGATGTATGAGATGTTCATGCTATTGTAATAGGAATCACGACTTGCATGTCGATGAGTATGACAACCGGCAGGAGCCATAGGAGTTGTCTTTATTTTTTGTATGACCTGCGTGTCATTGAGAAACGCCATGTAAATTACTTTACTTTATTGCTAAACGTGTTAGCCATAGTAGTAGAAGTAATAGTTGGCGAGCAACTTCATGGAGACACGATGATGGAGATCATGGTGTCATGCCGGTGACAAGATGATCATGGAGCCCCAAGATGGGGATCAAAGGAGCTATGTGATATTGGCCATATCATGTCACTATTATTATTTGATTTCATGTGATGTTTATCATGTTTTTGCATCTTGTTTACTTAGAACGACGGTAGTAAATAAGATGATCCCTCATAATAATTTCAAGAAAGTGTTCCCCCTAACTATGCACCGTTGCGACAGTTCATTGTTTCGAAGCACCACGTGATGATCGGGTGTGATAGATTCCAACATTCACATACAACGGGTGTAAGACAGATTTACACATGCAAACACTTAGGTTGACTTGACGAGCCTAGCATGTACAGACATGGCCTCGGAACACAGAAGACCGAAAGGTCGAGCATGAGTCGTATAGAAGATACTATCAACATGAAGATGTTCACCGATGTTGACTAGTCCGTCTCACGTGATGATCGGACACGGCCTAGTTAACTCGGATCATGTTATACTTAGATGACTGGAGGGATGTCTATCTAAGTGGGAGTTCATTGAATAATTTGATTAGATGAACTTAATTATCATGAACTTAGTCTAAAATCTTTACAACAAGTATTATAGATCAAATGGCCAATGTTGTCCTCAACTTCAACGCGTTCCTAGAGAAAGCCAAGCTGAAAGACGATGGCAGCAACTATACGGATTGGGTCCGGAACCTGAGGATCATCCTCATAGCTGCCAAGAAAGATTATGTCCTACAAGCACCGCTAGGTGAAGCACTTGCTCTTCCTGCAGAACAAGACGTTATGAACGCTTGGCAGACACGTACCGATGATTACTCCCTCGTTCAGTGCGGCATGCTTTACAGCTTAGAGCCGGGGCTCCAAAAACGTTTTGAGAGACACGGAGCATATGAGATGTTCGAAGAGCTGAAAATGGTTTTTCAAGCTCATGCCCGGGTCGAGAGATATGAAGTCTCCGACAAGTTCTTCAGCTGTAAGATGGAGGAAAACAGTTCTGTCAGTGAGCACATACTCACTATGTCTGGGTTACATAACCTGTCGGAGTAAATAGCCATGGGTAGCCTAGCCGGCTTCCCCTGGCCCTTCTGAAAAAATTACGAGCCCGTCCGGCTCTCAAGAATCCAAGACATGGGGCCGCCTTCCCCTTGCTGGCTATCACCAAGGCTGGCTTTCGGAAGGCAGCCCGACTTTAGCCCTCATGAAAAAAGCCATGGGAGGGCCGACTTCGAGAAGCCGGCCGCGAGAAGGCCGACTCCAAGAAGCCGACTCCCATAAAGCGGTCGAGACCGTACCCTCAAAGTTTGCATCCACCTAGCGGCGATGAGACGGGGCGTGGCTACAGTAAAGCCTGCCACCCCCAAATCCCGGAGCACGACCGGCACAGTGCGTCGTACGGGTGACCATGACCCGTCCAGCACAGCTCTGTTGCCATGTTGACCCTGATGTCATCCACGATGGACTGCCAGTACGGCCTATGGGCGGTGGGCCCCTTCGGGCAGAGAGACACCCGAAGGCGGCCATGCCTCCCCTAGTCGGCCCAAGGTGGAGCCGGCTCCCCGCAGCCGGCTTGCCGCCTCCCTCGAAGGAGACGCCCCATTAAGGAGATAAGACGCGGTGAGGCTACAACGATCGCCCGCCGGACGGCGGCGCTGTAGCCACGCCTACCTCGACGAAGCCCACGTCACCAAGATAGAGCAACAGTAACCAGCCGCCGACCAGGTCCCGGACAGTGGGGCCTGCCTGTCGACCAAGGGGCCGGCAGCCGGCGGGACCCACCAGTCGGCGGGCCCCAGCAGCCGGCGTAGAAGCCGGCGAGCGTAGTCACAGACGGCTGGGCCCGCGCCCTGTCGGATTACCATTGTACCCTCGGGGGGTAGGCCTATATAAACCCCCCGGGGCACCCATGCAAAGGGTTGGATCCCTGCTAGTTCTAGACACCACACAAGGAGAAGAAGCAAGCTAGCCGTGCCCTTCTTCTTCCTCCCACCGAACAGCTCAAGGAGCGTTGTGTAGCTACTTGTCCATCTAGTGATCATGCGGAGACCCCGCAGAGCAGCAGTAGGGGTGTTATCTCCACGGAGAGCCCCGAAGCTGGGTAAGATTCGCCGGCGTGCATGTCTTCGCCTCATCCCATTTCCAGGCACCGGTGACGTCTTACTGGCTCCCACAATGATAAGCCACCCGTTGGCATATGTCGCACCTACCACCCGACATTTGGCGCCCACCGTGGGGCCAGGTGCACCGTCGTCCGGAGACCTGTTCTGGACGGGAACCCTCTTCCTCCCCCGCGAGCGTAGCCAGCCCGGCACGCCCGATGGCGCTTGCCACGACGCGCTGCAAGGCGTCACCAACGCCTGCGCAGCCAGCAGCCTCGCTGATCTCCTCGACAAAACCCTCATCTCCGACAAGCTCGCCTCCGATGCGGGCACCGACCACCTCGGCCAGCTCCACGTCTCCAGCGAGCCCGCTGTGGATCTGGAGTCGGTCGGCTCCACCGACCCGATGCCTGTCGACTCCGACACGGCCTCCTTTGACACCTTCCCCACCAACGTCACGATCTACAACGACCCGCTTCCCCGAGCCAGTGGCTGCGACGCTGTCACCACCGAGGTGATGGTCATCGGCCACGACGGCGCTGCTGACGAGAGCGCCCACGACGCCCCGCACGCGGCGGCCCACGACTTGTCCACCCCCCTCCCGGCTGATGCCGACGACGAAGCACTGGAGGTGTGCCGCCTCGCCCTCCTCGCAGAGGGCCGGAGGCTGGCTTCCGTGAGACGCCTCATTGAGGCCTACCAGCGCGAAACTGACCGCGCCGCCTTCGGCACACCAGCCCCGGGCGGGCCAAGCCGGGCCGGCATTGTCAAGCAACGCGGAGCCGTCATCGCCGACACGCTGGGAGTCGACCGTCCAGTCTACGCCACTCCACTCGAGACCCTGCGCGCCGCCCAGGCGGCCATAGACGAGCTGGACGGACTAGGGGCCGAAGAACTTCCCCACATGGCCTGACGCATCCAGCAGCTGATCGATGCAGCCGCGCAGCGGCACGAAGCCGACGCCCGCGCGGAAAGCCCTCCCCCACGCCGAGATCACGGCGCGACGTCCCGGACGCCGACTGCGGGCAGAGACCGCGCGCGGCACGAGAAAGAGCCGGCTGCCAGCCGAAGCCAAACCCGAATCTCCATCGAGCGAGACGCGGACGGCCATCCCCGAGCCATGGAATGGCGGGGCAACCCGCCTCCGCCTCGACCCCGTGGAGAGAGATATCCCACCCCGCCGCCAGTGGTGCACCCGACTCTCAGCGGCCGACTAGGTCGCCGCGAAGGAGTCGGCGAGAACGACGCCCGCCATCGGATCGACCGCCTGGCGCGATCCCTGGCGCTGGAAGAAGACGATGTCGGTCCGCCTTGCTTCGGCCCCCGCATCCGCGACGAGCCCTTCCCCAAGGGGTTCTCGCTCCCAAGAGACACGCCCAAGTACAACGGCTCCGTGAAGCCGGAAGATTGGTTGATCGACTACTCAACGGCGGTTAGCATAGCCAATGGCAACCGGCGCGTTGCCGTGAAGTACGTGCCCCTCATGCTGCAAGGCACGGCGCGGACTAGACCGCGCAGCATCAACAGCTGGCTAGATTTCACCGAAGCTTTCATCCGCAACTTCACCAGCACCTACAAGCGGGCTCCCAAGCCCAGACAGCTCTCCTTGTGCGTACAAGGCCCCGCCGAGTCGACTCGCGACTACCTCACGCGTTTGGCCGAGCTCCGCAACTCTTGCGAAGGGGTGCACGAGGTGCAAGCCATAGAATACTTCACAGCTGGATGCCGAGAAGGCACCCTCCTCAAGCACAAGCTCCTCTGCGACGAGCCGACTACCCTCGACGAGCTTCTGGACATAGCAGACAAGTACGCCACCGTCGACTCCTCGATGAAGACCGAGCTTCGGGTAGACGCGTCTGGAAAAGTACTCAACCCGGCGCCCAAGACGCCGGCTGGGGATTCCAGCCGACGAGCACACTCGAACGACCACAAGCGCAAGGGCCCCGCGCCGCCTCCAGCCAGTCGGCAGGTGGCCATAGTTGAAGACGTGCCGCCTGAAGGGCGACCCGCGCCCAAGAAGCCCAAGGGCGGCAGGCCGGCTTGGCAGCCGGCCTTCTCCTACGGGCAAACTCTCGACGCCCCATGCAAATTCCACAGCGGCGCGAAGCCGTCCAACCACACAACCCGGAAGTGCCATTGGCTCACCCGAATATCTAAAGGTGAGGGGCTCGCGCCGCCTCCGCCTGCCGGCCCGCCGCCTCCGGCCGCTCGGCCCGCAGTCGGAGCCATGCACGACGAATTCCCCGACGAGCAAGCAACCTACATCGTCTTTACAAGCCAGCCCGAAGACCGGCGCAGCAAATGCCGAGAGCACCAGGAAGTCAGCGTGGTCGCTGCCAACCCCGCCGGACACATGCATTGGTCAGAAAAGCCCATCAGCTGGAGCCGGGCCGACCATCCAGAGGTGATGCCGACTCCCGGCTCTTATGCGTTGGTCCTGGAAGCCACCCTCGCGACGGACAGACGCACTGCCCGCTTCTCCCGCGTGCTGATAGACGGCGGGAGCAGCATCAACATCATGTACCGTGATACCCTGGAGAAGCTAAATGTCAAGACGAAGCAGCTCATGCCTACTCGGATAGTGTTTCATGGCATCGTACCCGGCCTGTCCTGCGCCCCCATTGGCAAGATCAAGATTGATGTACTTTTTGGGGACAAGGAGCATTTCCACTGGGAAGCGATCTGGTTTGAAGTGGTGGACCTGGAGAGCCCTTACCATGCATTGCTTGGCCGACCTGCCTTGGCCAAATTCATGGCAGTTCCCCACTATGCATACCTCAAGATGAAGATACCAAGCACCAAAGGCGTCATCACCGTAGCCGGCGATTACAAGAAGTCCTCTGAGTGCGCGGCAGCCAGCAGCCGGCTGGCCGAGTCCCTTGTGATTGCCGAAGAAAAGAAGATGTTGGACCGAGTCGTGGCCATAGCCGGCAAGCAGTCGGCCATGTCCCCCGATCCCAAGGAGCATGATGCTGAAGGATCTTTCCAGCCGGCCAAGGAGACGAAGAAGATACCTCTTGACCCCGAGCACCCAGAGAGGTTTTCCGTCATCGGGGCAAACCTGAACAGCAAATAGGAAGGCGAGCTCGCCGATTTCCTCCGTGAGAATCGGGACATCTTTGCATGGTCCCCCAAGGACATGATGGGTGTTCCGAGGAAATTCGCCGAGCACAAACTACACGTCCGAGAAGACGCAAAGCCAGTCAAACAACCCCTTCGCCGACTGTCGGAGGAGAAACGCAGGATTGTAGGGGAGGAGATAGCCCGGCTTCTGGCAGCCGGCTTCATTATGGAAGTTTTCTTTCCAGAGTGGCTCGCCAACCCGGTCCTCGTGCTAAAGAAGAACAACAAGTGGCGCATGTGTATAGACTACACGAGCCTCAACAAGGCTTGCCCCAAAGATCCCTTTGCTCTGCCGAGGATTGACCAAGTGATAGACTCCACGGCCGGATGTTAGCTGTTGAGTTTCTTGGATGCTTACTCAGGATATCACCAGATAAAGCTAGATCCGGACGACCGCCTGAAGACCGCCTTCATCACGCCATTTGGAGCCTTCTGCTACCTGACTATGACATTCGGCTTGAGAAATGCCGGTGCCACTTTTCAGTGTTGCATGCAGAAATGCCTCCTCAAGCAACTCGGCAGGAATGCCCATGTCTACGTAGACGACATTGTGGTGAAGACGGAGAAGCGCGGCACCTTGCTGGGAGACCTCAAGGAAACATTTGAGAACCTACGCCGGTTCCAAATCAAGCTCAACCCCGAGAAATGTGTGTTCGGAGTGCCAGCCGGCCAGCTCCTAGGCTTCCTGGTCTCCAAACGCGGCATCGAATGCAACCCGGTGAAGATCAAGGCCATCAAGAGAATGGCGATCCCCACCAAGCTTCGAGACATCCAAAAGTTCACCGGATGCTTGGCCTCCTTGAACCGCTTCATCAACCGGCTCGGAGAGAAAGCTCTCCCCCTCTACCGCCTCATGAAGAAGAGCACTCACTTCGAGTGGAATGACCAGGCCGACCAAGCTTTTCATGAGCTGAAGAAGATGCTGGCCACGCCGCCCGTCCTAGCAGCGCCGACTGAGAAAGAGCCCATGCTCCTTTACATTGCCGCAACCAGCCGGGTGGTCAGCATCGTCATCGTAGTCCAACGCCCAGAAGAAGGCCGAGCCCAGCCGGTCCAGAGGCCGGTGTATTATTTGAGCGAGGTGTTGTCCGCTTCAAAGCAGAACCACCCGCACTACCAGAAGATGTGTTACGGCGTGTACTTCACCGCCAAGAAGCTGAAGCCCTACTTTCAAGAGCATCCCGTCACGGTCGTATGCACCGCCCCGCTGGCCGAGATCATAGGCAGCCGGGACGCATCCGGCCGGGTGGCGAAATGGGCCATCGAGCTGGCCCCTTACACATTCTTCTACCAGCCCCGCACCGCCATCAAGTCCCAAGCACTGGCCGACTTCCTCGTCGACTGGGCCGAGACCCAGTACCTGCCGCCGGCTCCCGACTCCATCCATTGGCGCATGCACTTTGACGGGTCCAAGATGCGCACCGGCTTGGGAGCCGGCATCATCCTTACCTCTCCCAAAGGCGACAAGCTCAGATACACGCTGCAGATTCACTTTGCCGCCTACAATAATGTAGCCGAGTACGAGGCACTCATACACAGGCTCCGGCTTGCCAAGGAACTCGGCATCCGTCGGATCCTATGTTATGGCGACTCAGACTTTGTGGTTCAGCAATCATCCGGCGACTGGGACGCCAAGGACGCAAATATGGCAAGCTACCGCTTCCTGGTTCAACAACTCAGTGGATACTTTAAAGGATGCGAGTTCCTCCACGTACCGCGAGCCGACAACGAGCCAGCCGATGCCCTGGCTCGAATAGGCTCTACTCGGCAAGCAATACCAACCGGCGTCGCTCTACAACGCCTCCTCAAGCCATCTATCAAGCCGTCTCCAGAGTCTGATTCCATCTTCGTGCTGCCTGACCCCGACGCGGCCGGGTCCGGCTCGAAGAACCAAGCAGGCGACCCCGAGACTTCCGTAGATGGCCCGGGGACTTCGGCAACCGGCTCGGGGACTGCGGTAGCCGGCCCAGGGACTGCACCAGCACAACAGCCGGCGGCCGACTCCAGCATTTCACCACCCAGCCCGCCCACCCTGGTGGCAGTAGCACATTGGCAGTAGGAGAAGTCGTGGCTCCGTCATGGGCTCAGTCCATCCTCAACTTCCTAGTAAACCAAGATCTGCCGGCTGACGAAACAGAGGCAAGACAAGTCCAACGTCGAGCCGGAGCATACACAATCGTCAACAGAGAACTAGTCAAGCGCAGTGTCACTGGAGTCCTCCAACGGTGCGTCGAGCAAGAGAAGGGCATTGCAATCCTCAGAGACATTCACCAAGGAGAATGCGGCCACCATGCGGCCTCAAGATCACTCGTCGCCAAAGCCTTCCGCCATGGTTTCTTTTGGCCGACTGCTTTGGATGACGCCAAGGAATTAGTTAAATATTGCAAAGGGTGCCAACTCTTCAGCTCCAAGCAACACATGCTGGCTTCGGCACTCAAGACCATTCCCCTCACCTGGCCCTTCGCCGTTTGGGGACTGGACATGGTGGGCCCATTCAAGACGGCGCGCGGCGGCATGACGCATTTGCTCGTCGCCGTGGACAAATTCACCAAGTGGATTGAGGCAAAGCCGATCAAGAAGCTGAATGGGCGGACTGCTGTGACATTCATCACAGACATAACAACTCGGTACGGCGTGCCACACAGCATCATCACTGACAATGGCACGAATTTTGCCAAAGGAGCCTTGGCACGTTTCTGCGCAGCCCAAGGTATCCGGCTGGACTTAGCGTCCGTCGCCCACCCGCAGTCAAACGGCCAGGTCGAGCGAGACAACGGCCTCATCCTCTCCGGCATCAAGCCCCGACTGGTCGTACCACTGGAGCGTTCAGCCGGCTGTTGGCTCGATGAGCTGCCGGCTGTCCTCTGGAGCCTGCGCACTACACCAAACAAGTCAACCAGCTTCACCCCTTTCTTCCTCGTGTATGGTGCCGAGGCGGTCATCCCAACTGACATCGAGTTCGACTCGCCTCGAGTAACCATGTACACGGAAGCAGAGGCCAAGGAAGCACAAGAAGACGGCGTCGACCTGCTGGAAGAAAGCCGGCTATTAGCCCTTAGCCGGTCTGCCATCTACCAGCAGGGCCTGCGCCGCTACCACAGCCGGAAGGTCAAGCCAAGATCCTTCCAAGAGGGCGATCTTGTGCTCCGGCTAATCCAGCGAACAGCCGGCCAGCACAAGCTCTCGGCCCCTTGGGAGGGCCCCTTTGTCATCAGCAGAGCCTTAGGCAACGAGTCCTACTACCTGATCGACGCGCAGAAGCCGAAGGCACGAAAGAGAGACGACTCCGGCAAGGAGTCGGAACGACCATGGAACGCCAACCTCCTTCGAAGATTTTACAGCTGAAATGCAGTATGTATCACGCTAACTTTTGTACTAAGTATGAGACAATAGGCCCCCTGAGGAGGGCTCGGGGACTGCCATCTTTTATCTATGAATGAAAAGTATCATGCTTATGACCTTGTCATTTCATTTACTTGTTCCGTCCGGCACCGGGTTCGACTAGTCGGCCCGGGGACTGGCCGACTGGAGTTATATTAGAAGTACTACCCGCAGTCAGACAAGTAGTGTGCCGGCTCCCAAGCCTTCTCTTGCCAAAAGTCGCAGTTCGAAGAACCGGCTGTCCGGCTGGCAAGAGTTAAAGGCAGGAACGGGCACCCACACGAAAAACGGCTAGGGACTAACGGACTAATATAACAAAAGCCGATTTTTCTCCCACCGCCGACTGGCTACCAGAGTAGCCGGCCGGCCGGTTTCCATTCACTTCACTTCAATCCAAGAAAGCTCGAGTACTTGCCTCCCCAAAGAGGGAAGGCGGCAAAGGAAAAAGCCTAAGGATAAAAAGCATACGCGAATGGAAACCAAACATGCATATAATAATATTTACATAAAAGACCTCCAAGAGGCCAGCATTCAACATAGTTTGGATACACCCCCAGTGGGTGGAACTGCGAAACCTTAATAAAGATTGTTCAAAAGGCAACAAGCAGGAAAAATAAGGACGACAGGTCAAGCTGGCGGAGCGACCGACGAGCCGGGCTGGTCGGCGGAGACGGTTGTGCCGGCTGAAGGAGTGGCCGGCTGGCGAACCTCGGCTTGATCACCTCCTCCCGCAGAGGGCGCGCTTCCACGCGCCTCGTTGCTGGAGGCACGGTCAGCCTGAGGCCGGCCGGTTGTTCCACTAGCCGGCTCGACGTCTTCACCGTCCTCTTCTTCGTCATCCTCGCCCTCGTCGCTGGAGGCGATCTCCTCTACCGAGTCCTCGCCCACCGCCGGGTTCAGCCCGAACCGCTCCTCCGGCTGTGCAACGCCGTCATCATTGATTTCAGGTGCAAAAACGCTGATGTCGGTGCACTCGGCGATCGTCGAAGCACGCTGGGCGATAGCTGGCCGCACCTCCTCCAGCTCCGCGTCGGCCTCCAGCCGCCAAGTGCGCAGCTGGTCCAGGTTCAGCCCTGGGTACCAAGCTCGAACGAACTCCAACACCCGCCCGGCTCTAAGACGGGCCGCCGACGCCTTCCAAGCTTCAAAGCGACCGACTGCGACCTCCAGCCAGTCGGCAGTCCGGCTTGGGGTGCGGGGGATCGTCTCGCCGGGCCAGAGGGCGGCCAACACCTGCGCCCCGGCACGTTGGAGTCGGCGAAGCATCCGGTGAGCCGGCTGCAGCCGCGCTTGGACAGCCAAGAGCTGCTCCTCAAGCGTCCGATTCGCGTCCGGCGCGATGTTGGCCCCCGCCTGACGGCGCGCCTCGTGATGGGCCTCGATGGTTTGGGCGGCGAAGGCGGATTAGCCGGGAAAGTAGTCTGCACAAGAAAACAGGAAGCAGCACGAGTTAGGCCAAAAACCAGGCGGCAAGGGGCAGGAGAGGAGCGAGGAAGGCGGCTTACCGTTGATCAAGTCCTCGATGCGGGCGAAGCCTTCATCTAGCGCTCGCTGGGTCTCAGCCCAGCTCGCTGCCTCGGTCTCAAACTCTGCCTTCAGGGCGGCCTCGCTATCCTGCGCTTTCTGCAGGGCCGCCTTGTGGCTCTTCTCTTGGTCAGCCAGCTTCTTGGCCATGCGGTCACGCTCCTGGACCAAGGCAGCCTACTCAGCATCCTTGGTATGAAGGGCGGACTGCGCTTCGCCGAGCTCCCTCCTCAAGTTGGCGTTGGCCCCTGAAAGCGCGAAAGACAAAGGAAAACCAATAAGGAAAAAGTCGTCAAGGAAGATCCGACCCGACTGCTCAGCAGTCGGCCTGAATCTCGAGGACTACACCCAGTGGGTGCGCTGACGCGCCCCCACAGGAGAAAGACAAGATCAAGCACTTACTTCGGCTGTTGGCCAGGTCGTCTGTATTCCGACCCAACTCCTGAGCCTGGGAGTTGAAGGTGGCAGCACGGGAGTTATGATATTCCTGGAAGTTCAGACAGGAAGCAAAAATAAGGAAGTCGTCAAGAAAGATCCGACCTGACTGCTCAGCAGTCGGCCCGAATCTCAGGGACTACACCCAGTGGGTGCGCTGACGCGCCCCCATGGAAGAAATCAAGAGACCAAAGCGGCCAAGAATGAAAAACTCACCCGGATGGCGGCCCGCGTCGACAGGAACTCCTGGGTGTACTGCTACAGCAGGGCGGCCTGAGCTTGAAGCCGGCTCCAGACCTCTTGAGCCGCCACATTCAGCTCGCCAGTCCCCCCGCTGGGAGTCCACTCGGACGAGGCGGTGCTGGCCGCCTCCAAAGCCTCCGCTGACTGGCCGGAGCCCGCAACTCGGCGCGACTCCGGCAGAGCAGCGCCTCCCCCTGCGCGCCGACGCATCACCGGCTGCACCTCGAAGCCGGCTCCGTCCTCCGGCTCACCCCCGGCCGGCTCCTCTGGCGCCGCTGACGATTGGCCGCCTTGGCCCGCTCCGATTGGCGCTGCCGGCGGCGCTCTCCCCGCGAGGACCACGAGGTCCTCCCTCCTCCCCATCAGCGGCGGGTCTTGAACGATTTCCTCCGCCAGGGGCAATGGGGTGTCAGGGGCCACGGCTCGGAGGGGAATGGCGAGCAGCGGAGGCTGGTTACGCGAACCCTCTGCCTCCGTCTCCGCGGTCGCCGCCTTCGCCTGGGCCTGGGCGTCGGCCTGCTCCCTCGCCGCCTGGGCGGCCGCTTTTTCCGCCGCCTCGCGCTCCTCCCGCGCCTCACGAGCGTTCCGCTCTGTGGCCTCCCTGAGGTCGGCGCGGGGGTCCACGCGGTGGGAGCCCGAAGACCCTCCAGTCGGCCCAACTACGGAGCCGCCCATACCCCGCTCAAGGGAAAGCGGCGCCCTGTCCAGCAAGCGGGAAAAAGTTAAGAAGAATGTTCGAACAGGAGAGAACGATGAAAAGCATGCGACCAGGCAATCGACGACTTACGCTGAGACCGCCTGAGGCTGCTTCACCGCCTGGCGGAAGCGGGCCGCTTTTGCGGCTGCCTCATCTTGTTTGGTCGCCGCGGTGGAGGCTTTGGACTTCTTCGGCCGACTGCCGAAGAGGGTTGACGCGGCCCGGCGCTTCTGTGCGCCGCCGCTGGCAGCCGGCACGGTAGACAAGCCCGCGCCCTGATGGTCGGCCGCCGGCTGGCGAGGCGGGGCGACTTCGGCTTCGGCATCATCCGGCCAGTCCTCGAAGCTGGTGGTAAGCCCTGTGCCTCTGGGCTCGGCGTCGTCCCCCATGACGGCGTCTTCCATGGCGGCCGCCCCCAAATCCGGGTCGTCGACATCGTCCACCGTGCGGTCGGCGACGTACTGGCGTTCTATCCCTGCTGCCCCGGTCGTCGCAGAAGAAGGGGGTTCTGCTAAGAAGAACCGACCGATCAGAAGCCGGCCATCATAAAGCCGGCTACCAACAAAAAGAAGAAAGAGAGGAAAGCTTACCACGGGCGGAGGGTTGGCGCGAGAACACGGCACCTTGCCGTATCGCCAGTCCTCAGTGAGCTTGCAATTGGAGATATGATTTACCATGTACGATACCTTCGCATGAGGCATCTCCCTGGTGCTCAGCCGGCTTGGGTCGAAGCGGCCGCTCATCTGACACATCATGTGGGGCCGGCTTTGGATAGGAAGTATCCGGCGCTCCACGAAGGCGGCCACCAAGTCGGCCCCGCTCAGGCCTTCCGACTGGATCATCACCCGAAGCCGGGAGACGGCAGCGTTCCCGGCTTGAGACAGTGACCTGGACCAGAAACTCCATGAGGGTTGCCTCCCAGCCGGCGGGCCGGCTACGTAAGCCGGCAGGTTGACGTGGTCTCCTTGCTGGGCGACGTTCTTCACGTAGAAGTACAACTTCTGCCAGATCTTCACCGACTGGATCAGGGGGATGGACGGGAACGGGTTGTTCTCGCCCGACCTCCTCATGGCGATGAAGGCCCCGCAGGGGCGGGCACGCCTGCGACGACGGTGCCGAGTTTGCTCTGGAAGAATTCCCCCTAGAGCTCCAGTGTGGGGAGAAACCCTAAGAAACCTTCGCAGAGAGAGACGAAGGCCGACAGCAGCAGCACCGCATTGGGCGGGAGGTGATGCGGCTGAAGATTGTAGAACTCGAGGAAGGAGCGCAGGAATCCGCTCGCCGGAAGGCCGAAGCCGCGCAGGAAGTGCGAACAGAAGATGACCCGCTCGCCCTCCTCCGGTGCCGGCGAGATCTCCGTCTCTGGCGCCAGGCGGACCCGCACGAGGTTGGCGTCGGGCAGGCGCCGAGTCTGGCGGAGGAACTCAACATGGTCCTCATGGACGTTGGAGCCATCCCACGAGCTCGACAGCGCCATGGGAACAAGACGATGTGGCGGCGCGGCGGCGCTGAGACGGGAGGCTGCGGCGGCAACGAGAGGAAGAAAGGAGGACGAGAAGGGGTGGAGCGAGAGAGAGCGTGCGAACCTCTGTCGCTCCCCCTCCTCCCCCTACTTATAGGCTCGCGTGGTGGAGCCGAGGAGGCATGGCGTGGGGAAACGTGGGGATCAATCGTGCCCACTCCCCCACGTCTCGCGATTACTGTGCCTTGATGGCGGAATAAAACCGCTGCGGGAAGGCGAGCGGTCCATGTGGGCCGCGGAAGATCCGCGCTCGGACCGAGGCCTGTGAGTAGCGGGCCCGGGCCTGCGGCGGCGTCCCGTCGGGCGCGTGCGTTGGCGGGATGTCCTCGCCACGTGGCCCGCGTTCCCGCCTACGAGAAACGGAGCTCTCTGAAGTCGGCGCGCACAAGCAAAGCCGGCCCCGCAGGATAGGAAGCTGACCAAGCTTCTCGTCCCCTTATCAGCCTCGAAGCTCGCTCAGCTTCGGGGACTACTGTCGGAGTAAATAGCCATGGGTAGCCTAGCCGGCTTCCCCTGGCCCTTCTGAAAAAATTACGAGCCCGTCCGGCTCTCAAGAATCCAAGACATGGGGCCGCCTTCCCCTTGCTGGTTGTCACCCAGGCCGGCTTTCGGAAGGCAGCCCGACTTTAGCCCTCATGAAAAAAGCCATGGGAGGGCCAACTTCGAGAAGCCGGCCGCGAGAAGGCCGACTCCAAGAAGCCGACTCCCATAAAGCGGTCGAGACCGTACCCTCAAAGTTTGCATCCACCTAGCGGCTATGAGACGGGGCGTGGCTACAGTAAAGCCTGCCACCCCCAAATCCTGGAGCATGACCAGCACAGTGCGCCGTACGGGTGACCATGACCCGTCCGGCACAGCTCTGTTGCCATGTTGACCCTGATGTCATCCACGATGGACTGCCAGTACAGCCTACGGGCGGTGGGCCCCTTTGGGCAGAGAGACACCCGAAGGCGGCCATGCCTCCCCTAGTCGGCCCAAGGTGGAGCCGGCTCCCCGTAGCCGGCTTGCCGCCTCCCTCGAAGGAGATGCCCCATTAAGGAGACAAGACGCGGTGAGGCTACAGCGATCGCCCGCCGGGCGGCGGCGCTGTAGCCACGCCTACCTCGACGAAGCCCACGTCACCAAGATAGAGCAACAGTAACCAGCCGCCAACCAGGTCCCGGATGGTGGGGCCTGCCTGTCGACCAAGGGGCCGGCAGCCGGCGGGACCCACCAGTCAGCGGGCCCCAGCAGCTGGCGCAGAAGCTGGCGAGCGCAGTCACAGACGGCTGGGCCCCGTGCCCAGTCGGATTACCATTGTACCCCCGGGGGGTAGGCCTATATAAACCCCCCGGGGCACCCATGCAAAGGGTTGGATCCCTGCTAGTTCTAGACACCACACAAGGAGAAGAAGCAAGCTAGCCGTGCCCTTCTTCTTCCTCCCACCAAACAGCTCAAGGAGCGTTGTGTAGCTACTTGTCCATCTAGTGATCATGCGGAGACCCCGCAGAGCAGCAGTAGGGGTGTTATCTCCACGGAGAGCCCCGGAGCTGGGTAAGATTCGCCGGCGTGCATGTCTTCGCCTCATCCCGTTTCCAGGCACCGGCGACGTCTTACTGGCTCCCACAATGATAAGCCACCCGTTGGCATATGTCGCACCTACCACCCGACATAACCGCTTGAATCAGCTGGGAGTTAATCTCCCGGATGACGCAGTCATTGACAGAATCCTTCAGTCGCTTCCACCGAGCTACAAGAGCTTTGTGATGAACTTCAATATGCAGGGGATGGAAAAGACCATTCCTGAAGTATTTGCAATGCTGAAATCAGCAGAGGTAGAAGTCAAAAAGGAACATCAAGTGTTGATGGTGAATAAAACCACTAAGTTCAAGAAAGGCAAGGGTAAGAAGAACTTCAAGAAGGATGGCAAGGGAGTTGCCGCGCCCGGCAAGCAAGCTGCTGGGAAGAAGCGAAAGAATGGACCCAAGCCTGAGACTGAGTGCTTTTATTGCAAGGAAAGTGGTCACTGGAAGCGGAACTGCCCCAAATACTTAGCGGACAAGAAGGCCGGCAAAACGAAAGGTATATGTGATATACATGTAATTGATGTGTACCTTACCAGTACTCGTAGTAGCTCCTGGGTATTTGATACCGGTGTAGTTGCTCACATTTGTAACTCAAAGCAGGAGCTGCGGAATAAGCGGAGACTGGCGAAGGACGAGGTGACGATGCGCGTCGGGAATGGTTCCAAGGTCGATGTGATCGCCGTCGGCACGCTACCTCTACATTTACCTACGGGGTTAGTTTTGAACCTCAATAATTGTTATTTAGTGCCAAGTTTGAGCATGAACATTGTATCAGGATCTCGTTTAATACGAGATGGCTACTCATTTAAATCCAAGAATAATGGTTGTTCTATTTATATGAGAGATATGTTTTATGGTCATGCTCCGATGGTGAATGGTTTATTCTTAATGAATCTCGAGCGTAATGCTACACATATTCATAGTGTGAGTACCAAAAGATGTAAGGTTGATAATGATAGTCCCACATACTTGTGACACTGCCGCCTTGGTCACATAGGTATCAAACGCATGAAGAAGCTCCATGCAGATGGAATTTTAGAGTCTCTTGATTACAAATCATTTGACATGTGCGAACCATGCCTCATGGGTAAAATGACCAAGACTCCGTTCTCAGGAACAATGGAGCGAGCAACCAACTTATTGGAAATCATACATACTGATGTGTGCGGTCCAATGAGTGTTGAGGCTCACGGTGGTTATAGTTATGTTCTCACCCTCACTAATGACTTGAGTAGATATGGGTATGTCTACTTAATGAAACACAAGTCTGAGACCTTTGAAAGGTTCAAGGAATTTCAGAGTGAGGTTGAAAATCAACGTGACAGGAAAATCAAGTTCCTGCGATCAGATCGTGGAGGAGAATACTTGAGTCATGAATTTGGCACACACTTAAGAAAATGTGGAATAGTTTCACAACTCATGCCACCTGGAACACCTCAGCGTAATGGTGTGTCCGAACGTCGTAATCGCACTCTATTAGATATGGTGCGATCTATGATGTCTCTTACTGATTTACCGCTATCATTTTGGGGCTATGCTTTAGAGACTGCCGCATTCACTTTAAATAGAGCTCCGTCGAAATCCGTTGTGACGACACCGTATGAATTATGGTTTGGGAAGAAACCTAAGCTGGCGTTTCTAAAAGTTTGGGGATGCGATGCTTATGTCAAGAAACTTCAACCTGAAAAGCTCGAACCCAAGTCGGAAAAATGTGTCTTCATAGGATACCCTAAAGAAACTATTGGGTATACCTTCTACCTCAGATCCGAAGGCAAGATCTTTGTTGCCAAGAATGGATCCTTTCTAGAGAAAGAGTTTCTCTCGAAAGAAGTAAGTGGGAGGAAAGTAGAACTTGATGAAGTATTACCTCTTGAACCAGAAAGTGGTGCAACTCAAGAAAATGTTCCTGAGGTGCCTGCACCGACTAGAGAGGAAGTTAATGATGATGATCATGAAACTTCAGATCAAGTTGCTACTGAACTTCGTAGGTCCACAAGGACACGTTCCGCACCAGAGTGGTACGGCAACCCTGTCTTGGAAATCATGTTGTTAGACAACGGTGAACCTTCGAACTATGAAGAAGCGATGGCGGGCCCAGATTCCAACAAATGGCTTGAAGCCATGTAATCCGAGATAGGATCCATGTATGAAAACAAAGTATGGACTTTGACAGACTTGCCTGATGATCGGCGAGCGATAGAAAACAAATGGATCTTTAAGAAGAAGACGGACGCAGATGGTAATGTGACCATCTATAAAGCTCGGCGTGTCGCAAAGGGTTATCGACAAGTTCAAGGGGTTGACTACGATGAGAGTTTCTCACCGGTAGCGAAGCTGAAGTCCGTCCGAATCATGTTAGCAATTGCCGCATTCTATGATTATGAGATATGGCAAATGGACATCAAAACGGCATTCCTTAATGGTTTCCTTAAGGAAGAATTTTATATGATGCAGCCGGAAGGTTTTGTCGATCCTAAGAATGCTGACAAGGTGTGCAAGCTCCAACGCTCGATTTATGGGCTGGTGCAAGCATCTCGGAGTTGGAACATTCGCTTTGATGAGATGATCAAAGCGTTTGGGTTTATGCAGACTTATGGAGAAGCCTGCGTTTACAAGAAAGTGAGTGGGAGCTCTGTAGCATTTCTCATATTATATGTCGATGACATACTTTTGATGGGAAATGATATAGAACTTTTGGACAGCATTAAGGCCTACTTGAATAAGAGTTTTTCAATGAAGGACCTTGGAGAAGCTGCTTATATATTAGGCATCAAGATCTATAGAGATAGATCAAGACGCCTCATAGGTCTTTCACAAAGCACATACCTTGATAAGATATTGAAGAAGTTCAATATGGATCAGTCTAAGAAGGGGTTCTTTCCTGTGTTGCAAGGTGTGAAATTGAGCTCAGCTCAATGTCCGACCACGGCAGAAGATATAGAAGAGATGAGTGTCATCCCCTATGCCTCAGCCATAGGTTCTATTATGTATGCCATGCTGTGTACCAGACCTGATGTAAACCTTGCCGTAAGTTTGGTAGGTAGGTACCAAAGTAATCCCAGCAAGGAACACTGGACAGCGGTCAAGAATATCCTAAAGTACCTGAAAAGGACTAAGGAAATGTTTCTCGTTTATGGAGGTGACGAAGAGCTCGTCGTAAAGGGTTACATCGACGCTAGCTTCGACACAGATCTGGATGACCCTAAGTCACAAACCGGATACGTGTATATTTTGAATGGTGGGGCAGTAAGATGGTGCAGTTGCAAGCAGAGCGTCGTGGCGGGATCTACATGTGAAGCGGAGTACATGGCAGCCTCGGAGGCAGCGCATGAAGCAATTTGGGTGAAGGAGTTCATCACTGACCTAGGAGTCATACCCAATGCGTCGGGGCCAATCAAACTCTTCTGTGACAACACTGGAGCTATTGCACTTGCCAAGGAGCCCAGGTTTCACAAGAAGACCAGGCACATCAAGCGTCGCTTCAACTCCATTCGTGAAAATGTTCAAGATGGAGACATAGATATTTGTAAAGTACATATGGACCTGAATGTAGCATATCCGTTGACTAAACCTCTCCCTAGAGCAAAACATGATCAACACTAGAATTCCATGGGTGTTCGATTCATCACAATGTAACTAGATTATTGACTCTAGTGCAAGTGGGAGACTGTTGGAAATATGCCCTAGAGGCAATAATAAAAGGATTATTATTATATTTCCTTGTTCATGATAATTGTCTTTTATTCATGCTATAATTGTGTTATCCGGAAATCGTAATACATGTGTGAATACATACACACCAACATGTCCCTAGTAAGCCTCTAGTTGACTAGCTCGTTGATCAACAGATAGTCATGGTTTCCTGACTATGGACATTGGATGTCATTGATAACGAGATCACATCATTAGGAGAATGATGTGATGGACAAGACCCAATCCTAAACATAGCACAAGATCGTATAGTTCGTTTGCTAGAGTTTTTCCAATGTCAAGTATCTTTCCTTAGACCATGAGATCGTGTAACTCCCGGATACCGTAGGAGTGCTTTGGGTGTACCAAACGTCACAACGTAACTAGGTGACTATAAAGGTATACTACGGGTATCTCCGAAAGTGTCTGTTGGGTTGACACGGGTCAAGACTGGGATTTGTCACTCCGTATGACGAAGAGGTATCTCTGGGCCCACTCAGTAATGCATCATCATAATGAGCTCAAAGTGACCAAGTGTCTGGTCACGGGATCATGCATTACGTTACGAGTAAAGTGACTTGCCGGTAACGAGATTGAACAAGGTATTGGGATACCGACAATCGAATCTCGGGCAAGTAACGTACCAATTGACAAAGGGAATTGTATAACGGGGTTGCTTGAATCCTCGACATCGTGGTTCATCCGATGAGATCATCGAGGAGCATGTGGGAGCCAACATGGGTATCCAGATCCCGCTGTTGGTTATTGACCAGAGAGCCATCTCGGTCATGTCTACATGTCTCCCGAACCCGTAGGGTCTACACACTTAAGGTTCGGTGACGCTAGGGTTGTAGAGATATGAATATGCAGTAACCCGAAAGTTGTTTGGAGTCCAGGATGAGATCCCGGACGTCACGAGGAGTTCCAGAATGTTCTAGAGGTGAAGCATTATATATAGGAAGTGCAGTTTCGGCCATCGGGAGAGTTTCATGGGTCACCGGTATTGTACCGGGACCACCGGATGGGTCCCGGGGGTCCACCGGGTGGGACCACCCATCCCGGAGGGCCCCATGGGCTGAAGTGGGGAGGGGAACCAGCCCATAGTGGGCTGGTGCGCCCCCCTTGGCCCACCCCCTGCGCCTAGGGTTGGAAACCCTAGGGTGGGGGGGCGCCCCACTTGCCTTGGGGGCCACTCCACCCTTGGCCGCCGCCCCCCTAGGAGATCCCATCTCCTAGGGCCGGCGCCCCCCCTAGGGGAGCCTATATAAAGGGGGGAGGGAGGGGCAGCCGCACCCTTGACTCTTGGCGCCTCCCTCTCCCCTGCTACACCTCTCCCTCTCGCAGAAGAACGGCGAAGCCCTGCTGCGGTGACTGCTGCATCCACCACCACGCCATCGTGCTGCTGGATCTTCATCAACCTCTCCTTCCCCCTTGCTGGATCAAGAAGGAGGAGACGTCACGCTGACCGTACGTGTGTTGAACACGGAGGTGCCGTCCGTTTGGCGCTAGGATCTCCGGTGATTTGGATCACGTCGAGTACGACTTCCTCATCCCCGTTCTTTGAACGCTTCCGCGCGTGATCTACAAAGGTATGTAGATGCAATCCGATCACTCGTTGCTAGATGAACTCATAGATGGATCTTGGTGAAACCGTAGGAAATTTTTTGTTTTCTGCAATGTTCCCCAACAGACCCCCCAAGGTCCTGGCATCTTGAGCTTGAGATATGCATAATGCGGTACCGCATTGAATCTTGCAAATGCGGTTCGCCCGAGCAGTGCATGGTAGCCACTGTGGAACGGAAACTATGTCGAAGATTAACTCTTCGCTTCGGAAGTTGTCCGGAGATCCGAAGACCACTTCTAGTGTTACTGAGCCTGTGCAATGGGCCTCTACACCTGGTATGACGCCTTTAAAGGTCATTTTAGTGGGTTTGATCCTTGAGGGGTCTATACCCATTTTGCGCACTGTGTCCTGATAAAGCAGGTTCAGGCTGCTGCCGCCATCCATAAGGACTCGAGTGAGGTTAAATCCTTCAATGATTGGGTCTAAGACCAATGCGGCGAATCCGCCATGACGGATACTAGTCGGGTGGTCCCTGCGGTCGAAGGTGATCGGGCAGGAAGACCATGGGTTGAACTTTGGGGCAACTGGCTCCAATGCATATACGTCCCTAAGTGCACACTTCCTCTCCCTCTTGGGGATGTGGGTTGCGTATATCATGTTCACCGTCCACACTTGTGGGGGGAAGCTCTTCTGTCCTCCAGTGTTCAGCTGTCGGGGCTCCTCCTCGTCATCGCTATGTGATCCCTTATCTTTGTTTTCGGCATTTATCTTGCCAGCCTGCTTGAACACCCAACAATCCATGTTGGTGTGGTTGGCTGGCTTGTTGGGGGTGCCGTGTATTTGGCATGAGCAATCTAGTATACGGTCCAAACTAGACGGACCTGGAGTGCTTCTTTTGAATGACTTTTTCCGATGACCGGGTTTAGAGCCTTTGAATCCAGCATTGACAGCCGTATCCTCGGTATTGTCGTTGTTAATGCGGCGCTTACGTTTGTTGCGACGTGACTTGCCGTTGCCGTCCTTGGTATCGGAAGTACCATGGTTCTTTGATATGTTATTGCTGCGAGCCAACCAGCTGTCTTCTCCCGCACAAAAGCGAGTCATGATTGTCGTGAGGGCTGCCATAGATTTCGGCTTTTCCTGGCCAAGGTGCCGGGCAAGCCATTCGTCGCGGATGTTGTGCTTGAAAGCTGCTAGGGCCTCTGCATCCGGACAGTCGACGATTTGGTTTTTCTTTGTTAGGAACCGTGTCCAGAATTGCCTGGCCGATTCCTCTGGCTGCTGAATTATGTGGCTTAAGTCATCGGCGTCTGGTGGTCGCACATAAGTGCCCTGAAAGTTGTCGAGGTATGCGGCTTCCAGATCTTCCCAACAGCCAATGGACTCTGCTGGCAAGCTGTTGAGCCAATGCCGAGCTGGTCCTTTGAGTTTGAGTGGGAGGTATTTGATGGCGTGTAGGTCATCACCGCAGGCCATGTGTATGTGCAGGAGGAAATCCTCGATCCATACTGCGGGATCTGTTGTGCCGTCGTATGATTCTATATTTACGGGTTTCAAACCCTCTAGGATTTGATGATCCATTACTTCATCTGTGAAGCATAAGAGGTGTGCGGTGCCTCTGTACTAGGCTATATCGTGACGTAGCTCAAATGAGTCTTACCCGCTGTGTTCGGCCCGGCCGGACTTACTTTTGCTGTATCCGGCGTGACGATTATCGTCTCGCATAGTGGCGCGCCCTCGTGATCCGTAGATTGATCTTGTGTGTTTTGCTTTGTCCTCCAATACGTCTCGCAGGTCTGGCGTATTTCCCCATGCCTTTTTATTTGAATGACATCGGGGTGCGGGCTGAGCTTTTGGCTGGCATGTCTCTCTGTCGCGGCCACGAGGTGGCCGATCAGCCGCATCATACGCCAGGGATGTAGGTTTCGGTGCTTCCTCCTCCAGTTGGGGTAGCAACCTGCACTTTGGGTAACTCTTGGAGAGGCATTCGAGTTTATATTCCTCAGCCGCCAGGACTTTAGTCCATCTGTCAGCTAGCAAATCTTGATCAGCTTGAAGCTGTTGCTGCTTTTTCTTAAGGCTATTTGCCGTGGCTATAAGCCGGCGCTTGAAGCGCTCTTGTTCGACGGGATCCTCTGGCACGACGAATACGTCATCGCCGAGGCTTGCCTCGTCTTCGGAGGGAGGCATGTAATTATCATCCTCCGCCTCTCCATCTGCCGCTCTTTCAGGAGGGCTGGCTCCTTCATCCTCCTGCTCTAAATCTTGCTGGAGGGGATTGTTGTTGTCTTCGGCACTGTCCAGAGTGCTATTATCTCTAGTGCCGGTATAACCACTTTTTCCTTGGCGAGACTTAGAGCGGCTCCGCTGATGCCGGCGCTTGGGTTGCTTCTTGGAGGGGTCATCCTCCGTTGTCTCGTCGCCATTGCCTTCTTTGGGTGTGTCCACCATGTATATATCATATGATGAGGTGGCGGTCCAGTGCCCTGTGGGCAGTGGTTCCTCTTCGACTCCCGCATCGTCGTCCATACCGTTGATGTCTTTGGAGTCGAAGTCGAGCATGTCGGTTAAGTCATCGACAGTGGCTACTAGGTGGGTGGTGGGTGGGCGGCGAATTTCTTCGTCATCCGCATCCCAATCCTGCCGGACGTAGTTCGGCCAGGACTCTCCTGACAAGGAGAGAGACCTTAATAAGTTCAGTATGTCGCCGAAGGGCGAGTGCTGAAAAATATCTGCGGAGGTAAACTCCATGATCGGCGCCCAATCGGATTCGATAGGAACGGGCGCAGGCGGTTCGGAGTCCATGGCCGGAGAAGGATCCGGCAGTTTGGCAACACGGCTCTCGTGAAGGGTAAGGTCGATATTCGGCTCGATCGCCGCAGAGGATGCGGCCTCCGTGGCGTGGTCTATCCACCCATCCACGGATAGCGAAACTGGCTCCGAATTGAGGGTCGGAGCGGCTGCCGGTGCAAGTTCTCGAACACTGTCCAGTGGTAGAGCTAAATCGTACTCATCGTGATCGTGCGGCGCACAAGGCAGGGGCTCGAATCCGTCGAAGATCAAGTCTCCGCGGATATCGGCCGTGTAGTTTAAGCTTCCAAACCTGACCTGGTGGCCAGGGGCGTAACTTTCGATCTGCTCCAAATGGCCAAGCGAGTTGGCCCATAGTGCGAAGCCGCCGAACACAAAGATCTGTCTGGGGAGAAAAGTCTCACCCTGGACTGCATCACTATCGATGATCGTAGGAGCCATAAAGCCTAATGGCGACGACACAGAGGAACTCTCAATGAAAGCACCAATGTCGGTGTCAAAACCGGCAGATCTCGGGTAGGGGGTCCCGAACTGTGCGTCTAAGGCAGATGGTAACAGGAGGCAGGGAACACGATGTTTTACCCAGGTTCGGACCCTCTTTATGGAGGTAAAACCCTATGTCCTGCTTGATTTATTCTTGATGATATGAGTATT